>NC_069502.1:320866907-321210657 GCF_027579735.1 Bombina bombina | reverse complement strand
GGCACCGAGGATCCCCCAGAGCAGGTCTGGAATGTGCAAGTCAGCTCTCTACGCGCTTCGTCTGAGTACACTCAGACTTTTTAAAGAGTGAATGTTTTTGCAAGAAGGCTCCAACCAGCTATTTGAATGGGCCAATGCAAACCTTGCTTCTGAGGAATGACCAATAATGTGTCAGGCCATGAATCTTACTAGTAAAATATTTGTACAAGTGACAGAGACAGAAAGTGATACATAAAAACAATATTAGAAAGCAACGATCCATTATTACTTCCCAACATCATATGTAGCGATTATTACTTAGCTGTGCATCTAAGCATACCATACATATTGATCCATGAAAACATAAAAAACAATTATCCACATAAATTCGATAATTAAAAATACAATTATTAAAAACAACATAAGAATTAGTATACACATAAATTCAGTTATAAAAATTCAGTTAGTAAAAATATATACTATAAATGATAATCAAAAGTTGTCTTACACCTGCATTGCTACTCATCAAACATACATATATATATTCTATAGTCAAGAAGGACAATATTAACAAAGTGATCTGTGCCCCTATAAAACATATCCCAACTAGGCTAAATTGCCTCTGTGAAGTATCCCACTATTCCTTACATAAATGCTTGAAGGTCCAGTTTTATATTTAATCCCTGAGGATGTATGGCGTTCAGCTAGTAAATCCAGAAAGACTCTTTGCGCCGCAGGGTTAATAATCTATTGGGGAATCTATTGGGAGGTATCCAATCAATGACCTTAATTCTGAGACTTGCAAGGCCTAAATTGTGATGAATTCTAAAATGTTCAGACACTGTGAGTTATAAGTCCAGCTTTAAAATTATTAACATGTTCATTCAGCCTAGTGCGTATGTTCCTCTTGGTCCTGCCAAAATTAATTAAATTGCAGCTGCAGCTTAAGAGATAAACTATATAGGTGGTGCCACAATTACATTTATATTTCATGTTAAAAACCTTCAATTTCTCAGAATCATAAAAGGTATTACCTTTTTCTACATATCTGCACATCCCACATCCCACATCTTGTAATCCCACATATATATGTTCCTGGCTTGTTGTTTTAGTGTTGTTCTGGCTTACACTATGTAATTTAGTGGGGGCTAGTTTGTTCTTAAGATCCCTACTTTTCTTGAACGTCACCAGGGGTCTCTCATGTAATGTATCGCCTAGGATCGGGTCTGCTTTCAGGACCCCCCAATGCTTTCTTAGGATGTTTTGGATGTCCCTACTACCTTGATTGTAGGTGGTAATGAATCTGGCATCATTAGTGTTGTGTCCATTAGAACATTTCCTTTGTCTTTGGGTTTAAGCAGTGTTTCCCTATTCATATCTTTTACTCTGTCTTTAGCTGATTGTATGGCTTTTATATCATAACCTTTTTCAATAAATCTGGCATCTAGCAATTCAGATTCTTTATTGTAATCAACTTCCCAAGTGCAATTTCTTTTGATGCTTTGGTATTGTCCTAGGGGTATATTAGTTTTCCACCTAGCTAAATGGCCACTTTCTGAATTAAATTTTTTTTGTGAGTTGGTTTGTGGTAGTTTGTTATTGCCACCTTTCTATTCTCGTCAATGAATAGCAAAAGATCTAGGAACTCAACCTGTTTTTTATCAACCTTCGAAACAAATTTAAGGTTGCAATTATGCTTATTCTTATGATTAATGAAATCTCCACTGCCTATCTCTGTTCCCTTCCAGGTGATGACTATATCATCAATGTAACGATAGAAATGAATAAGGTTACCCATGAAAGGATTGCTAACCCATATGTATTTTTCCTCAAAACTGTGCATGGGGGATAAATTGAAAATTGTTGCATAAAGGAGAAAAAAATCTATGAGCTCTAAGGTTCATAGTAAGATCCCTATATCCGGCACCAGAGTTTGTGGTTATCTCTCACTAACTAGTAATTCATCAGAAAAGTGGATTACTCTGATAGTTCCCAAATAACTGTGAACACAAATTGCATAATTTACTCCAAGTATTTTTACTCCAAAAAACCTATCATACACAGAAAAATAGAATTATACTTTAAACAGTGCACATATGATTAGATTACTGCCAACAGAACCAAAAAATAAATAAAATAATTAGTTGACGAAGGTGGGTCCACTTTACAGCTAATAGTATCTTGAAATCTGAAACATTCTAACAGTTCTATTTGTTTGAAAAACAATTCCTTATTTGTTTCAAAATGATTCCCAACTGTATCCAAAACTGAATCCAACAAGTATATCCAATTTCATGAATCCAGCAATATTGTAAAGTCACTTTAATATGGTGGGGCACTTGTAAAACGTCCGTGACTCAGCGAATTGTGAGGGGGACTTATCGCTCACGGGATCTATGAAACTACCAAGAAGGAAAAGTCTAGGATTATACAAATATGCAATCTAGTAGTTCTGAATCAGAAGCTTCAGGAACAGAATCAAATACTTTTAGAAGAAGAGGGAATGCAAATAGAAGTTTTTTATACAGGAGAAGAACAAGAAGACAAGGAGAGGGGGTAAAAAGCACAAGAGAGGATTCTGTAGGGGAAAAAATACAGAGATATCCATTAAGGAATCAACAAGTACAGAAATAACAAAAGATGTAATAAATCTCTCAGATAGGAAACTTAATGACAATGAAATTAAGTTACTATCAAAAGGATTAAATTATGTACCCACAAATAGATGTAATAAATTTGAGATAGTTAAAGATGTGCAAATGTTTTCAAGGAAAATAGTTTTAAGAAAAGTTTTCAATCACAGAAATCAGAATCAAGATGCAACCCTGGATACAGCTAGAAGAATTAGCAGCAGAAATCACTTCTGATTCAGAAGCAAAGAAAATTGGACATACAACTCTTAAAAATAGTTCTTCATATATGCCAGCCTTATCACAGGTGGCTTGTGTGAATAACTTTGTTAATTAGTCTATTCAGATATTAATTCATTGGATATAGATATAGCCTTTAGGGATAATTTAATGAAAAAATCAAAGAAAAGCTTTGAAAGATTTAACAAATGATGAAACAATTACTATAAAGCCGGCCAATAAGGGTGGAAACGTAGTAATACTAAAGACTACAGACTATGTAAAAGAATGCTCAATGCAACTTTTAGATAGTAAACAATACATAATCTTAAACAAGAATCCAACAGAGGAGTATAAAGACTCTTTGGAACAATTGATCAAAGAAGGGGTACAAAATGGTTTGCTAAATAAGATGGATGCAGAATTCCTTAAAGTAAAATTTCCCAGACTAGCATCATTTTACACAATACCTAAGATACATAAAAATAAATTACCACCACCAGGAAGGCCTATTATTTCTGGCCAGGGTTCTTTAACAGAAAAGGCATCACAATATGTTGATTATATACTGAGACCAAGTTTACAGAGCTTGCCATCCTATGTGAAGGATACTCAGGATGTGTTAAAAATTATTGATGGAGTACTTTATGAGGAGCTGCCATTTCTGAGACAAGTTGCACCCTAACAAGCATCATGCTGCAGGTTTCTTATATGTGCGGTTTACAGGCTGTGGAGCTGAGGCTGCCGCACAATACCCCCCACCCCCGATAACCGGGTTACTAAGCAGCAAACAACGCTGCTAAACTAGGATTCCGGGGAATTGTGAGCAAATAAAGTGCTGAAAGAACTTCTGTCTGTGTCAATATGGCGGCTCTCAACGCATGGGAGCACCGCATGCATTCTCTTCTAGAGGATCATTTCTGTGAGCTGAGAAAGGGTCTACAGAAGGTACTAAGCACGCTTCTTCAGAACACCGCACAAAGGAGAGATTCTACTACTCTAACTCCTCAAATGAGGGTAGGCATCGATTGCATTGGGGATCAGTTGGTTGTGGGTGAGCTTGTCCCTTACTGCACACCGGGACCCGCCTCTGTCCATTTATCCACGGACATTCAAGATGGGGATCAAATTTCTACTATGCAGCATGTGGGAACTTTTGGACTCTTATCGGAGGTGGTTCACCTTGCGCTCTTCACACCCACAATGTAAAGATATTGTCAAGGTATATGTGAGATTAATAAATATATATTTTAATCATATATTTCAAGATTAATAAATCTGTATCTTTGATCAGATATTTTCACTGATCAGTAGAAAATAACTCATTGCATTCAGAACTGACTCCAGACAGGCTTAGTTCTCCCCCACTTCTTCAATTGCACAGGAGACATTCTTGGCTAAAAGTAGAACAAAGGATTGTTTCTGGGAGATCTCACACACTCAATATGCTAAATTATGCAATTGTATAATTTAGCAAGGAAATGGAAACTAACACAGTTTCAGGATACAGGCCCATATATGGATTTCCTCCAAGGGAAATGCCGATCCGTCTGAAAAGATGTGAGAGATGCAAACATTCTTCAAGGGACTGATAATTAGCACAGATTTGTTTAAGTGACTCAGTCTGTGTGGCTGATAACACCAGAATACACGTGACACAGAAATTGTGTCTGGGGTTAGAATAACATAGAGAAGACACATGGCTTACATTATGATTTCAAAGCAACTGTAGTTAGATTTCAAATAAAATATACTAGGAAAATAAATACAAGACATACATATTTTGAAAGCATGAATATTTTAGCCTCTGTGTGTTTAAGAACATGAATAGATGTTTATGGACCTGAAGAGAAGTGATCATTAACATTTATTTTTATTTCAGATCGACATAAACAGGATTTATGTATTCAGGAAGAAATACACAGAAATGTCACATACTATATCTGGGTGAATGCAGTATATCAGGAGTTTTAAATACTACCAATCTGGAGATATAAAAATAAGCTGTTATTTGCAAAGAAATGCCAGAATACTGATAAAATTATAATGCATTTTAAGCTAATAATTAGCAGTGTTAAATTGCTTTAATATAATACAATGTTAATAATATAAAACATGACGTTTCATATCAAAACGATCAGGAAATTAATCTGATGCCGCTTCACCTATAATTAATATTGGGAGAGATTAATACAAGAAATTATGGCAGTTATTACATAGTTTAAAGAAATATTTCACTGGCTAAAAATGTTGGTTAAATGAATTTGTATGTATTGTCATGCTGCATTGTTTTTGTACTGTCTGTTTGTAATGCTGCCACCTGGTGTTATGTTGCGAGAACTACAGCCAGAAGGTTCTTTCTGGCTGTTAAAAATGAAATTTCCAAGGGCCAATCCGATTAGACTTCCCAGATAACCAATGGGAAGGTCAGCTCCCGTAGTGCCACCCACATGATGTCATCAATGATTGAAAACATATATAAGTAAGCAAAAGAGAAATAGAAAGAGGCTGTTTTAATTTTGGATGAGATCTGCTGTTGGGCGTTTTAAAACCATTCTAAACAAGCTGACTACTCCTTTCTCATTGATTGCAAAAATTACTTATCTGTCTTCTGAGATGAAACAAGAAATTTCTGATAACTGAATTATCAATGTTGATCATTTTGGGTAAAGTATAAGAAAAGGGCTGCTAGTTACATGTGATATTTTAAGGTCACTGCAGTTTAAATTACAGTTAATAGATTTTAAGAGCAGGGTGTATTTTAAACTGTATGTCATTGTTTTAGTAGCTCTTAGCTGGCCTGTTTGTATGCAAAAACAATTTAAAATAAGTATTCATTGTTGCTGGGTTTGGCAGAGTCAGAGAAATAAATTGTATTTTGAATTGGTAGTCACAGCCTACATATTGTTTAAATCTGTATCTGATTTGTTAAGTAACTCATCTGTGCAAGTTCTGATATTGTCAGTTAATTTTGTATTAGGATAAATTGCAGTTAAATAGCAGAATATATATATTATCCTATTGCTTAAGAGCACAATTTAAAATTGTATTGTTTGGATGTTAAAAGATTTATAAATAAGGCTGGTTTTTAATATAAGCGTGTATGAATTTTGCATAGCATATTTAAATAGTTTTCAAACGCATATAATATTATTTCATATTTATTTTATTGCAAATATATTTCAATATGTTCATGGATATTAACTAAATAAAAGAATTCAGATATTTATATTAATTGTATGGTCTAGTAGATGCATGGTTGATTAGGGTTTCTATTTTTTTTGTATTGTGTTTATAACCCTGCCATAAACTGCTATATTATTTGGATAGCACTACTAAGATTTTCATAAATATACTGACATAACAATTGGAGGCACTTTTCTGAGATTTAATAATATTCATCATATTTGATATAATATATTTGTAGTAAACAGAAATTATTATAAAAGAGAAAAAAAAAAATCATATTTCGATATTAATATTTTGAAGATATAATTTTTGAAAAGTTGAAATATTGATTTTCATATTTCGAGATTGATATTAATGTCTTGAAATATTATTAAAGATTAATTTTGAAAAATTAATAAAAATATTAATTTTTCATATTTCAAAATTAATCAAAAATATAAATTTTTCATATTTTCAAAATTAATCAAAATTATTAATTTTTCATATTTCGGAATATTAATTTTTCATATTTCAAAATTAATAATATATATATTTTTTTTAAATATAATTTTTTTTTTCTCTCTTTTTATTGGCAAAAATTGTATTAGCGTTTTAGTTTAACTGAATACTAAACCAATATAATAATGTCTGTAGCCAGGAGTGACTCATTTAATTCTGTACATAGCAATGAAAATGGTCCCATAACCATACCTATTACTAAAGGTCAGGTCCTTAAGAAAGATATCTTAAGTTACCTTAAATGGAAGTTTAATATTGCGGGTGAATTAAATGATTTTATGGATATGCTTGAAACTAGGGCTAAAAATATTACCGTTAATAATAATATGTGGAATGAAGAGAATGAATTCTTCCAGGAATTATTAATGATTAATCAATGCAAAGCTCCCAAAAAGCGAGAATAACTAATACTAAAATCTTGGCCCCTCTTAATATGCATTATTGACGAAATGTCGTTTTGTGTCACAGACAAACGATTGCAAATACAGGAGCTAGAAAATAGTATTCGTTCCTCACGCAGACGCGAAGAGGGTTTAAAAATAGCCAAAAATAAAATGGATGAATTTGCCCAAAACCTAGCCGCCTTAGATAAGCATAATATGGACTTAATCGCGCAGATACAAGATTTAAATAAACAGCTTGCGCAAAGCCAGAGAGAATTAAGCGATTTAAAAAGGTCATATCGCCATAATGAAAACCCTTATATTAACAGTGAGAATAATGCAGATAATGCTAACTCCTTTAGCGAATGTGTCAGGGACGAGGTACAAAAACATATGGAACAGTATAGACAAATGACCCCTAATGGGTCAGAAATAGATTTCCCAAATAGGCAGTCACCTCCTGATGTAAATCCAGAGGACTGCTGTAGCGCAGCTGGTGCGGGGGAGGGAAACTCTAACACAGAAGCCCAAAGTAAGTCTGATAAAGGCTATGATTCCCATAAAATAATCCCCTTCGTACAACGCGCAGTACCTATATTCTCCAATAAGGGAACAACATCTGTAATTGATTATTTACAGGCTTTTGAAAATGCGTTAGCTATAATGAATGTTACAAGTGAGAAATTGAAAATTGAATTTCTGCCTTGGGTATTTGACAGTAAGCATCACAAATTCTTTGCTTCACTAAAGGATATGAATATTCATTCCTGGAATGGGGTAAAACGACAATGCAGAAAAGAATTCGGGCAATATCACACTAAAACTGCCGCGAAAATAGCGGTATATGGTTTAAAGTGTCGTGCGAATCAGAGTCCAATCGAATTCCTTTCTTTTTTTAAAAATGCATACAGTATGGCTGAAGATAATCCCAGATTTGATGGCTCAGAATTTGTAAAATTATTTTTTGAAGCATTGCCTACACCCATCAAAATTAACTTAGCTAGAGATTTTGATGAGGACTGCTCATTGGAATGGCTGATCAAAGAGAGTACAAAATTATACTCTATTCAGCAGTCCAGTGAGCAGGGGGTTAAAAAGGAGTCAAAACCCAAAATTGTAGCAGAAACTAGGGTGTCACCTAGCCCCCTCAATTTGGAGTCTAAAAAGAGGACTTATGCAGAGGTGGCCAGTCAAAACAGGCCATCTCTACAGAGGTTTAATTCTGCCCCTCCCCCTACACAGGTTGAGGCGCAGGGAGACTATAACCAAAGTGGGGGACATAATCAGGTGAATAATTACTCACAAAGAGAATACTCACCAAATAATTGGTATCCGCGCAAGGGTAGATACAATAGACGGCGAAGATATTCTCAGGGTAACCAGACACCCCAGGTATATAATGTTCCCCAAAGTACTAATGCTGAACAAGCTGAACCCCAGGGGCAACCACGCCAGAATAGAAATAGCGGCCCTGATTCTGAGGGAACCCAATGGTTCAGGAATCATTACAATGGGGCACCAGGAGATAGACCCAGGGGTAGAGGTAACTTGTACAATCAGGTAGATATGCTGTTTACCCAGTTAAATCGGTTGAGCGAACAAATCGCTAATATGAGTCAAAAATCTACGGCTCAGCAACCGAACAATACTTTTTTAGGGGCACAGCCAGTGGTCAGCAGTGGACCACAGGCACAGTCATAAATCCTGCAGTATCACCTGAAGGGGAGGGGAGAGATATACAAAATGTAGTAATAAATATCAATGACACTAATCATGTTCTCTCCCCACAGACTGGAAACGGACGATTTAGCCGTGATGATAAGCAACCTCATCCGGGAAAAATTAACAAATCTCTTCCTTTGCAGCACTCTCTTAACCTTATTTCCACAGATGCAGTACAAAAGAATCCAGCCGACCCCGTCATAGAGGAAACAGGTAGGTATGAAGGTTCCTCTGCATCGAATGACACAGCGAATTCAGGTAACACGTGGCGAAGCCCACAAATGTATGCTAACGCCAACTTTATGCGTGAAATGGTAGAAACTGCAGGAAGATATTATGTATTAGTTGAGCTGCAAGATTCAGTCTCCAACCCTATCAGGGGATTAATTGACACTGGGTCACAGGCAACTATCTTATCCCACAGGTACTACACACAGCTAAATGAGCTAACACCCCACAAACCTAAAATAAAAGAATTTGACGGTTCTCTAATAGGTGTTGGGGGTGACTCCCTAAAAGTCTACGGTACTGCCTGGTTAAAATTTAAATTGGGGAACAGGGTCATAAGACACCCTGTCATTATAGTGGATCTGCCAACTGATCGTTTAATTATTGGTAGTGATCTCCTGAAACGATTAAGCACCATAATTGATTGCATAAATAATGTAATTTGGTCACAAGTTAAACGGCCTATCAATTATGAAAAATCTGGTATATCTCGCGCCCGACATAGCTGTCACATGGTGGAAGAGAAACCAGATGCTGTGGAGATTCATTTCAGGAATAACTCTGTACCTGAAATCACTATTCTACAAATAGATGATCAGACTCCTTTTAGTGGCTCTGATGGTAATACTTTTAAAATTTCGCCTGGAAAGAAAGCGAATATTTCCCTAGATGGCGATGTATTAACCATATCACTCCACAAGGGGGATCATAAAATCCCTAAGGGGGGAGGCCACGCTCAATACCTCACAGGGATTGAGAGAGTTAAAGAGGATCTATTTATCCCTATACAAGTACATGACCTTGGTAAAACCAAGTATGCTAAAATAAACTTATAACAGGAAGCTAGCTATATAAGCGAAGGTTTATTAGCGCAAATAGCTGAACCTAAAGTGATTAAATATCTTTCTCCCCAAGACCACAGTGTCAACGGCCTGGATGACAGGTCTGAAAGCTATAACATCACAGCTAAGTGCTTATTATCTATCTCTATAGGTAATAAGTCAGTGAAACACCTGTTTTTAGTTTTAAATACTCCCCATAATCAAATATACATTGGCAATGATATCTTACATAGATATGCCATACAAATAGATTTGATTAATTCTTGCCTTTGGAGTAGGTTAAAGGGGGACCCTGAAGTATTTCAGGATGAAAATGCAGCCCTGAAATCAAACCAGCAATTGCCATATGCTGTGAATATGCAGGTATCTAGCGATGTCATAATTCCTGCTGGGGCTGATAAATTTCTTTTACCCTTACAGGTAAAGAGAGGTCAGAAATTAAAAACTTCTGAAACACTGATTTGCCTCTCCCATAGAATACAAAATCTAGGTGTCACAGTAACCTACACTCCTATGGTGAATATTGGAACTGTTCCAATACATATTGTTTTGCATAACATGACCCCACAGGATATAACATTATCCAAGGGAACCACCATAGGATATGCACTGGAATCAAGTTATTACACTTTTGGATTCCAGAATAATGTGATTGGGCTAATACCTGAAGGATACTTAACTGAAGAACAATTAATAGAACAATCCTTTGCATCTACGCCAGAGGGTCTATTTAATATTCAGTCCATTTATCCCTTCAGCTCAGAGGAAGGCATCTGTAAAATTGAAGAAGCCTCTCTAGTGTTTGATCAGCCAATCAAACAGCAAGATTACCCCAATACCCAGAGTCATGGGAGCAATGTAAACTATAACCAAGGGGATCTCACCTCTAGATTGGAAGAAGCCTATGAAATAGGACAGCCTGAAATCTTTCCAGGATTTCAGCAAATAGTCGAAGAGCAAATATCCTTAGCTAATGGCTGTTCCAGCGATGACGAACACCAACAGCTGCAAGAACTCCTAATGGAATACAAGGATATTTTCGCTAAGGATTCTTATGACTGTGGTACTACAGACTTGCACATTGCAAGGATACAAACAGATCCTAATGCGCCACCTGTATTTGTCAAACAATACAGACTTCCCTTAGCCTCATATGATTCTCTTGCAGAGATCATAAGGAATCTGGAAGAAAGAGGTATTATCAGACAGGTGCACAGCTCTTATAATAATCCTATTCTAGGTGTCCTTAAGCCCAATGGAAAATGGCGTTTGTGTGCTGACTTAAGACAGCTAAACAAATGAGTATACATGTCTGGCTGGCCTGTACCATACATTGACCATATTGCACCTGAGGAAACGGTCAGGAGAGACCGAGAAACATTGTGCTTTTGTACTCCAAATAAAGTCTGTTTGCTTTTACATGACTTTTGCCACGAACTATTTCTTATTCACTTATTACTCATCCATTTGATACATTTGATACATTGTATCTATAGCAATATTGGATATTACAGGACGAGCCGGCTCTGTGAAACTGTTGCTGGATACTGGTTTCCTTTGTCATCGCCGCTCTCACATCCAAGAGGATTTCAGAGATCTATCAGTGGGAGTTAGCTGGACGACTCTATAACAGTCCAGAAGGCGGTTGTGACACTTCTCAAGTGTCTTACATCTTGTAAGTACGGTCTTACTTGTTTTATTGGCGTGTTTTATACATCTGATTGTGCACTATGGTGGCGCCTTCTTTTTTTATTATTCACTTCTGCATACATTGACCAGTGCCTAGCACAAATGCAGGGATCCAAAATATTCACTGCCATTGATTGTGCACAGGGATATTGGACCATAAAGGTACATGAAGAGGACCAATATAAGGTAGCATTCTCCTTCCAAAAGGTCCAATATGCATTTCAAAGACTTCCTTTTGGATACATAAATTCTGGACATGAATTTGCTGTATTCATGCATAAGGCTATGCCTGATGCACTGGAAAGGAGGACCTTATCTTATGTTGATGATGTTTTAATCAAAAGCACAGACTTTGAAAAACACATCGCAGAACTTAAACACGTCCTCAGCCAACTTAAAAGGGCAGGTGTCAAATTATCCCTACAAAAAGCTCAATGGTGCCGCACTCGTGTAAACTTCTTGGGACATGAAGTTACCTCTGAAGGATTAAATCCCCAGAAGAAAAAGGTGGAAGCTATAGTAAATTCTAAAAACCCAACTAACTTAAAGGAATTGAGATCATTCCTGGGTATGACAAACTATTCTCGCAAATTCATTGATAATTATGCGGAATTAGCTAAACCACTACTACTTCTTCTAAAGAAAGATGTGAAATGGCACTGGAGTGAGTCTCAAGAGACAGCCATCAGAGAGCTGAAGAGAAAACTCACTCAAGCACCTTGCTTAGCGTACCCTGAAGGTGGTAAACCTTTCTTCTTAGAGACAGGTTACACAGATATAAGCATGAGCGCTGTTTTATACCAGAAGCATGATAATTTGAACAAAGCCATTGCTTATGCGAGCAAAAATCTATCCCCAGTAGAAATAAAATTTAACAATTGCGAAAAAGCCCTCTTATCTACTGTATGAGCTCTACAAAATTTCCGCAGCTATATACAGGGCGAGAAAATTATTGTAGAAACGGCCCACCAGCCCTTGCTATATTTGCAAAGTGAGAGAATAAGAGATGGGAATTTGTCTAATAGCCGCATAACAGCATGGACTCTTTCCTTACAAGGCTGGCCCTTAGAAATTCGCTACAAGCAGAATAAAAAGAATCCAGTCGCACAAGGGCTTGCTGAGCTCCACGACTGTACTGCTAGAGATCCTGGGGAAGAATTATCAGAAGATGATTTTCTGGAGGAACAATTGCTTTCCCCATATAAAATATACAATGAGGACCATTGTCAAACATTACCTTGGGTGTATGTTGATGGTTGTTCTTACCATGCCACTATTGGTAATGAGCGCAGATTAATCACTGGCATTGGTATAACTGGGACAAATGGATTCCCAAATATATCTATAGGTTTCAACATTGGACCAAGATCCAGTCAAGTTGCAAAACTAACTGCTGTTTTCAAAACCATTGAAATAGCTATTGAACATGATATTCATGAATTTGTGATCATAACTGACTCAAATTATGTGCGCGACAGTTTTGTTGAATACCTGCCAACTTGGAAAAGGAATGGCATGCAGAAAAGCAATAACAAACCAGTCAAGCATGGCAAGTTGTTCTGTGAGATTGATAATCTGGTGGTATCCAATGATTTAACCATACACTGGAAAAAGACCAAGGGTCATTCCAGAGTTCTAGGTCCTGATAAGAAAGGCAATGACCTTGCGGACTCATTAGCCAAACAATGAGCCATAACTGGAGAACTCCTTAATATTGACCACTTAATGGGTGCAATTCAGGTAGAAGCCATTACCAGAAATCAGGCAAAACAACAGAGTGAGCCTAACTTGGTACAATGGAGTCAGGATTCTCCTAGGGAGGACCTGATCACTAGTCAAAAAGAAGACCCCATTGTAGGCATCTTCTATAAACACATAGAAGATCCTGAAAGCAACCCCATCTCAAAAGATGATTGTATTGGCAAGGAAGATCTTAGAATCTTAATAAAATCTAGATCACAATTCAAGTTACAGGATGGTTTGTTAATTAGAACTTCCAAAACTGGCATCCAGCAGTGGGTAGTACCCACCAAGTTCAGAGGTCTAATGCTTCAACATGCCCATGATGCTCCCACATCTGGTCATCGTGGTGCCAAACTCACGTATGAAATATTGCGTGATTAAGCTTTTTGGCCACACATGTTGAAAGATGTTCAAACCTACTGTCAAGGGTGTTTAATCTGCCCACAGTTCCAACCCACTGCACCAACGCATAGAGCGCCATTGCAGAAAAGGGGGATGGTAATGCCATGGTCAGATATACAAATTGATTTTATTGGTCCAGTAACAAGGTCATCAAGAGGTAACAAATACATGTTAACCGTGACATGCCTGTTCACTAAATGGGTAGAGTGCATTAGTGCACCTAACAATAGTGCGGAAACATGTGCAGCGTTGCTCATCAACCACGTATTTTCCAGATTTGTTTTGCCCCAAAGAATCGAATCAGATCGGGGAACCCACTTCACTAGCGAAGTGATGACCAAAATGTGGAAAATACTAGGGGTTAAAAGAAAGCTCCATATTGCTTATAGAGCTGCCTCAAGTGGTGGCGTAGAGCGTTACAACCAGTTCATTGTTAAAATCCTCAAAAAGTTTGTGAGTGAAACAGGTAAAGACTGGGATGTAAAACTACCTCTAGTCTTAATGCCATTAAGAGCAACTCCAAGTAGTGCTACCAAAATGTCACCTTTTGAGCTGATGACTGGTAGAAGAATGGTTCTACCTCAACATCTGCTGTACCGTACATCAGACCAAAACTTGATAAACGCTGCCAATACACATCAATATGTGGAGATCTTAAGAAAACACCTGCAACATGCCTTTGCATTTGCTCAAAGGAATTTAGAAAGAGCCGCAACTGCCACTAAAACCTATTATGCTCTCAAAACATCCAAAAAGGAATATGAAATAAATGATAACGTTTATCTTTATAACTTTGTAAGAGATCAGGTGAGGGAGAAGAAATTTCTTCCCTCATGGAAAGGTCCTTTTGTCATTACTGACAAAATATCTCCAGTGGCCTATAAAATAAGGATCCCCAAAAATGAAAGTTTCATAGATAAATGGGTCCATATCAATCAATTGCGAGCGTGTCATCCAAGATCCCAACTACAAGTCATAGAGGGAAAATGAAGTGTCATATCCCCAAATGAACTAAAGACATACTGTAGTTTAAAGATGCCTAACTGATAAACATGAAGGCTCAAAATAACAAACTTCCTACATAAAGGACTGCCTCTGATGTATACGATTAACGTCCTCACCAAATACCAAATACATGTGTCCTACATCTATTTAAAATTGGAAGGGGGATTTATGTCAAGGTATATGTGAGATTAATAAATATATATTTTAATCATATATTTCAAGATTAATAAATCTGTATCTTTGATCAGATATTTTCACTGATCAGTAGAAAATAACTCATTGCATTCAGAACTGACTCCAGACAGGCTTAGTTCTCCCCCACTTCTTCAATGGCACAGGAGACATTATTGGCTAAAAGTAGAACAAAGGATTGTTTCTGGGAGATCTCACACACTCAATATGCTAAATTATGCAATTGTATAATTTAGCAAGGAAATGGAAACTAACACAGTTTCAGGATACAGGCCCATATATGGATTTCCTCCAAGGGAAATGCCGATCCGTCTGAAAAGATGTGAGAGATGCAAACATTCTTCAAGGGACTGATAATTAGCACAGATTTGTTTAAGTGACTCAGGCTGTGTGGCTGATAACACCAGAATACACGTGACACAGACATTGTGTCTGGGGTTAGAATAACATAGAGAAGACACATGGCTTACATTATGATTTCAAAGCAACTGTAGTTAGATTTCAAATAAAATATACTAGGAAAATAAATACAAGACATACATATTTTGAAAGCATGAATATCTTAGCCTCTGTGTGTTTAAGAACATGAATAGATGTTTATTAGACATGTGCATGGCGAAAAAATTCGGTTCGGTTCGGTTCGGATCGATTCGGAATTTTTCGAAGTTCGGTTCGGATCGATTCGAATTCGGAAAATTATGAATCGATTCATTTCGGATTCGTTTCGGATTCATTCGGATTCGAAGAAATTCGTCTGGATTCGGTTCGATTCGGTTCAATTCGGTTCGTAAATTCGGCATTTCGGTAAGTGTTTATGGACCTGAAGAGAAGTGATCATTAACATTTATTTTTATTTCAGATCGACATAGACAGGATTTATGTATTCAGGAAGAAATACACAGAAATGTCACATACTATATCTGGGTGAATGCAGTATATCAGGAGTTTTAAATACTACCAATCTGGAGATATAAAAATAAGCTGTTATTTGCAAAGAAATGCCAGAATACTGATAAAATTATAATGCATTTTAAGCTAATAATTAGCAGTGTTAAATTGCTTTAATATAATACAATGTTAATAATATAAAACATGACGTTTCATATCAAAACGATCAGGAAATTAATCTGATGCCGCTTCACCTATAATTAATATTGGGAGAGATTAATACAAGAAATTATGGCAGTTATTACATAGTTTAAAGAAATATTTCACTGGCTAAAAATGTTGGTTAAATGAATTTGTATGTATTGTCATGCTGCATTGTTTTTGTACTGTCTGTTTGTAATGCTGCCACCTGGTGTTATGTTGCGAGAACTACAGCCAGAAGGTTCTTTCTGGCTGTTAAAAATGAAATTTCCAAGGGCCAATCCGATTAGACTTCCCAGATAACCAATGGGAAGGTCAGCTCCCGTAGTGCCACCCACATGATGTCATCAATGATTGAAAACATATATAAGTAAGCAAAAGAGAAATAGAAAGAGGCTGTTTTAACTTTGGATGAGATCTGCTGTTGGGCGTTTTGAAACCATTCTAAACAAGCTGACTACTCCTTTCTCATTGATTGCAAAAATTACTTATCTGTCTTCTGAGATGAAACAAGAAATTTCTGATAACTGAATTATCAATGTTGATCATTTTGGGTAAAGTATAAGAAAAGGGCTGCTAGTTACATGTGATATTTTAAGGTCACTGCAGTTTAAATTACAGTTAATAGATTTTAAGAGCAGGGTGTATTTTAAACTGTATGTCATTGTTTTAGTAGCTCTTAGCTGGCCTGTTTGTATGCAAAAACAATTTAAAATAAGTATTCATTGTTGCTGGGTTTGGCAGAGTCAGAGAAATAAATTGTATTTTGAATTGGTAGTCACAGCCTACATATTGTTTAAATCTGTATCTGATTTGTTAAGTAACTCATCTGTGCAAGTTCTGATATTGTCAGTTAATTTTGTATTAGGATAAATTGCAGTTAAATAGCAGAATATATATATTATCCTATTGCTTAAGAGCACAATTTAAAATTGTATTGTTTGGATGTTAAAAGATTTATAAATAAGGCTGGTTTTTAATATAAGCGTGTATGAATTTTGCATAGCATATTTAAATAGTTTTCAAACGCATATAATATTATTTCATATTTCTTTTATTGCAAATATATTTCAATATGTTCATGGATATTAACTAAATAAAAGAATTCAGATATTTATATTAATTGTATGGTCTAGTAGATGCATGGTTGATTAGGGTTTCTATTTTTTTTGCATTGTGTTTATAACCCTGCCATAAACTGATATATTATTTGGATAGCACTACTAAGATTTTCATAAATATACTGACATAATTATGAGCTCAATGGAACTATTAAAGGCCCCTAACTATGAGACTTTCTCTCCTAAACACAGCACTCTTTGGGAACACCAACAAGTAAATGAGGTAGTAACATGGAAGCAATACAGGACACTCTTATATGGCGACAAGTGCATACCTATGTATCTTCCCCACAGGAAAAGAAGAAGACTGGTATTGTCCCTAAGTATCCAACATGCTGGTGTGGGCTTGTAACTTACTTTCTTAGATTACTATTTCTGGTGTTGGTTTATGTTTGTGCAATGCTGGACTACATTAATAGTTCCACAATCGTTATATATAGTGGGTTATTATATCGGTGGACAAAGTTAATATATTATCTACATGTTGGGGGGTTGGCTAAAAGTTTAGAAAGCTACTTAGCATATAGAGGCAGGAGCGCTACAGCTGAAGGTGGATAGAGCGATTAGTAAATACAACTAAGTGGCTAGTGCGTAAATTGATACAAATAATTGATACAAGTGACCAATGTGTAAATTGATACTAATAATTAATAGAAATTTACTGATACTATATATCAGGTGTGAGGAGTATATAACTCCAAACAAGTGTATATTGTGTGATACAATGAATAAGGTGATTCCAGTAAATCAAATAAAAAAAAAATGCCAGGACGAAATAAATCAATAACTAATAATGCAAATAAATAATAATAATGGCTATGCCACAATTTAATAAACACATATAAAAACAATAAAATTCATCAGTTATAAAATGCTAGCACTAATTGATATGAACGGACGTCTCCGTTAACTATATGGGAAGAGGTTGCCACCATATAAAAAATAAAAACTGCAGGAAAGAGAGCCAGTACAATAGTCTCAGTCTATAAACAATGTCTTATTGGTAAACAAAGTTGTTAGAATCTGAATAAATAAAGAATTTGCGAGCAAACGGCAAGCTTACCCCCAGGCTGTACACACTCTGAAATTACAGCCGTAGCAGGATGATGTCACTTTTATGGGCGCTGTCCTGGATGAACAGTCTGATTGGTCCTTTTTCGGAATAGCTTGAAGAATGCGGCTGCCGTTATCCACAACACAGAATATCTGCACTTTAGTGCCTGACAGCACGCACGGTACTCTTAGAAGGTACTGGTAGTGTGTGGAAGAGGCAGGTTATGAGGTATTAAGCAGTATTTCCAATTACAAAGGGTCAGTGACCTTACTGTAAGCCGGATTGGTAGTTTCCAGTGTGTGTCAACATACAATTTTGGTCTTGCTGGCTTGTTAAAGCCTGCTGACTTAAAAGGGACATTAAACACTTTGAGATGGTAATATAAAATGATAAATTGTATATAATAAAACAACTCTGCAATATACTTTCATTATTTATTTTGTCCTCTTTTGCCTGTAATTCCATTCTGAAATTGTGAGCTTTTCAGTTCCTGATAGAAATGGAAGTGCAGAACACTGTTAAATCCAGCACAACCATTGGCTGCACACTCTAGTGACCTATTTATAACTGACCCTAATTGGCCACAGCAGAGAAGGTAACACAAGTTACAACATGGCAGCCCCCAGTGTTTTATGGGCACTAAAACTTTACACTTATTTTGTCACTTTTTAAATAACTAATGAAACTTTAAAAAATACATCTACATGTTAGTCATGGACTAATCTTTTCTTTGAATGCATCATTCTATCTAGCATGTTTTTAGTGTTTAATGTCCCTTTAAGAGCGATTGTCCCAATTCTTTCAAACAGGGTCTGCAAACAGCGTTGGTTTGCAAACAACAATCACAGGTGTCAAAGTCCCAAAGTAGTGAAAGTAGAGGTTGTAGCTCCAGCTACACAAGAAGTAAATGATTCTTTAGGTTGCAACTACATCAACCCGTTTCTCCCTATACAGGGCTTTTTCAAGATCTGCTTTGGGACTTTGACACCTGTGATTGTTGTTTGCAAACCAACGCTGTTTGCAGACCCTGTTTGAAAGAATTGGGACAATCGCTCTTAAAGTCAGCATGCTTTAACAAGCCAGCAAGACCAAAATTGAATGTTGACACACACTGGAAACTACCAATCCAGCTTACAGTAAGGTCACTGACCCTTTGTAATTGGAAATACTGCTTAATACCTCATAACCTGCCTCTTCCACACACTACCTTCTAAGAGTACCATGTGTGCTGTCAGGCACTAAAGTGCATATATTCTATGTTGTGGATAACGGCAGTCGCATTCTTCAAGCTGTTCTGAAAAAGGACCAATCAGACTGTTCATCCAGGACAGCGCCCATAAAAGTGACATCATCCCGCTACGGCTGTAATTTCACTCGCAGAGACAACAGAGTGTGCACAGCCTGGGGGTAAGCTTGCCGTTTGCTCGCAAATTCTTTATTTATTCGGATTCTAACAACTTTGTTTACCAATAAGACATTGTTTATAGACTGAGACTATTGTACTGGCTCTCTTTCCTGCAGTTTTTATTTTTTATATGGTGGCAACCTCTTCCCATATAGTTAACAGAGACGTCCGTTCATATCAATTAGTGCTATCATTTTATAACTGATGAATTTTATTGTTTTTATATGTGTTTATTAAATTGTGGCATAGCCATTATTATTATTTATTTGCATTATTAGTTATTAATTTATTTCGTCCTGGCATTTTTTTTTAATTTGATTTACTGGAATCAGCTTATTCATTATATCACACAATATACACTTGTTTGGAGTTATATACTCCTCACACCTGATATATAGTATCAGTAAATTTCTATTAATTATTAGTATCAATTTACACATTGGTCACTTGTATCAATTATTTGTATCAATTTACGCACTAGTCACTTAGTTGTATTTACTAATCGCTCTATCCACCTTCAGCTGTAGTGCTCCTGCCTCTGAATTTTTTGTATTTATTGTAGGACCTATGATAGGGACTCCTAGGTTTTTTCAGGAGTTTGGTGGTCTCACCCTGCGCTCATTTTATATCCATTTTTCTACTTAGCATATAGCTTTGGATGTTTATTAATGTTTCTTTTTACGTTTAGGCCTCTATAAGAGCAAGCTACCTGTCATGACTATGAGGTCAGAGAGCACACCCTATCATGTCACCCAGCAGTTTTCTTTTGCATATATGTAGACCCCCATAGGAACAATTGATAGATCTGAAAGGGGACACTTAGTTATGCAACAGACACACAAAAAACACAAGTGCTATTACTTGCTCAGTCGACACTGGTAACTCATATGTCTAGGAGTCTTTTAATTTATGAGAAAGATTATAGAATAGTTGTAATGCATCATGGACTCCTAGTCACAAGTTTGGAGTCAGATGAGTTTAGCCCTCATACAGCTCACTTCTAGGGAGTGCTACTTTAGTGCACCAATTATGACAATCTCACTATAGAACATAAAATGTGTGGTTAGTCTGTGTTAAAATTTGTGGTGCTTGAAAAATGTGCTGCCTGCAGCCGGGATGGCATGTTGTATAAATATTATTAATGTTCTTCTAATATTGACCTACTGACTATCATATTGTGTGTTTAGAATATTAGGTGTTTATATTGGTGTAACTCATCTCTGGTAACTAAGGGGTATGAGCTTATGGGAACGTGTATTATCTCACTCAGTATTTATATGTGTATGCAAAATGCTCAAGACCTAACTCTACGTATTTTTGGAGGTGGCTACAAACCTTTACTTTTATCAAGGGTGGCTACACAGCTCATGTTCAGATCTTAGCCATATACCAATACTAAAGATCTTTCAATAGCGCCAAATATCTACCCTCCCCATAGAATACACATTACTCCAGTTTTGTAATATTATGAATGAGAATACGCTATGCTTAAGCTTATCATATTACAATTAAAGCTCAACATTAATAGCCTATTCTAGAACATACTATTCATTCATATTTCAGATGCATATATCAGTTGATAATCTTATTCTAATTTACCATTGGTCCAAGAGAGACCATTTTCAGCATTTTATTCCCTCTAGATAATATCTTAGGTTACATGAGCCCAAGAGTGGCTCAACATAATAGGAGAGGGAGTTATATGAAAGTACAAAATGAGGTTTCAGTTTAGCATGTTACGTATAATTATGGAATTATCACTTTGGGTTTTCTCAGTATAAGAGAATATGTCCCTTACTTGTGTACCCTTATGTAATATTATGAGCCAAGATAATGTTTTTGAATGCCTATTGTAACATGTCTATTTGAAGATGTTTTGCCAATGACCTCAATAAAAAATTATATATAAAAAAAAAATATTGATGGAGTGATGGAGTGTCTTTTGAGAATAGTTGGACTCTAGTGGCAATAGATGTAGAGTCCTTATATTCATCAATACCACATAAACAGGGTATTGCAGCATGTGAATATTTTTTGGAACAAAGAGGTCAACTGTTCTCAGATCATACAAATTTTGTGAGTAAACTGTAAAGTTTTGTGTTAGAACACAATTTCTTCACCTTTGCTGGCAAATTTTATCAACAGGTGAGGGGCACAGCTATGGGAACTTGCTGTGCCTCCACCTATGCATGCCTCTATTTAGGCAAATGGGAGAAAGACGTTGTATATGGGGGAAGCCAGAGTGAACATATAAAACTCTGGCTTCGCTTCATAGATGACATTTTGTTATTCTGGTCAGGAACAGATCAAATGTTACATTATTTTATGAAGGAATTAAACACAATTAAAAATGGTAAGGTAATCACAAATACATTCAGAAAAAAGACAGCAGGAAATAATCATTTGATGGCAGATAGCCATCATCCCCCCTCTTTGATTAAAAATATCCCTAAAGGCCAGTATCTAAGACATCGTAGGAATTGCACTGAATCTAAAACATTCAAAGAAGAGGTAGGATCTTTGAAAGATAGATTTAAAGTCAGGGGGTATTTGCAAAATATTCTCAAACAAGCTTACACAGTTGCTATAAAAAGCAACAGAGAGGAATTATTATATAAGGATAAGGAAACTGATAAAGAAAATAAAATCAGATTCATTTCAATCTACAATAATAAATGGCAGGACATTAAAACAATACTACATAAACATTGGCCAATCCTCACACTAGACAAAGAAATAATAAAGTTTGTCGGAGATAGACCCTTAATGTCAGCACGGAGGGCCCCTAATTTAAAAGATAGACTGGTTCATACCCATTTCTCTGATACAGCAAAAATGTATTAGCTGCAGAAATATAAGGATAGAGAAGGAAATACTAAATGTAAAAGATGTTCAGTTTGCCCCAATATGCAACAGGGGACTTATTTTGTTGATAAATTTGGAAAAAAAATATATAATAAAAGGAAAAATTAACTGTAGGAGCGAGGGAGTTATTTATCTTTTCTTCTGCAATTGCCCCATGTATTATGTTGGGAAAACGTACCATGAATTAAAGGAACGGATAAAAGAGCAGAAAAGGGACATTTCACATAAATAAAAACAAGCAGTGTAGCAAGACAGACGTTAGTTACTCTTCTCGTTTGACCGTGGTTTGCGCGCTCCTTGTGGGTTTTCGTGTCCTTAAAAGACAATGGCTCGTACAAAGCAAACTGCCCGTAAATCTACTGGTGGAAAGGCTCCAAGGAAACAACTGGCCACCAAAGCTGCCAGGAAAAGTGCCCCTTCAACAGGGGGTGTCAAGAAGCCTCACAGATACAGGCCAGGTACGGTTGCCTTGAGAGAAATCAGAAGATACCAGAAGTCTACTGAGCTTTTGATCCGCAAGCTCCCCTTTCAGCGTCTCGTGAGAGAAATTGCCCAAGACTTCAAAACTGATCTAAGGTTCCAGAGTGCAGCTATTGGTACTCTTCAGGAAGCAAGTGAGGCATATCTGGTTGGCCTATTTGAAGACACCAATCTGTGTGCAATTCATGCTAAAAGAGTAACCATAATGCCCAAGGATATCCAGCTAGCCAGAAGAATCCGTGGGGAACGTGCTTACATTTTTTTTTATAAATTGTTTTGGTTCTTATAAGAAACTAATTTTTATTTTATTTTTTACAAATTGTTCATAAAGTGTGATGTCCTTTTATTTTATAAAGGGTTAGAATGTAGAGTAGTTGACAGTAAATGAGTAGCTTAACATTTTATATGACATTCTCTCAATCCTCAGGTTTTTCAAGAAATTTGTATCTGCAGCTAGTCTACTTGTGGCCCTTCATTAAATCTAAATCTGCATGCCAACTTTACCCCTTACCATACTTTGCTATCTTTCTGTGTATCTTCATTGTAAATAAACTTTCCACTACCTCAACAAAAAAAAACAAAGAGAAAAAAAAAAGAAAGATTTCTGGGCTTGGAGAAAGTATATCTATCAATAAGAGGAGGCAATCTTGACAAATTATTATTGCAGAAAGAATGTAGTTGGATATATAATCTTAAAGGGAAACTAAACCCCAAATTTTTCTTTCATGATTCAGGTAGAGAATACAAGTTTAAACAATATTCCCATTTACTTCTATTATATAATTTGCTTCATTCTTTAAATATCCTGTTTTAAAGAAATAACAATGCACATGGGTGAGCCAATCACACAAGGCATCTGTGTGCAGCCACCAATCAGCAGCTACTGAGCCTATCTAGATATGCTTTTCAGCAAAGGATATCAAGAGAATAAAGCAAATTGGACAATAGAAGTAAATTAGAAAGTTGTTTAAAATTACATGCTCTTTCTAAATCATGAAAGAAAAAAATGTGGCTTTCATGAACCTTTAAAGCCCTGAAACCTTCTTGTCTAAATGAAGAGATTAATTATGGTCCGTTCCTCTAATTTTTAGTTTAAAGACTAAATTAAAAGTTGCATTTGGTAAAGGAATTCATTAAGTTAGTTTAAGTAATGTTTTTAAGTATTCAACATTGTTAACACTGCTAATGCCATTTGTAGGTAGATTAACTATTTCAAGCCACAATTGCATGATATTAGTGTTTATGTGTAACTACTGAGAAATAATATGTATCAAGTGTTATAGTCACTTTATCTTTTGAAGAATTTTTCAATACATAGATTATTAAAATTCCCTATAACTGTGGATACTGCACTGAACATATTAGATGTATATATTAGTGTCATAAGGAACTTGATAATATTTCACCCAGAGGGCGGGACAACTGAATGGCATAAAAGTCGGAAAAGAGACCAATGGAAACTAAGCCGGATGAAGCCCTTGAATACATCACCACTAAGGGTTAAACTCGCGTAGCTGGAAGGCAATTACTGAGAGGGCTGCAGCTGAGCCCTCTACATGCTGAACCGGACCTAAAACAGTGGCGCAGAGAAAGGCACGCTCATGGTGGGATCGGAAAAACACCTTGCAATAGAGGTAATACAAGACCGTCAAGTGAAATATTCCCCAAAGAGGAGAAAGGTGAGCAGAGACTGCAAAACTACAATCAAGGTAAATTTAAAAGAGTTACCTGTAGGAGTTCAATTGATAACCTAGCAAGGTAGGCGTTCTCATACAGTTCAGCCATAATCCCTTGGGGTGTCACATACTCCTACCTGCAGCATATTCTGTTGTTGATGAACTTACACTATTGAAAGAAGTAACTACTTGTTAAGGTATATGTAAGGTTAACAAATATATATATATCTTAACGTTAATAAATATATATATATTTATTCAAATATCTGACTGATCAGTAAAAAGGATTCACTCCCTTCAGACAAACTAACTTCAATCATGTTTAGTTTTTCCCCCCTCATTATGTAAAGTTATGCTGAACACACAGGGGGGACAATGGAACATTTGGCCTGCTCAGTTTAGAACAGTCACTTAGAGGAATGTTGGGGAAGTAATTTTGAAAGAGAACAGAGTTTGTGGCTTGAGACAGGAACAAAACCATTTGCTCCTTAATTAAAAATACAAGCTTCAGAGCATCCCTTACCCCCATACAGTTAATAAAAACATAAATGTCTAAGGCTGTTGATTTAAGAGATAATGAGATGGGAATTAGCAGACTGGAATCAGGATACCATTTGTCTTTCAAACTGAAAAGGTGTAATAGGATCTCAAAAGTAACATGCTTTATGAGAGTTTCAGCATTTGCATTTAGGTGCAAAATGACCCCATGTGGTGAGTAATAGACGGTGTGTCTGAAATATCCCTTTTTAAAGCTTGATAAGTGGCTCATGCTGTGTGGCTACTAAGACTGGAATATACAAGATGTTTAAACATTGCGTCTGGGTTAAGATAACACAGAGAAAACACATGACTTACATGTTTCCAACAACTATACTTAGATTTTAAATAAAAATAAATACATTTTTTTGCAAAGGGAACAATACTAGTTTCATATGTGTTTGGAATAATTCAAATAACCCAGATATGTATATATATGGGACTGAGACATTTTATATTAAATGAATGATTGCTATGTTGAGTAATGACTACATCAAATACATATGAATGCTTGGATCATTTCTAATAATTATTTCTATTTTTATTGCAGACAACCATTGGTCATGGGCATCAATCTATGCACTTAGAAATAGGTGCACTAAATACCTCAGCCTCTGTGTTTTTAAGAACATGAATAGATATTTGTGAAACTAAAAATAATAATAAAAAATAATAAATGACACTTATTACTTTATTTCAGATGGAATGCCTGCGTGAGATGAAATAAGTCATATCATATGAATGTGCAATAAATGTTTATAAAGTTTTAAATACATCTCTTAAAATATAGTGAGATGAAGATATGGAAGTTACTTTGATGTGATATGACTATGAAATATAAACATTCTGTTAGGCTAAATGAAATATAAATTATTTTAATATAATGTTAGACCATTTGATGTTTCATATCAAAATGATCAGAAAATTCATTAAGATATAACTTGTCCAAAACAAATATTGTGAATAGTTGTTGCAGTAAATTATGATAAAATGAATAACCATTTCATAGAAATACTGATTTAAGTTTGTTCAAATATTTAGAAATGGTATTGCTGCATATATTGCTGTGTCTGTTTGTAATGCTGCCACCTGGTGTTGCCATACGAGAACTACAACCAAAAGGCTTTTTGGCTGTTAAAAATAAGAGATTCCAATTATCCAATGACAAGGGACAAGGCTCCGTGGGCGTTTCCAATACTCACCAATGACTGATAAATAATCAAAAAAGGGGAGGGGTGAAATCAGATGATTTAATCCCCAGCATAGAGACTGATCAGGAGGTTGTTGGCTGAATCCTGAAGGAATAACTACGGTGGTTATTATTAAAGCACACAACTACCATTGGACTCCATATGCATTATCCCCAAATTTTGAATTTCTGAGGTGAAATTGGATCTGTTGAGAAACAATTGGAAACTGTATTGCTGTTTATTTGGTTATGTATACAAGGTTTTTTGTAAGATAAGTTATATGCATAGCCATTACAGTTAATAGATTTAAAGAGCAGATTGTACTTTTAAACTGTGTGTCATTGTTTTAGATAGCTCTTAACCTGCCTATTTGTATGCAAGCATTTAAAGTAAACATTTACTATTGCTGTATGTAGCAGAGTTAAGGACATAGTGCATATTTCAAATTAGCATTTCATAGCCTATGTATTGTTAAACTAATCCCAATCTTAAATTGTCTATCTATGCAAATATATAATAATAATTCAGAAGTGTATGTTGTATTTTAAATTGGTAGTCACAGCCTATATATTGTTTAAATCTGTGTCTAATTGGCTAAGTAACTTATCTGTGCAAGTTCTGATATTGTAAATTAATATTGTATTAGGATAAATTGCAGTTAAATAGCAGAATATATATATATTATCCTATTCTTTAAGAGCACAGTTTAGAATTGTATTGCTGGATGTTAAAGGTTTTTAGTCCCATTGTGTTAACCAAATAAAAGCTATTTATAAATAAGGTTGGTTTTAAAGGTAAGCGTGTATGAACTTTGCATAGCATATTTAAATAGTTTTCAAGCGCATATCATATTATTTCATATTCCTTTTATTGCAAATATATTTCAAAATGTTCATGGATATTAACTAAATAAAAGAGTTCAGGTATTTATATTAATTTTGTTGTCTTAGTAAAAGTATATTGATTGTGGGTTCAGTCTAAAGAAAGATTGTTAAATATATTCCCTGCCATATACTCACACATTGTTTGGAGAATACTGCTAAGATTCTTATAAATATACTGACATACTGCACATAGTGAAGTTTCATAGATCCCGTGAGCGATAAGTCCCCCTCACAATCTGCTGAGTCACGGACGTTTTACAAGTGCCCCACCATATTAAAGTGACTTTACAATATTGCTGGATTCATGAAATTGGATATAGTTGTTGGATTCAGTTTTGGATACAGTTGGGAATCATTTTGAAACAAATAAGGAATTGTTTTTTGAACAAATAGAACTGTTAGAATGTTTCAGATTTCAAGATACTATTAGCTGTAAAGTGGGCCCACCTTCATCAACTAATTATTTTATTTATTTTTTGGTTCTGTCGGCAGTAATCTAATCATATGTGCACTGTTTAAAGTAAAATTCTATTTTTCTGCGTATGATAGTTTTTTTGGAGTAAAAATACTTATTGCAATTTGTGTTCACAGTTATTTAGGAACTATCAGGGTAATCCACTTTTCTGATGAATTACTAGTTAGTGAGAGATAACCACAAATTCTGGTGCCGTATAGAGGGATCTTACTATGAACCTTAGAGCTCATAGATTTTTTTCTCCTTTTTGCAACAATATATATATATATATATATATATATATATATATATATATATTAGCGTACAATTAGGCAAAGGTGGTTATCTCTGTTGATAAAATTGTTTGTCAAAAGTAAAATAATTGTGGTTGAGTATAAAGCTAATACCTGCTAGAATAAACTCTAAATGATGTTTTGACATGTTAAATGAACCGGAAATCTGTACTACAAATTCACACAGATCACCTATAGGAGGCGCTATACAACAGTGAAAAGAATTTAACCAGGTGTTATCGGTGCGTATAACACCAAATGTATATTTAAAAGATATATTAAAAAATGTAAAAAATATATAAAAATGCAGAAATATATATGGATTATATGTATAAAATATTTACAAATGGATATATATACACACGTGGCACTAGGTAATGACCTATGTGCGAGGTATATGAAATAGTCCCACAAAAGTCTGTGTGAGGAAAAGGCAGCTCTCGGTCTTCACTCCAAAAAATGATGAGTCTTCTAGGAAGGATAGCTGTAATCAAAACATAAACAGAGACGCCACATGTGTAGGTCAATAAAAACCACTTAATCCAAAATAGACAAGATGCAGGGTACTCACAAACGTGAAGGCACTCTCTTGTGCCTGTTAGGAGCAGGCTGGTATTCAATCAGCAAACCAGCTGGCTGTGCAAAGGAGTCGTGGTATCCTGAAACAGTGGATCTCCAGAACGGCAAACCTGGCCTGGATGACTTCCTGTGAGTTGGCGAAGGGGAGAAAGGCTAAACAGCCCTTGGGTTACTTGAGAGAAGATTGATACACACACACCAGTCTTTGTAAATCTTTAAAACTGATATTTATTATTGTACAAAATAAAAATACCAGCAATGTAACAAGTTACAGCTGGGTGTGTTAAAATCAAATTTCCTATACCAAACAGAGATGTAAAGCGACGCGTTTCTCGGGTGTACCCCCGTTTCCTCAGGCTTGTATACTCTGACTGTGTCTTAGTTCCCCTTAAATAGGGCTCAGTAACCACATGTTTTCAATAAACACTCCCCTTCCTTCACATAAACCAATAAAACCCTTCCTTTCTCCACACACCCACTTGTTGTGATGATTAAGCTAATATTGTTAATATTATTAATTAGGGGCAATATTGTGGTCTTTTTCCTATTTCCCTAAGAATTTGTATTCTGTAAGTAAGTGATTGTGCAATTGTGTTTGATTTGTGGGAGCGATATTACCAGATTATGATAGGATCGGACGCTGTCTAGTTTCCATAGATACCCGCTCAAGCGGATGTGATGTAAGCGCTAATGTTTATGATAGGGACTCTGTGGAGTTTTCCTAGTCTGTACGTAATACGCCCAAATGGTGATTGGTCCATGTGGTGTGTGTGGCCAGCCATCTGATTAGCTATAATTAAGAACTTACCTAAATATATCGTGTGGTCACAAAGAGGAACATGATAAATAATAATATCTGTGTATATACATCTATAATTAAACTCGCAATCCCCCTTATGCAGTGCATGTCTCTATGCGCAAATACCCTAAACACTACTTGCAAGAATATAAATATGTGATCAGTGTCAGTGTCAAGTGATTGTGTGACTAAAGATCGAGTTGTTGGATAATCCACACTTAAATATGTGATACATAAAAAGCTTGATCTGTTATGTGGTATATATGTGTTAGTTGAACACAATACCCAGGAGTTTAATTATAGATGTATATACACAGATATTATTATTTATCATGTTCCTCTTTGTGACCACACAATATATTTAGGTAAGTTCTTAATTATAGCCAATCAGATGGCTGGCCACACACACCACATGGACCAATCACCATTTGGGCGTATTACGTACAGACTAGGAAAACTCCACAGAGTCCCTATCATAAACATTAGCGCTTACATCACATCCGCTTGAGCGGGTATCTATGGAAACTAGACAGCGTCCGATCCTATCATAATCTGGTAATATCGCTCCCACAAATCAAACACAATTGCATCATGGTAGTTGTAGTCCATGTACTATTATGACATAGACCAATCAGATGTTTTACACAACACAAGCCTCCCTAAATATGGTTATGATTGGCTAACAAGACGACACCAATGCAGTTTATTTATTTAGGTGCACTCGAAAATTTACACATGATCGGCTAAAGATAAAATGTAGAAAATTGCACAATCACTTACTTACAGAATACAAATTCTTAGGGAAATAGGAAAAAGACCACAATATTGCCCCTAATTAATAATATTAACAATATTAGCTTAATCATCGCAACAAGTGGGTGTGTGGAGAAAGGAAGGGTTTTATTGGTTTATGTGAAGGAAGGGGAGTGTTTATTGAAAACATGTGGTTACTGAGCCCTATTTAAGGGGAACTAAGACACAGTCAGAGTATACAAGCCTGAGGAAATGGGGGTACACCCGAGAAACGCGTCGCTTTACATCTCTGTTTGGTATAGGAGATTTGATTTTAACACACCCAGCTGTAACTTGTTACATTGCTGGTATTTTTATTTTGTACAATAATAAATATCAGTTTAAAAGATTTACAAAGACTGGTGTGTGTGTATCAATCTTCTCTCAAGTAACCCAAGGGCTGTTTAGCCTTTCTCCCCTTCGCCAACTCACAGGAAGTCATCCAGGCCAGGTTTGCCGTTCTGGAGATCCACTGTTTCAGGATACCACGACTCCTTTGCACAGCCAGCTGGTTTGCTGATTGAATACCAGCCTGCTCCTAACAGGCACAAGAGAGTGCCTTCACGTTTGTGAGTACCCTGCATCTTGTCTATTTTGGATTAAGTGGTTTTTATTGACCTACACATGTGGCGCCTCTGTTTATGTTTTGATTACAGCTATCCTTCCTAGAAGACTCATCATGTTTTGACATGTTGCCCTTCTCCAGTGTCTCCTGTACAGTCCTAATGCCTAATTCGTGTGGGATATGTCACACGTGATCCACATAAAGTTGTCTTGCCACTTTATACCCTCAAATATGTTTATTGTGTGTAAATTATCTCTAAGATAGGCCCTAGTGGATTTGACCACTGGCTGCAGATAATGATAAATGTATACTTAGAGATTGTTAGTTAGGGAACCTATGCCCAAAATAATGGGCCTTCCAGGTGGTTCAACCAGTGTCTTATGCACTTTTGGCAGATGATAAAAGGTGGGTATAGTAGTCGGGTGAGCTTCCGTCAGAAAATGCAATTCATAGTTGTTTAAAATGTTCTCATTTTTGGCATCTTTAAATATTACACTTAATTCCATTTTAAATTTAAAAGTGGGTCAAATTAGAGTTTCTTATATGTACTGTTGTTATTCAGTATATTGTAAGCTTCCTTCACGTTATCTTTCCTATCCTGTATGACAACTCCACCCCCCTTATCAGCTGCCATTATGATGATATCCCAATTGTCTTGTAGTGATTTAAGTGTCCTCCTATCTTCAAGAGAAAGGTTATCATTATATTTGTTGACCCAATATTTGCCATTTTCGTCTGCCAGAGTTTCATCAAATCCCTGCAAACTAATTTATTGAATGTGGTGATATATTCACCTTGAGCTGAATAGGGATAAAATCATGACTTTCTTTTGAGGTTGCTATGCTCAATTGTCATATCCTGCTCATGGATATCGAGCATATTTTTCTGTGGGTTCATATTCTGATTCAAATGTTTCTGATGTTCTAGAATCACTATCCAGACTATTTAACACCCAAGTGCTTGATTATCCACACTATTGAATTTTGGTTGTATTGGAATGTTCAGTTTATGTACACTTTTAACAAAGTACCTTTTCAGTGTTAAATTTCGAATGTATTTTTGGATATCTATTGTCACTTGCACGGACATTTTACTAGTAAGAGGCATGGCCTGACATGTTATTGGTCATTCCTCAGAAGCAAGGTTTGCATTGGCCCAATCAAATAGCCGGTTGGAGCCTTCTTGTAAAAACATTCACTCTTGAAAAAGTCTGAGCGTACTCAGCCAAAACGCATAGAGAGCTTACTTGCACATTCCAGGCCTGCTCTGGGGGATCCTCGGTGCCTGGTTCCAGACTCGGTTTACATACGGCTGAGATGGTGAGAGCACCATAGATATCTTTTCACTGCATAGCAAGGCCCGGAGTGACTGCACTTACTTTAATTTAATTTATACTGAATCTTATGTGCTTTTATTCATCTTAAACGGTAGTAAGTTTGCATTTGTCTTGTGTGCACTTACATTACATTAAATGTATTTCACTTAATTTAAGCTGCGCCTGTTTTTCTCAGTTCCAAAGGACCTCAGCTCCTTCCACCCTTCCTGTGTTCTCTGCCTCTGTTTATTTTGGTGCAGAAAGCACTGAAAACCCCCCGAAAAGAATGTAATAAATAAACGAAAAATTTTGTTAGTCACCCATTTCGGTCCCTGGTCCATTTGTCTAGTTGTTATGAGGAGAAATGGAATAATGGGCCAGAATTCAGACTAATTCATATTAGTCCAAAGACAAATGCATTTCTAATTTAAATTATATTTCTTCCACTGACTCAGAAAAGCTTTAGTTTATAACATGTGATTCTGAACTCTGCCTTTCCTACATGCTGCACAGTGATTATTTGAAATATGAAGTAGCTCATTTATATATGTTCCTAATTGGCCACAGCAAAGGAAATTATATAAACAACACTCAAGAGGCTTTTCAAGGGTTATGACCGCGAATTGCAAAACAATATAGATTTACTAATATATCAATCTTTTAAATACTTATAAAAGATGCACTGTTTATGCAGATTTCAGCATAGCAATGACCGATATCTAATATATATGCCCCTATAATTCTATAATCTGGTACAATCATCATGTGAGGAAAGAAAGTAGAAAAATAATGAACATTTCTAAACTATAAATTGTCTTTACTATGTAACACGAGGCACCTTTGGTATACTCAGTGTTCAATCCAATCATTCCTATCTCCTGACTATTAGCTGAGAATGGTACAAGTGAAGATTCCTAATAAACAAGATCAAGCTTGGGTTAAACGTTTCATGCACTCTACTGGACTTTATAAAAGGTAATTAACCCAGCGATTGCTCCTATTAGCTGACAAAAAAATAACAGGTGCATCTGTGTTAGATCATAAGGATCTAATGACACTTTATTTCCCCTTCTCCAGCCAAAGGACTTGCTTATTGAAATGAATACATTGCAGCTTTGCATGTTAGAATTAGTCATCTCCAGCAGAACTGCCTTCTAATACTTATCTTGTCTTTCAGAGAAATGATAAAACGTCAAACTGGAAAATTAATAATGCACACTTATTTTTTCTTTTCAGACAATCAAAGTATATTTGAATAATTACCATTTATATATGCATCCCTAGAATAAAGTGACAGTGCTGCATAGAAAAAAACATAATGAATGAAAAATATCTGATACTCATGCTAGTCTATTTTAGTCCCAGAATTCGCACCAGGGAGTTCATACTTCTTAGTATATTCCTCCAAACCATAGAAAATAATATTTTTGAAATATATTCATATTTTCACTTTAATGCTTGGAGGTTTTTTTGGAATATAATAAAAAATTTGACATTCTCTTGGTATCTTTATTTGAAAAGCAAGAATGTAAGTTTAGAAGCCGGTACATTTTTGGTGAACAACCTGGGTTGTTCTTGCTGATTGGTGGATAAATTCACCCACTAATAAACAAGTCCAGGGTTCTAAACCAAAAATTGGCTGGTCCTTAGCTTAGATGCCTTCTTTTTCAAATAAACACCTAGATAACCAGTTTTGCATTGCGGCTTTTAACACTGAAAAAAATGTAAATTTCAGCGTAAAAGCAGGAACGCACTATTGGGAGTTGTGTTGGTATAGCTATACCTCAAGCATTATAGCCTGTAACGCAACTTCAATCCTGCACTCAAAAAAAGACGTTTTTGTGTGGGATTTCCATAGCGCTGGTATTACAGGTTGTGCAGTGAGGCTAAAATGCTTGGAGTACAGCCTATACCGACATGATCCATTCCGCTTTCTGAGAGCAGTAGTAATGGATTTTGTGTAACAAAAATGTTTCACAAAACTCATAAATAAATTGTTACAAAGTATGCTAACACCCATAAACTACCTATTAACCCTTAAACTGAGGCCCTCCCGCATCACACACTACGAAAAAAATTTAAAAATCTAAATTACAACTAAAAAAAAAATCCTACAAAAAATTTACAAAATCTAAGTTTACAAAAAATAATAAACACTAAAATCACGAAAAATAAAAAACAATAAGATTACAAAAAAATAAACAAAATGATCAAAAATAAAAACAGTTACACCTAATCTTTTAGCCCTATAAAAATAAAAAAGCCCCCCCAAAATAAAAACACCCCCTCAACCACAATAAACTACCAATAGCCCTTAAAAGGGCCTTTTGTAAGAAATCTGCTTTTTTACCTGTAAAAAAATACAATATCCCCCCAACAGTAAAACCCACCACCCAACCAACCCCCCAAAATAAAAAACCTAACTCTAAAAAAACCTAAGCTACCCATTGCCCCTAAAGGGGCATTTGTATGGGTATTGCACTTAAAAGGACATTTAGCTCTTTTGCATTGACCTTAAAAGGGCATTCAGCTCTTTTAAAAAAGCCCAAACCCGAATCTAAAAAAAATAACACTCAAAAAAATAAAAAAAAACTAACACTAACCCCAGAAGAACTACTCACGGTTTATGAAGTCCAGACATCCATCTCCATCCAGGCGGCGAGATCTTCATCTATCCCGGGGGCGTCTTCTATCTGCATCCCAGAAATCAAAGAAAAGGCAGCACCACCTTGTACATAAGCAGAAATTATTTTTATTTCTTTACATCAGGAGCAGGTACAGATTGTAAGCAGGACTACGTTTCGGGTTGTTAACCCTTAGTCACAACCCGAAACGTAGTCCTGACAATCTGTAACTGCTCCTGTTGTAAAGGAATAAAAGGAATTTCTGCTTATTAACGAGGTGATGGTGCCTTTTCTTGGATTTCTGCTATTTGACAAGGTCTGCAGTGGCCTTTGGGCGTGCACACCAGTTCAGCTTTGGTGCTGGATCACCCTGGATATTCTATCTTCATCCCGGCGGTGCGGAGCTATCCTGGATCCCATCCTGCATAGAGCGTCCTCTTCATATGGTCGTCGCCGTACACTGAAGTTTAATGCAAGATAGCCGTTTCAAAATGACATGTCTTGCATTCCTATTGGCTGATTTGATTCTTCAAATTCAAATCAGCCAATAGGATGAGAGCTTCTTAAATCCTATTGGCTATTCAATAACAGCAAATAGGATGAGCGCTACTTAAATCCTATTGGCTGATTTGAACAACCAATAGGATTTCAGTAGCTCTCATCCTATTGGCTGTTTTGAACAGCCAATAGGATTTCAGAAGCTCTCATCCTATTGGCTGATTTGAATTTGAAGAATAAAATCAGCCAATAGAAATGCAAGGGATGCTATTTTGATACTGCTACCTTGCATTCAACTTCAGTGTACGGTGGTGACCGTATGAAGAGGACGCTCTGTGCAGGATGGGATCCAGGATAGCTCCGCTCCGCGCTGCTGGGATGAAGATAGAAGACGCCCCGGGATGGATGAAGATCTTGCAGCCTGGATGAAGACCTCACCGCCTGGATGAAGACTTCTCACCGCCTGGATGCCCGGACTTCAGAAACCGTGAGTAGATCTTCTGGGGTCAGTGTTAGTTTTTGTTTTGTTTTTTTGGGTGTTTTTTTTTATTAGGGTTTGGGCTTTGAAAAAGAGCTTTTAAGGGAAATGCAAAAGAGCTAAATGCCCTTTTAAGAGCAATGCCCATACAAATGTCCCTTTAGGGGCAATGGGTAGCTTAGGTTTTTTTAGAGTTAGGTTTTTTATTTTGGGGGGTTAGTTGGGTGGTGGGTTTTACTGTCGGGGGACTTTGTATTTTTTTACAGGTAAAAGAGCTGATTTCTTTAGGGCAATGCCCTACAAAAGGCCATTTTAAAGGCTATTTGTAGTTTATTGTAGGCTAGGGGGTGTTTTTATTTTTATAGGGCTATTAGATTAGGTGTAATTGTTTTTATTTTTGATCATTTCATTTATTTTTTTGTAAGCTTAGTGTTTTTTTATTTTTCATGATTTTAGTGTTTATTATTTTTGGTAAACTTAGATTATTTAAATTTTTCGTAGGATTTTTTTTTTTTTAGTTGTAATTTAGATTTTTAAAATTGTTTTCGAAGTGTTAGGTTTTTTTAAATTTGTAACATATATTTTAATTGGTGGATATACAAAATTGTAAAAATCTTCCTAGTGCAGCTCTAGGCGAGTGGCTTATGGGGAGGGTGTCACGATACAATTATTTGTTTGAATGAAGACAAGCGTCTAACAGACCATTGGTATGTGGTATAGACTGGAGTGCACAATCGTGTAACAAGGATGCATAGTAAGCCTTAATCGTAATAACATAAAAGTCTGCGGTATGGCATAAGCTGTAAGTGCTAACACCGGGGAGGAGCACAACTCACCTAGTGGCTCCCAAATCCTTTTGCCTGGAAGCTTGCTTACCCATGCCTCTCACCGGACTTTGGTCTCCTTGTTTGTGATTTTTTCCACTGCGTCCTACAATCAGATGAGTCGCTCCAGGGCGACTAGGTCGCTGTAGCTCTGCACTCCCTTCCTGTGTACTTCCGGTCTGTAACGTGTATGGTCCTGACAACCAATGAAATTCCCTCCTACGTCTCCGTAGCCTCAAAGCACTGTAATCGCCTGTGTGCTGAGATTCAAACCCGGTGAAGTTATCCAAGTAATGCAAGCACACAAATGACCGGGTGAGTCTCCAGGAACAATTCAATAAAAAACTTTTCAAGCTTTATTTGAAACCGTAAAAAAAGACTTGGGTCTTAAAACAAAAACAAGTGCATAAGAACAATTAACTGAGCTTTCTTACGCATTTTGGCTAAGTGAAGCCTTACTCATAGACAATATATATGATATATTTTAATTGGTAGTATTTTTTATTTTATTAGATTTTTTATATTAGGTTAATTTATAGTTTATTTTTATTTCACAAGTAAGTTTTTACTTATTTAAATATAATTATATTGTAATTTTAATTTAAAGTTGGGGGGGGGGTGTTAGGTTTAGGGGTTAATAGTTTAATTTAGTGTTTTGCGATGTGGGGGGAGGCTGGGGGTTTAGGGGTTAATAGGTTTATTTAATGGCGGAGATGTGAAAGGCCGGAGGTTTAGGGATTAATAACTTTATTTAGTGGTGGTGAAGTCAGGGAGCGGCGGAATAGGTGTTCATAGCTTTTATTAGTGGTGGCGATGTCGGGAGCGGCAGAATAGGGGTTAATAACTTTATTATAATTGCTGCGATGTCGGGGAGCAGCAGATTAAAGGTTAATAACTTTTATTAGTGACGACGATGTCGGGAGCGGCAGACTAGGGGTTAATAACTTTATTTAGGTGTCGGTGATGTCGGGGGCAGCAGATTAGGGGGGTTTATGTTTAAATGTAATTTGTTTTCCCCATAGACATCAATGGGGTTGCGTTACATTATCACCATTCCGCACTTCAGGTGTTAGTTTTTTTTCTAACACTCTCTACCAATTGATGTCTATGGGGGAAAGTGTGCACGAGCACGTCAAAGCAGCCCTTGGATTTTATGCGGTATGGAGCTTAATGCCACCATATCGCACGCACAAGGAGGCTTTTCAGAACCTAGTAATGGCAGCGCTATGGAGAGTGAAATAACGCAACTTTTGTTGCATTCGTTTCGCAACCTCTATAGCACAAAACTTGTAATCTAGGTGAAAGATAGCAAGAGAACAAAGATAAATTCATAAAAGGAGTAAATTAGAAAGTTGCTTAAATTGCATGCTCTATCTAAATCATGAAAGAAACAATTTGGGTTCAGTATCCATTTAAAGGGACAGGAAACACAACATTTTTCTTTCATTATTCAGATAGAGAATACAAGTTTAAAATAGTTTCCAAATTCGCTTTGTTCTTGATATTCTTTGTTGAAGAGATACCTAGGTAGGTATCATGATCATGCCTGAAGCACTAGATGACAGGAAATAGTGCTGCCATCTAGTGCTCTTGATAATGCTCTTAGTTATCACACAGGGACATTTAAGTGTACAGTACTTATGCAAACATTTTACTGGACAGCCTGCTTAAAGGGACACTGAACCCACATTTTTTCTTTCGTGATTCAGATAGAGCATGACATTTTAAGCAACTTTCTAATTTATTCCTATTATCAAATTTTCTTTGTTCTCTTAGTATCTTTATTTGAAATGCAAGAATGTAGGTTTAGATGCCGGCCCATTTTTGGTGAACAACCTGGGTTGTCCTTTCTGATTGGTGGATAAATTCATCCAACAATAAAAATGTGCTGTCCAGTGTTCTGAACCATAAAAAAAAAGCTTAGATGCATTCTTTTTCAAATAAAGCTAGCAAGAGAGCAAGGAAAAATTAATAATAGGAGTAAATTAGAAAGTTGCTTAAAGGGACAGTCAAGTCCAAAAAAAACTTTCATGATTCAAATAAGGCATATAATTTTAAACAACTTTCCAATTTACATTTATCATCAATTTTGCTTGGTTCTCTTGGTATTCATATGCTAATTTCTTAGACCTTGAAGGCAGCCTCTCATCTAAATGCATTTTGATAGTTTTTCACCACTAGAGGGCATTAGTTCATGTGTTTCATATAGATAACATTGAGCTCATGCACGTAAATTTACCATGGAGTCAGCTCTGATTGGCTAAAATACAAGTCTGTCAAAAGAACTGAAATAAGGGGGCAGTCTGCAGAGCCTTAGATACAAGGTAATTACAGAGGTAAAACGTGTATAATTATAACTGTGTTTGTTATGCAAAACTGGGGAATTGGTAATTAAGGGATTATCTATCTTTTAAAACAACAAAAATTCTGGTGTTGACTGTCCCTTTAAAATTGCATGCTCTATCTGAATCACGAAATAAAAAAATTGGGTCCAGTGTCCCTTTAAATACTGGAGAGACCGGTTGAATACTGGACACCTGTCAGGTGGAATATGAGGTTTGCTTAGCATGTAAATGCTAGAATAGATTATACTAAGACAACTATCTCTGTGACAGAACACCTTGCAGGCATGCCCCCAAAAATAATATTTTAATCGAAAAATAAAACCAACTGTTTGAAAAAACACTTAAACATTACTTTTTTGTTATTCAAACCTTACAGATTAAAAATAAAACCCAATTTAATTAGTGTTAATCAGATAAATAATTCACAATCACAATTAACCAGCCAAGAGAAGTTATTAAATATAAGTTTAAAAGGAAAAGGAACACAATTAGAGTTACAGATAAAAATAAAAAGTAATAAAACAGATTAAAGTGAACGTAAATCCTAGCGTTTTACAAACACTAGGATTTACTATTGAAACAAATAAAGGGCACTTTCATTCATGAAGTATAAGATACTTCATGTAGAAAGCTCTTTTATTTGATTCAATCGATCGCCGTTTTTAGCTGCTTCGGCAGCCCACGGCTAAAAATGTTTTTGCTAAGAGGTGACGTTTTCACCTCTTAGCCAATAGCCGTGTGGTAAATCCGGCTTGGCGCCCATGAGAGCCGGATTTACCGCACGGCTATTGGCTAAGAGGTGAAAATGTCACCTCTTAGCCAAACATTTTTTTAGCTGTGCTCTGCTGTAGGAGCTAAGAGCGGCGAATGGCGATCGATTGAATAAAATAAAGGAGCTTTCTACATGAAGTATCTTATACTTCATGAATGAAAGTGCCCTTTATTTGTTTCTATAGTAAATTCTAGCGTTTGTAAAATGCTAGGATTTACTTTCACTTTAACTAAATTTACAGTCTCTTGTCCACGGATCAGCTGTTGATGCAGCAGGAGGGGCTACAGCCAGGGTACTTTTGCAGAGCTATCACAAGACTCATCTTCCTCTGTTCTGACTCCAAAACACTCAGCTCAGCAACTTAAAGGGATTTGCTTATTTGTGTCCTTTAGACCCAATAGCCATGCCCTATATTCCCATGCTGAGTCAGACACCCCAGGGATCCATTACTGGCCCAGTATCAGACTTCCTTTTTGCCAGTCCCTCTCCTTAGAGATAAGTCTCTCTTTGGAAACATAACATTCCTTAGGTCTTGAGGCCTGCCCTCCTCTATAGGTAATACACAAAATGTTGCCCCACCTCACGTGCCCAGTCTAGTCATTAATTCATTACAGAATCCCTTTAGGCAGAATCTAAGACACCATTCTGATTTTTCCTACCACTTAAACAACAACCTTAAATCTCATCAGCTTTTAACCAGACCTCTCATTACATCAACCTTTTCTAGACTACCTCACTATCCTTTACCAACTCTGCAATTCTATTACAGATAGAAAACCCTTTATACAAGCTGCTTGGGACCAGAAAAGGTTTGAATATTTGCATCTTGGAAATGGGACAGTTTGGAGAGGGGATGGAACCAAGTGTAAACAAGAATATCTTATGTCATTTAGGCAATAATTATATGTCATAATACAGCTTATACATGTCAGCTAAATGTAGTTTTATATAATTGTACAACCTTTGCATACATAGTACCCTGAGAAAGATAGTACAATACTGTAATAGAAAAGGTTTATTTGTTTTAAATACAAATAGACTATTATTTGCATTTTTTAATACAAAAAATCAAACCAAAGACACAGGCAGAGAAGATTGTGACTTACATATGGGGACAATAGTAATTTAAATAAATGCTCTCTGCATTTATCACTGCACCAGCAGTTCTTGTGAACTGCTGGTGCAATACCACCCCCTGCAGATTTGCGGCCAATCAGCCGCTAGCAGGGGATATCAATCAACCCAATCATATTCAATCGGGTTGATTTCTGTCTGAAGACCGCTGCTTCATAACTTCTGTTTCCGGCGAGCCTGAAAGCTCGCCGGAAACAAGGGGCATCAAGCTCCATACGGAGCTTGATAAATATGCCCCTATTAGTCTAGCATGCTGTTTTTTAGCTTCTCTCAGGCATAAGTGACTCCCTCTATGTTATTATTGCTGTGTTATCATCTTTAGAGGGAAGTACTACTCTACCTGATTTACAACTTCAATGTGTTTATACTCTCAGTGTATATATTACTGACCTCATCCTATGTAGTATAGGAGCCTCCTTTAAATATTACAATGGCTACTAAGAAAACCTACAAATCTGACAAGTTTCATAGAAGTTCCTCCTCACAAGGAGTTATTTAAAGGGCCATGAATCATATTCAATTACGCTAATAGCTCAGGGCAGTAACTCCACCAATTTTCCTGCTATGACACCGAGTAAAATATAACAAGGCCGAAGGAACTGCTGCCCTAAGACAAGATATTAATGAGTGCGGAGCAGGTCGCAGGGCTGAGGCCCTGGAGGATGAACAGGGATTGTTTTTAGTGAATATTGATCAAGATTCACAAAAAGCATCCACCTGTACTACAGGTATGTGAACTCAAATAACAAAATAGATGATCTAGAGAACAGGAGCAGACAGAACAATTTACGGATCCGAGGTATTCCAGAAGCCATTACACAAGTACTCATCTGCTTAATGATGTTTTCCATGGCTTAGCAAGGGAGGAATTCATCATTATTAACAATCTACAGATAGAGAGAGCACATAGAGCTTTGCAACAGAAAAACCTGCTCCAAACAAACTGCCAAGGGACGTTATAATTATGTATTTGCTCTTTCAGACAGGGAAGCTGTCATGTTGTACGCTCAGAAACAAACATATTTTGCATCATAAGGTCACCACATACAGTTTTTTGCAGACCTATCATTAAGAACTCTCAAAAACAAATAACTGGCTCTGTAAACCTCTCCTTTCTGTTAAAATCCAGCATAGATGGGGTTATCCTTTCCACCTCTCCACCTTACATCAGGGGAAGAGAATCATCTGCAGGAACAATCTAGAAGGTCCCTCTGTTTGTCCGGCATTTAATATTTCAGCTCCTAAAATTTCAGTGATACTTGCTGGGATGGGGGAAAACTTCACTGACTCAAGTAAAGATAATCCCTCGACAACTTCTCTAAAACCTCGAAGAAGTCAGTGGCATGTGATTACTGGGCAAAAGTTTCAGGAACCTTTAACTTTTGCTCCTACTATCGAAGAGGGCACTGGTTAACTTTATAACTTTTCTGAACTTTGTCAATTTTGTAGCTTAATGTTTTTTTTTTTAATTGAAGGATAAGTTGAGGTTTTTAATATTTTCCCATGTGATGTTCATTGTTTATTACCACATTCACCTTATCTTAATAGGTTATACTGCAGGAGCTACTAGACTTATTTCACTCCTTCTAATGTATGGCTAGGAAGCACAGGTTGGCTTCTCCACCTTTCAATATTTGACTCAGCCAATCTTTAAGTCCTGCTACTTGGATAGCTTTTAGTGTTTATATTCTCTGCCAATGCTAAGCTTGAGATGCCTAAGAGATATCACAATGAAATGCTTACTTGGTTATCACTATTCTTTAGATTATATTAACTGGAGTTTTATTTGATGAACAGTGGTTGGTTAATTCTAAGAGCTGTTAACCCAGCTCCAATTGTAATTTGTGATCTTGCTTGATCTTTCAGTCTTTCTAGATGCTATTTATGTTTAATTTTCGTCCTTTTCTTTCTTTTCTCTTTGGTCTTTCTAATTTACGCCTAGATTTAGAATTTTGCGGCCAAAGGGGTGCGTTAGCTACGCGTGTTTTTTTCCCCCCCGCACCTTTTAAATAACGCTGGTATTTAGAGTTCTCTGAAGGGCTGCGTTAAGCTCCAAAAAGGGAGCGTAGAGGCATATTTACCGCCACTTCAACTCTCAATACCAGCGTTGCTTACGGTAGTGGCTAGCTGGAAAAATGTAATTGTGCACGATTCCCCCATAGGAAACAATGGGGCAGTTTGGGCTGAAAAAAAGCAGCGTTAAGCTCCCAAAGCAGCCCCATTGTTTCCTATGGGGAAACACTTTCTAAGTCTGCACCTAACTACGTCAGCCAATCAGATTGAGCTCGCATTCTATTGGCTGTTCCAATCAGCCAATAGAATGCAAACTCAATCTGATTGGCTGATTGGATCAGCCAATCGGATTGAACTTGAATCTGATTGGCTGATTGAATCCTATCAGCCAATCGGAATTCGAGGGACACCATCTTGGATGACGTCACTTAAAGGAACCTTCATTCGTCGTCTAGTCATCGGGAGAAGAGGATGTTCCGCGCTGGAGGTCTTGAAGATGGAGCCGCTCCTCGTCGGATGGATGAAGATAGAAGATGCCGCTTGGATGAAGATGTTTGGCTGTCCGGATGTCCTCTTATGCCCGGATAGGATGAAGACTTCTGCCGCTCCGGATGTCTTCTTTTGGTCCATCGCTGCTCGGCTGAGTGAAGATGACTCAAGGTAGGGAGATCTTCAGGGGGGTAGTATTAGGTTTATTTAAGGGGGGTTTGGGTTAGAGTAGGGGTATGTGGGTGGTGGGTTGTAATGTTGGGGGGTGGTATTGTGTTTTTTTTACAGGCAAAAGAGCTGATTTCTTTGGGGCATGCCCCGCAAAAAGCCCTTTTAAGGGCTGGTAAGGTAATAGAGCTAGGTAGGGAATTTTTTTATTTTGGGGGGCTTTGTTATTTTATTAGGGGGCTTAGAGTAGGTGTAATTAGCTTAACATTCTTGTAATCTTTTTTTATTTTTTGTAATTTAGTGTTTTTTTTTTTTTTTTTGTAATTTAGTTTAGTTTATTTAATTGTAGGTACTTGTAGTTAATTGATTTAATTTATGTATTGATAGCAATCCACCCGATCGTATGTCAATCATTAATTGACACCCCCTGCTAGTGGACGATTGGCTGCAAATGTGCAGGGGCAGTATTGCACAAGCATTTCTAGTGAAACGCTTGTGCAATGATAAATGCCGACTGCTGTCGGCATTTATCGATGTCTGGCAGACATGATCTATCAGCGGATCATGTCCGCCAGACAAATGATAAATCGGCCCCTATATGAGAGAATTTTGAAAGCTTAAATTGAACCTTCGGAAACTATATAAAATTCTACTTAGATATCTCTCATAGATACACTGCGGCAATAAGACTAAGCCCATAAAAAGGATCCTACTAATACTCACTTATTGACATTTGTCCAACAACATTGAGAAAACCCCGAATTCATTTATGCAATACCGTGCACTTCACCAAGTTTATTTGAAATTCTACATAGAAGGTAATAAAGCAGTCAGTCGAATGGCAAGAATGCTTAAAAAACAGAAGTGTAAGGCTTATGTCCGATCTCTTAAATCCTCTTCAGGAAATAATATCAGACTTAATATGGAGATCGCTGAGGAATTTTGGTCTTACTACTCTCGGTTACACAATCTGGGAAGGAATAAGGGCAAAACAGATTATTTAGACATGGTTAATACTTTCCTGTCAGATGATCTCTCCTTCTATCAATTAAGAGGAGAGGGATCTGATGGATGAGCTATTCACTATAGAAGAAATAAAAGGACTGATTAAAGGGATAGTTTACCCAAAACAAGAATTAATTTTAATAGAATGTGCAGACATCGTAAAATATGTTAGTGCAGGGCAAATATCTAACATCACTTTGTGTGTTGAAAAAATATTTTTTCGAATACTCCGTATTTGAATAGTGTTTCCATACCCCTTACTGTTTTTTTGGCCATGCAGCCACTTCAGTTGTACTCCCTGTAGTGCAGTACGCATGTGCCGGCCCCCACAGTGACGTCACTGCTATTGTGAACACTGACCAGCGATCGCAGCACATCAATGTTCAGCAATAATTAGTTTTCAATTAGAGCATAGTGCTAAAAGATAACTACAAGTGCATATGCAAGTAACATATGGCCATATAACAACATTCTGCATTACTAGGAGCTCAAAAAATGTATTTCCCCAAATGGAGCCTTTGCTTGTAATATAGCAATTTCCCCAAACGGAGCCTTTGCTTGTAATACAGTGATTTCCCCAAACGGAGCCTTTGCTTGTAATATAGCGATTTCCCCAAACGGAACCTTTGCGTGTAATTTAGCGATCCGGTCACAGCATAGACATGGCTGCCTTCTGTGCTTACTGCATGACAGCTATGTGCGCTGTGACCGGTTAGCGGCAGGAGCAGGCTCACTACAACTGTCTGCTGATCTGCTACTGTCAGGTAGTAGCCACTTAGCATAAATATTTCTAAATATGGACTGAGTGTGCAGAAAATCTGACACGTAAGAGAACGGGAATGACAGCTCTGTATGCTTTGACCGGTTAGCTGCAGGAGCGTGCTCACTACAACTGATTACTGAAGAGGTGAGTACATATTGAAAAGGTATTGCTGCATAAATTAATGGCGCAATTGCGATTGGTCAGGGGGCAGGCTAACATAAAGCTGTTGCCCAGCCCTTTTATCTGGGCGTTACAGGATTGTTGAGGACAGCCTTTGCTACATAATTCTAAAAGGTAAAAAAAATTACTTTTACAAATACTATTTTTTGGGATATTACTCTATTTAAAGTTTTAGTACTGTGTTGCTGCTGCTAGGTTACCAACCTATTATGAGTGAACTGGTCCTTTAAGCAAAAGGGAAAGCCCCTGGCCACACCACAAAATATTTCTCTCAATTTAGTGGGGTCATTGCTCTGGTTTAAGTTGACCTTTTTTAAAACTATTTCAAAAGAAGTTCTTCCCAAATCTATGCTAGAGGCACATATTGTATTATTGCCCAAACCTGGTAGATCTCCAGAACCTACAAAAACTATAGGCCCATCTCCCTCTTAAACACGGATATTAAGATAAATGCTAAAGCGCTATAAAATATACTCCCACAAATCATCCACCCTGACCAATCTGGCTTTGTCCCACAACGGAAACCAAGGATAACACACTTTGTGCTCTTCAAATTATACATCAGGTTCAATATTGTTCTGATTCAGTTATCCTGCTTTCAACAGACTCTGAAAAAGCTTTCAACAGGGTAGACTTATATTTTATGGTGGTAGCTATGTTACAGTTTGGGCTAAGTAATGGTTTCATTTCCTGGGTATTAGCTTTATATACTGAACTAACATCCACTATTTGAGGATAATGTCCTCTTTACTTTGACCCGACCTGTCACTTCTTTACTTGACATTTTATCAGAATTAGATGTATTTGGAGAGAAATCCAACTTCTTAGTCAATATACATAAATCAGAAATACTTAATATTTTGGCTATTGAAGGAGAGTTGAATTACATAAAATCTGTATCTAAATTTAAGATGAACCAAACTATCTTTAAATATATAGGCATTCACTTGGCTTCATGTCTATCAACTATGTATCATTTAAACTTTAACAAACTGCATCTAGATTTACAAACATAACTTTGCTCTCGGCGTACATCTCTGGATATCTCATGGACAGGTGGAATTTACATTGTAAAGATGGACGCACTAACTAAGATATTATACCTTTTTCAGACCCTACCATTACCTCTTAATCTTTCATATTTAGCTCCTATGTAATTATTACTAGACAAATACATTTGGGGTTGTTCTCTCCCATGTATAGCTAAATCTATTTATTTACATACTAAGCAGCTCATCTTCTCCGGATTGTTAAAGAGACATTTTATCCAAACCTTTTTCCCCTTTGTTCCTAATTATCCATTTTACCTGTGGGAGTGCATTGTTTAGAAGTAGATCATTTACCCTTATTTTAACATTTGAAATAGCTAATTTAGCCTGTGGTTTCCCCACCCATATTAAAAGTTTCCATGCTATTGACAGACTATGTAAGCACAGCCAGAAAAGAATACTAAGAGAATGAAGCAAATTTAATAATAAAAGTAAACTGGAATGTTATTTAAAATTGCATGCTTTATCTGAGCTATGAAAGAAAAAAAAATGTGTTTCAGGTCCTCCATTAGTTTATTCTATCCTCACACACTGGGATGACAATCTAGTAAACAGGACTGGAGGTCTGCCCTCTGTGTTCCAGGCCAGGGTGATACACAGAGGACAGTTTAAGAATTAGGCACCACTGAGAAGGAGATTGTTAGATAATAGCTAAGGGTAAATCTGCATGTATGAGGTAGATGTTCAATTTACATTACTTTCTCTAATACTACTCAGTTCTAGGGTACATCTATTGAAGGATTTTGTGCATTTCCTTTGCACTTTCCTGTTCCTCCTCTCAGAGTTTCACTGTGCATCAATATATATATATGAGCCCCTGTCTGCCCCAGTTTGCCTCTGGGAGGCAGCAATCTGCTGTTGGTATTCAGGGCTAGATTTATCAAAGCTGAGGCGTACAGGGGCATGTATACGCGCCCCTGTACGCCTCAGCTCGCCTGTGGCGGGGGGGGAAATTACCCGCAGGTAATTAACATTGCACACGAGTGCAATTTTGCGCTCGCGTGCAATCCTGCCCCCTGCCCGCGCACAGCCAATCACGCGCGGGCAGGAGCTGTCAATCTCCTCGGTCGGACTCGACCAAGGAGATTGAACTTCGCCACCATAGAGGTGGCGAAGAGCTTAGGAAAGCAGCTGTCTGGTGACCGCTGCTTGATAAATCACGGCGAGCAAGTTCTTGTGAGAACTTGCAGCCGTAGGGGCTTGATAAATCTAGCCCTCAGCATTGCACTCAAGCGCTATTTTGCACTTGCGTTCAACACTACTCCCTGCCTAAGCACAGCCAACCACGCACAGGCAGGAGTTGTCAATCTCTTAGGTCGGACGAGACCGGAGAGATTAAAATTCTCCACCTTAGAGGTGGAGAAGAGGCTGATGACCGCTGCTTGATAAATACTGACTGAAGGTTCTCTTGTAAGAACCTGCAGTCGTAGCAAGACAAAGGGCTTGATAAATCGAGCTCTATGTGTAACCATCATCTCCTACTTCAAATGACTATTCTGCTTCATTAAGCAAAAACAATAGTAGATTAAAAACAACCTCAAATAAGAAATAATTGTTAGGATAAATTACAACTATAACATTACAAAAATTAGGTTCAAGTTTATGGTAAACACAGAGACGTATCTAGAAACTACAGGGCCCAGGTGCAAGAATCTAAGAAGGGCCCCCCAACCACCTACCCCCTACCCCCCCAAAAAAAGGTGAATTTGATACATATCTTTCTTTTTCTTTTCTTTTACATTTAACACAGAAAAAAAAAATGTGAATCAGATTACATGTCTGCAAAACGAGGTACCCTGTGCCCACAGCCTGTGAGATGGTCTGACCCCCTATTGCTGTATATAGTGACACTGTTTAGTATAGTGAGTTAGTAACACAGTCTGTAATCTGCCGGTGAGATTTCTGGTCTGACCCTACCCACCCCAGTACTTTATAAAGTGACCACAGTAGTCAGTGACATGGTCCAGGCCCCACCGTACTTTATAGTAGGGTTGCCACCCGTCCCTTAAAATACAGAACACTTATAAGTTACACATGCTGCAGGGAGGAATATGAATAGTGCTGTCCAGAAACACAATACATGTTCCTCCCTGCACACTCTGCAGCATGTATAACTCATAAGTGTCCAGGAAAACATGGCTGAGGTGGCAACCCTAACTGTAAATAGTTGTACATTATAGTGACACTCTTTACCCCCTGCCCCCCCATGCTGTAGTAACAAGGTCTGTAATTTGCTGGTTCCACAAACATATACACACACACACACATACTTGCATAAATACACACACACACACACACACACACACATAAACACCAATGGGTAAAACAGAAACACTAACCCCTGTAGTCAGAGACACTAATGAAGCATCATGTAACACTCACATGATATCAGTGCAGGCAGTGGCAGGTCAACGTTATTTATTGAAAAAACATTTTTTTTTTAAGCTGGGCCCCCACCCTCAGGGGCCCAGTCACAGTTGCAACCTCTGCACCCCCTGTAATTTCACCCCTGGGTAAACATAAATGTCACTGTAACATACTTAACTGATATGAACAAATATTTAAAATCCATACTAATAAAGCAGGCATCACCTTTCACACAATTGTCTATAACCTTTTTATAAATAAAAAATATACATATTTTCAAAAACAAGAGAGAAAATTGATTACAAGCGAAGGTAAAATGGTCCACTCAAATGTTCTACAGGTCAAACTATTGATTACGGGAGGGAATGTTCTATTCTTAGCATATGTGGTAAAATATAGAAAGCTGCATTCAATATTTCCCTGAAGCATATATCTATATTTCATTTCACTGAGAAATCCTCACTCAAAATCATCTTTAATAGGTAGAAAAATGTCACTGTGGTCTGAATAAATATTTAAATACAGTACAATGATCAGAAAGCTGAATTTTACACTACATTACATAATTATTACTTTTCACTAACCACATTTCAACATTATTATTAGCTTATTATTTTCGATAAGAGAGAGATATTAAAATATTACCTCCTAATTAAATCACAGAGGAATAAATAAGTATTTTTTTTAAATCCCGCAATCAGCTGCAAAAATTGATCTCACTCTTGGCATCCTTTGTTGAAATGCATGCCTATGTAGACTTAGGAGCAGCAATGCACTACTGGGACCTTGTACTTGGTGGTTACACACATTTGACTCCTGTCACTGGCTCACCAGTAGGGATGGGCGAATGTGTAAATTTCCGAATTCGAATGTTAGAACAAATGTTATTACCGAAATTCGAATTACAAATCTGAATGTTGATACGAACGAATATTCTTAAAAATTCTATAATCGAATGCCATTTACAGTTTTCGAATGTAACTTTCAAATTCGAATGTTTATAATTAGATTCTAAATTTCGAATTTAACATTCTATTTAACAAATACTAGAAGTTCAATAGTTCATGTGGTAGGGAATCTAGTACATTGATACATAATAGATACAAATATATCAATTTGAATGTTTCTATTTCGATCGAATATTGCATAATTTGAATATTATATTTAAAGAAAGCATTAGAAATACTACTACAAACATATAAATTTGAATTTTTCGAATTTGAATATTGCATATTTGGAATATTACATTTAAATAAAGCATTATAGAAATACTATTACAAATATATAAATTCAAATTCTTCTAAACAAATATTTTCGAATGTAATCGTGAAATTCGAAACCGAACATTCGAAAATCGAATGTTAGAATGTTATGTAAACATTAGAAATTCGATTTGAACGAACGAATGTATTAAAATTTGGTTTTAATTTTTCGAATGTTGCGAAACATTCTCCCATTCCTACTCACCAGTAAAGCTTTGTCCTCTCCCAGTAGTATATTGCTGCACTGAAGCTGTTTTTGCATAGTAGTTATAGGCAAGTAATAATAAAATGACAGCATTTTTTTTTTTTTTTTTACGTTTAGGTCCCTTTAAGAGACATTATACACTTAATTTGTCGTTGCATAAATGTTTTGTAGATTATCCATTTATATACCTATACAGCTTTTTTTTTCAAAAAAATTTATAGTTTTGCTTATTTATAAATAACATTGCACTGATTTTCAGACTCCTAACCAAGCCCCAAAGTTTTAGGAGACTACTGATGTATATCTACTTCAGCTAGCCCCTGTTTGTTTAAAGAGTCTTTTCATATGCAAAGGAAGGGGGAGGGGTGTCTGCTTTTTTTGCTATAGAACCAATTTGCAGTGGGTGTTCCAGTTAACCATTTCAATAGTGCTAAACTGTATCTCTGCATATTATTCTCTATAGTAGTGTCTTTTACATGCAGTTGAATTAAAATTGGTGTATACTGTCCCTTTAAGCATTTTCTTATGTAACAATTTATAAGACAGATATATGTAAATAACACATTTGAATTTGTCACATTTTGTAACTTAAGAAAATAATAATTGTTTTGTTTACAAATTCATCTTAGAATTACTGAACTCAATTACTTAGATAATTACATGTAAGCAATATTTATAATGAGTATTATTTGGGATACCTATTTCCCTCCAAGAATGTGCTGTATATTATTTTTCCTTTCCTTCCTTTTCTTTGTCAAAAGCCTGGCCAATGAATCTGAAGACACCTGTTTAAGGAACATGAAACTCAAAACTTGTCTTCTCTTTCATTATTCAGATAGAACATGCAATTATAAATAACTTTCCAATTTATTTCTATTATCTAATTTGCTTCCTTCTCTTACTTTGTCAAAAGCATACCTAGGTAGACTCAGGCGCAGCACAAGGCACTGCTGGGAGCTAGCTGCTAACTGTTTACTGAACATATAATGCCGGTTGTCATTGGCTCACCTAATGTGTTCATCTAGCTCCCAGAAGTGCATTATTGCTCATTCAACACAGGATACTAAGAGAATTAATCAAATGTAATAATAAGTAAATTGGAAAGTTGTATACATTTGCAAGCTCTATCTGAATAATCAAAGAATTTTTTTTGGTTTTATGTCCCTGTAAAATCTCAATAGATATAAAGAATTACCTTTTTGGTGAACAGGAGCAGGTTGGAATCCAGTGTCAGGGAGGTTTGGAAGCCAGAGACAAGCCAATGGAGTGATGAAGTAGAAAATAGTCCTTTAAGGCAGGAGCCACAGGAGCAGGCACAGAGAAGTCAAATAACAAGCCAGGAGTCAGCCAGGAAATCAGTCCAAAATTAGATGTGTCACCAGGGGCTAAATCAAAGAGCACAGTCCAAGAGGGTAGCCAGAGGTCAGGAAGGCAGAAGACAAACAGGAGGAACAAAGGCATAGAGGACTCCAGGATCAAGGGTGATAAGCCAGGTAGATTTATAGGTTTAGGAGTGGAGTCTTTGTGATTTAATCTAGGGCTTACCTGAGGACAGGTAGAAGGAAGCCCACCAAGTAAAGGTATATCAGACAGCCTCTATGCACCCCCGCACAAACCCTCCAAGCCAACAGGAGATGAACAACCATCAGGCCCTTTAATTAACCCGCTTTGGAAGAACTAGGAATGGAGAGTGCTACTGTTTCTCTTCTGCATGGTACCCAGTTCATGGACTCCTGAAGTGCACTCTGTCCTGTTGGGTTTATACGGTCCTTCTTCCCTGCACTAACCAAACTGAAGTTAACACTTGTGACAATCTGCAGCATGTCCTAAGCGATTGGGTTAATGCACCTGGTTTCCTATAGTGTGGTTTGTTTAAAGCAGCCCTTCCCCTGAGGACACAGGTAAGGAATTCTGACGATAGATCTGTTACCATCATTGTCTGTAATACTTGTTAACAACAGTTTAGGAGCTGAAGAGCAGCCTTATTTATTCATATCTTTGCTCAAGTCTCTCTCTCCAGAATTTTTTTTTCTTTTTAAAAAAAATACTACAGACTCAGATGACTCATAAAAAACTAAATTTCCTTGAAGTTAAGATTTTAATTTAGAACCAAGCAAGCATCAAATTGATATTTGTGTGAGGGTATGAATTAAATTTTTTATTTCCAATATAGGATTAGATTACAGGTGGAGCATTATTTGCGCCATGGTGCATTAAAATCCATCAAGTGCAATCAATAGCATTTCTGTGTTTGTGCTCCTATTACAAGTCCAAAGTTATTTTGTATCACTCAAGCAATAGTCTAGGGCACTCTTACATCTGCATGTAGACAGACCTTCCCTAAGAGGAATTGTTATCTATTAAACTTTTTTAAGGGTAATAACACTGATGACGTTTAGAACTACGAAAAAGGTAAATACAATGCCAATGCGACAACTGGCAACTAATCTCACTTTCAATAAAGATAGCCCTTATTGCAACTTCTCGTCTGTGCCTGTTCTTATCCCAGTAAGCCATTTGTTTTAAAATACGTATCCTCTTTTAGACAGGCTTCTACAACATATTTGTACATTCCTAAATAAATCTATTTGACTGAAAGTAATTGTTGATATTAAAAAGTAAGAATTCCTAATTGGCAAGCCTGAAACATTGTGATACTCCCTGTATTATCTTTATGGATAAGCACAGTCTGCAGTACAGATTGGTATGAAGAGAAGGAATTGAAGAAACAAAAGCAAATTGTTAGGAACATTAGCCTACGTTGTACAACTCTGAAATGTTTTGATGGCTATTAATGAGCTTATAGGAAGGGATTTTTCAAATTGACTAAAACTGATCTATGGCACTGCCAACCAATTGTTCTGCAATCATTTTCAGACCCATATTGCTATTACTGGTTTGGAACACAAAGTTTCTAGAATGCTGTGATAGACCAGTGAAATGCTTAAACAAACAATAAACATTAAAGGGACAGTCAACCATAGAATTGTTATTGTTTTAAAAGATAGATAATCCCTTTATTACTCATTCCCCAGTTTTGCATAACCAACACAGTTATATTAATATACTTTTTACCTCTGTGATTACCTTGTATCTAGGAACCTTCTTCCAGCCCCCTGATCACATGACTGTGACTGTTTATTATCTATTGTCTTAAATTTAGCATTGTATTGTGCTAGATCTTAAATAACTTTCTGTGCCTGAACACAGTGTTATCTATATAGCCCACGTGTACTTTCTGTCTCTTTGTGTTGAAAAGAGATTTAAAAAGCATGTGATAAGAGGCAGCCCTCAAAGGCTTAGAAATTAGCATATGAGCCTATCTATGTTTAGTTTAAACTAAGAATACCAAGAGAAAAAAGCAAATTTGATGATAAAAGTAAATTGGAAAGTTGATTAAAATTTAAAGTCCTATCTGAATAATGAAAGTTTAATTTATACTTGACTGTCCCTTTAAAGGGACATTAAACACTTTGAGATGTTAATATAAAATGATAAATCATATATATAAAAAAACACTGCAATATACTTAAATTATTTATTTTCCCCCCTTTTCCGGTAATTCCATTCTGAAATTTTGAGCTTTTCAGTTCCTGTTAGAAATGGAAGTGCAGAACACTGTTATACTCCACACAACCATTGGCTGCACACTCTAGTGACCTATTTATAACTGCCTCTAATTGGCCACAGCAGAGAAGGTAACCTAAGTTACAACATGGCAGCTCCCATAGTTTTAAAGGCACTAACACTACACTTATTTTATTAACATTTAAACAGTTAATGAAAGTTTCAAAAATACAACATGTTTAATGTCTCTTTAATGGACAGATTACATAATATGAAATACAGATGCACCTGTGAGTCTACCTATGTAGTATATCAACTTATTTGTCCATGCAATAAAATTTACTTAGGCAGAACTAAGAGAAAAATAAAAAGGAGACTTTGGGAACACACTAATAATATATCCAAGGCAGACTAGGGAGGGGGAGGGGTGGGATGCACAGACCCCAATTGACACAGGGGGAAGAACAGCCCCAGGCTCAGAGGGAAAGGTACACACTAAGGAGAGGGAGGCAGAACAGATACAAGGTCTGAAAATAATCAACTTATCCACTGCTGTATTAGATGAATCAGAGTTAGACGTCTTAAGGCTTGGGCTTAACTATGTGCCTTCTGTTGATTTTGATGTGTTTGAAACACTATTTGATGTGAATAAGCTAGTTCATAAATTAACATTAAAAAAGTTTTTCACTGCAGAGAATATTGAGCAGGAGGCTGTACACACTTATACAAATGTTGACAGAATGGTAGAGAATGATCATTTCCAGGTGAATGATGCTGTAGACTTCTTATCACTGTATCAATTAGAAAGAGATAGCAATGCACTTGAGAGTACTAAAAGTTCACATACAGGTTATAGACCCAAGTCAGTGTTTTACCCCACCCAAAAAAGAGGCAATATATTAGAACAATTTCATAGGAGAGTGGAGGAGGATCTAGTGAAAGTTAAGACACAAGGCAAAAGTCATAGAGAGAACCTAACAGTTAAACAAAAAAATGGCCTTAAACTTTTGAAACAAAGGGAAGATTTAGTAATAAAGAATTTGGACAAGGGAGGCTCCATTGTTATTATGGATAGAAACTCCTACGTCCAAGAAGCACTAAGACAACTTGAGGATGAGTAGGTATACCTTGTGTTACGAGGGAACCCAGTTTTGAACTATCAACAAGAGATGAGGGATTTGCTAGACGATGGGCTGGAGCTTGGAGTAATAGATTCAGTGACCTTTGATTATTTGATGGTGGAGGAACCAGTTATTCCGATCTTCCACCATCTACCAAAGGTGCACAAGTCTTTGGAGGATGTTAGAGGATGCCCTATAGTGTCCGGCATAGGTTCCTTGTTTGAGAACCTCTCCAATTGGATTGAATGTCTACTCCAGCCCGTCGTTTGGAAATTACCATAGTTTCTTAGGGATACCAAGCATCTGTCGAATTTGACAGATAGTTTTGTTTGGAAGCCACATTATAGTTGGCTCACCATAGATATGGTGGGCCTCTATTCGGCCCCACCACACAAGGAAGGCCTAGAGGCTGTCAAGTACATGTTGGATGGTTTCAGCAATTATGATACTAACCTCAAAAGTTTCGCGGGCACTTCTGTTTTTACTAACTCATAATTATTTTGAGTTTAATGGAGTGTTTTATCTGCAGAGGCGTGGGACAGCAATGGGGGCAAAATTTGCACCGGCGTTTGCCAACATCTACATGGGTTGGTGGGAGCTGTCCCATGTCTATGCAGATGCAAATCCATTTAGAGACTCAATTGTAGCATACAAACGCTACGTTGACGACCTGATAATGGTTTGGTCAAGTACAGAGGATGAGAGCATATCCTTTGTTGAATACCTAAACTGTAACAGGGCAGGTCTGCAGTTTACCTATATTTATGACAGTAACAAAGTGCCTTATTTAGATGTAGAATTGGAAGGGAATACAAAAGATAGAGTAGTGATCTCGACCCTATATGTAAAGCCTATTTCTGCGAACGCCCTTCTTCATGCAAAAAGCTGTCATCCACACCATATGAATTATAGCGTGGCAAAGGGTCAGTTCATAAGGTTGAAGCGTAACTGCTCTAGGGAAGCTGATTACCAAGCAGAAAGCAAGATACTATGGAAGAAGCTCAAAGCAAGGGGCTATCCAGATGGGCCATTACATAAAGCCTACTCTGAGGTCCAGAAAATCCCTAGAGCAGATCTGCTTAAACCAAAACTACAAGGTACAACTAGAGGGTCAAGTGAGATTGCCTTTGTGACCAACTATTCTAATCAGTATAGAGAAGTCTGTGAGATCATCAGGAGAAATCTGCCAATTTTGAAGGCAGGTGAAGCACTGAAAAATGTGATTGACAAAGGTTGCCATTTTGTTTCCAAAAGAAATTTAACTATTGGCAATATTGTCTCACCTAGCGCTTTAAGGAAACCGCAGAAAAAGAGCAGCTGGTTGAGCTGCAAAGGCCATTACAGATGTGGTCTGCATAGTTGTACAGCTTGCAGCTACACCACAAGTAGCAAGATCTTCCAGTCAAGTTATACGCAACGGGTCTTTGACTGCAACTTCTGTACCAATTGTCGTTCTGAATTTGCAATCTATGCTATAACCTGTTCTTCTTGCCAAAAACAGTACGTAGGGTGCACGAGACGAGAAACACGTGAACGGATACAAGAGCATCTTAATAATATTGAGAGAGGGAGGACAGCAACAGGGGCGTCAAAGCACTTTATTTATGAACATGATGGTAGTGCTAAAACATTTACCTGGATGATCATAGATCTTATTAAAAATAAACCAAGGGGAGGTAGCCGAGTTAAGGAGCTATATAAGAAGGAGGCATTTTGGATTTTCAAGCTGCACACACGCAGGCCGAATGGCATGAATATCGAGACCGATTTAATTAATCACTGGCAATAAATTGCTTGAGAATCCAAATGCAAACTGAATTGTAGTACATCATAACCCCCATAAAAAGTGTCTTGATTAAAGTTCTGTGAAATATATAGTTTTTATTACTATAACAAGCACAGCCCAGTGGAATGCTGTGCTATGTACAGCAAGTAATAAATAAGTATCAAAAGGATTATTTTGTGGCAATCAATAGCAACATTATTCAGTTTATTTAAGAAGCAATCATAAGTGTAACTATTAAATTAGGAGTGGATGTAAGATCATAAATCGTTTTGTTATGATCAGAAGTTATGCATTAGCACTAGGCTCATGATACCACAGACCTTACATAAATAACTTAAGTCCCACTAATATGGTACTATTCATATTTAATTAAGTGTAGAAAAAGTGACACTATGTATTAAGGTAATAAGTTTAAGGTTATATTGGGTACAGGTACTGAAGCCTAAAGTGAATGACTAATTGGATACTAAGAATATAACAACATTGTTAACAAACATTACTAAGTGTCTTATTTAGAGCAAAAGGTGCATAGTCTAGTACATTTAGAGCAGACAAGAAAAGGTGTTAGTGTATTTTGAGGTAAATGAGCACACAGAACATATAAACACATAAGAGTAGATACAGCATTCTCTGATAACTAGCATTATAGATTCATAGCACAGACAACCAATCAAATAAGAGGGAGTGGAATAAAAGCCACACATCTGATGCTGACAAGAAGAGTCTATGATTAAGGCCAGTCAAGGCCGAAACATGTTAGACGTGTCTATCTGACTGTGCCATGTTTTTAAATTACAAGCTATGTTTTAAGCTTTTACTTTTTAAAGTCATTTTTTAAGTGTTTACCAGTGCCGGTTTTTCCTTGGTCAATTTGTAATATGTTCTCTAATGCTATAGGGGATAAAACTATAATATGAAATACAGATGCACCTGTGAGTCTACCTATTTAGTATATCAACTTATTTATTTATTATATATAGAACTAAGAGAAAAATAAAAAGGAGACTTTGGGAACACACTAATAATATATCCAAGGCAGTAGTTAAACATAATATGGTGGATCACTTTAGAGATTTTCATGCCAGTAATCCTGAGGGTTTAAAAATTAAAATAATTGATTGGATCCCACATAAATCAGAAGGGACCAATAGGCTTACTAAACTCAGAAGGAGTGAGACATTCTGGATTACGGAACTTAAAAGTCTGCATCCAGTTGGTTTAAATATGGACTTTGGCAGCTTTCTCTGTATAAAGAGACATTGTGTCCATAAATATGAATAGTTAGTAACTATCATTGGATTGTTTATAATAAAAGATTAAATAGATGGATAGTTTGTAAAATATGCAATAATATCTAAGTCCTACTAGCACCGATAAGGATACAAACTTTTATAGGACCATTAGCAAGTATAGAAGCAGGTGTCACACCTCTCTCTTCCAATTTAAGAGTGATAGCTAGTTGTATTGCTATAGTTAACCTTACTTAGGAAACTATTTTAGATAAAGTGTTGTGATCATTTTGACAATGTATATGGTTATAGATAGGATTCAATCTGATTATTTGCTGTAATATTCTCGCTATGTGACATAATTTGAGATTTACGTATTTATTTATTTGTACAATATTTATGGTTTATGTTAAATGTTTGTATTGGGAAATGGTCCTCAACATATTAGATGATGAACTTTAGGATCCAGGAGTGACAAATACGGCTACTCTAGCCGGCTCCCTTTATGTCACTTCCTGTATAGGTATTTTAAATTTGGCTGTTCAAGCAAAAGGGTATATGGTAATCAAAAGGTACCCCTGAAGAAGTTTGCTCGTTGTGCAAACGAAACACATAGGTTTTTGTAAGCAGTTCAACGTATACGAAAATGCATTTTAGCCGGTATTGGAGTGTTCTGATGTGCAAAGGCGTCTGAGTGAAAGATTAAAGGATTTGGAATTGCATCGGCATCCTAAAGAAAACAGTTACAAAGACTGTATGGGACTCCTCACTGGGAACGCTAGAAATCCACACTCTGCATAGAACAAATATTCCATCTGATTATTTACGGACAGTCACGGAGGTTTGCATCTTTTGGATGATGTGCCTATTGACAACTTTTATTCTGTAAGTGCAATGTATGCTTAATTGCACTATTATTAAAAATTGTATCTATACTACCTTGAATCGGTGGGCGCTGTGTGTTGTTTATATCTTTCAGCTACTTTTTCTTGTTGGGACCAAAGCACCCGGATTACACACTAAGCTGCAACCGAGGAAAAGGGAATTTATTATTTTGAACTCTCCATACAGTGTTTGTGCAAGTACTTTTGGTCTATATACATCTCATTTTTAGATTTTGTATGGTGTGATAGCATTTTACTTAGTAGAAACTATCTGTGTACAAATATTTGTTTTTACATCTTTGATTACATATACATGTGTATATATTTTTATATTAATTATTTTAGTATTATTTTAATTGATATCTTATTCTAATCCAGTGTGCACTGATATTTTTATTCTAATATTTTTAAATTATATATATATATATATATATATATATATATAAATATATATATATATATATATATATATAGTAAAAAATTTCAAGGGGATTAGCACTCTCATCTCATACCACAACAAACTGCCAGGGTGTCAGGAACAACAGTATCCAAATGAAAAGTGAGGGATCCGCACTCTCTGGACTTTCAAATCAAACTAATTTATTGTGACATTTAGGGGATCAAACCATTCCCTTCATCAGACCGAACAAAGTGAATCAAACTGTGTGCTTAAATAGCCAATAACCCCGCCCCCAGGAAGAGATCAGTATAGCATACTAAATCAACATTTAAATTAATTGATCATATTATAATAAGTGTATCAAAGTGTATATCTCAGGGAATCACTATATCACCAATAAACTGGCTAAACAGAGCTCAGAGAGAAATAGAAGAAGTGTCAGAGCATTAAATACTGATACTACAACATCTGTAGTAAACAACATTCTATTTGTATAAAATAATGATAAGATCCTGACTGAGATGCTGTTAATTATCAAGAACAAAACATATAAGTGTATTGAGTATAACGGTGCAGCTTATACCATGTAATAGTCAACATTCAGTCATAATACCCTGCGCTGCGTGTTCACATAATCATGATGTAAATGACACGCCCCACTCTGCAACTGCTAGGGAAAGGAGCAACCCCCGGATGAGTCCAATTGAGGAAGGGGTTAATTGACCCCTATTGGACGAATTAAGGGTCAGGTAGGGGACAAGGGGGCTTAGTTTGGAAGGACTTTTTAAATAATTGGTGATTCAGTGGGTTTGCACCCTTTTTCCCTTACCTGAACAGGAGGGTTACGGCTTAAGTGTCCTACTTACCATGGAGGTTCTGCTGGAAGAGTTGACGGCGTTGGCCAGATGCAGAGGTGTCGACTGGATCTGGGAGCAGCTCAAGACGGCTGAGGAGCCTGGCGCAGGATCGTCGAGGGATGTCGGCAGCGGAGGATCCAGGAGGAGGAGGCCAGTGCGGTCGGCGGGGCATCCGGTAAGGCTGAGGTGTCCGGATCCAGGAAAAGGTCTTAGGCGAGGCCCAGTAAGCGGAGGTCTTCTAGGGCCAGGAGGTCTGAAGTGGAGGTGGCATCAGGATCCAGTGGAGCGACGGCGCGCAGTGATGACGTCACTGCGCGTCAGAGTGCCGGGAGAGAGGAGGAGTTCGGGGAGCCGGTAACAGGTAGGAGTGTGGCCTGGTGGGCGCGGAAAACAGCGAGGGAGTGTTTCGGTAGAAATGGGGGCTAGTTTAATAAGAATTTGCACAGCATGGGGGCCATTTGCTATTGATATGTGGTAGCTTGGGGGTTAGCATAATGGCCAACATCAAACAAGATAAAGAGCGTGTTGGGGCAATAGGATTAAAAAGTTAAACTATAGCTTTTATTTTGTAAAAAAAAAAAAAAGTAGGTTCAGTTGTATTCGTTTAAAACAATGTTGTGAGCCAGAGCAGCAGCGGTCCCCAGAAGTGTTATAAAGTGGGACCAATTAAAAAAAAAAAAAAAAAAGTCAAGATAAACTGGAAGTCTAACAAATTTATTTATAGGGTTGATTTATGGTCTAGTGTGCTATCTTTACGGTTGCAAGCAGGGTAATTTTGGCTGGGGCATATAGTTGTTTTATGTGTGTTATAAGGTTTAATTTTTATGCAGGGATGGTGTTAGTGTTTTTTTTGTTTTTTATTAGGGCTGGCTGTGTGGCATCCAAAAAAAAAAAGAAATATTAGAAAGGGAATGGTTCTGTTTTATTTTGTATTCGCTTTTGTAATTTGAGGAAGGAATTTTGGTAATTTATGGCCTGTTGATCCCCCCCCCATTTATTCTTTGATGGTTTTTGTCTTAAACTTTTGGGCAAGGTTATTGTAGGTTAGTTATTCTTTTTTTTTTTTGGGGGGGGGGAGATTGGGGAGTGTAAGGGAGTGGGTTGTATATTGGTTTATTGTTGGTGGGTGTGAGATCTTAATGTTTTCACTTTTTACACAGAAATTTTCCTGGAGACTCACAGCCTTTCCAGTGGTGGGGAAGAGGGCCCTACAGCTCAGGGGGACCAGGTTACGGAGCTGCTGCTGGATTTGGAGGTTGGCAGTGACTTTGAAGAAGAGGAGACTATGGAACCTACACTACCCGGACCTAGTACAGCTGATCAGGTAGGCGATGTGTCTGCCCTGGTGCAGCTATTACATTTAATCTCTCCTCAAAGGGGGTTTCAGGGGAGAAGGGGTTTGAGTGGAGGTAGGGTTTGTAAGGGTATGGATAGGGTAGGGGTTAAGGACGGAAGGGTTGCAGGGGGGGTCAGGCACTCACACCCTCCTGTGCTTTACAGTCTCCAGGAGCTGGAGATAGTACGGTGCTTAGCAGGCATCAGAGGAGAAGGTCAGTGTCGGGTCACGGCCGACGCAGATCACGTTCCCCAATCAGGAAGGCTGTTGAAGTTCATTCCCCTACATGGGCAAGGATTGAAAGATCTGAAGGTAGTGCAAGAAGGGAGAGAGGACAGTCACCATCAAAGAAATCGAGTGTGATTCACAAATCAATGGAAGGAGAAAGGAGGCGTGAGGATTGGAAGGCATCCCAAGTCGATCGTAGTGTTGGAGTAGCTAGTCGGGAAGGTTCCGGGATGGCCTCCCAGTCTGCAGATGAGTTGGCTGGGGGTGCTGAGGTGGTAGGGACTGGCTTATTGAGTGGTGAGCGGGAGAAGCTGTTGAATGGATTGAAGGCGTTGATGGCAAGTCTGGAGGCTCCAAGAGGGGGGGAGTCGGTGGCGAAGGAGTGGGTTTCGGGGCCAGCTTGGCATCTGTTGGGTCGGTAACTCCGGTCAGCGGGGAAGTTTCAGTCGTGGCAGTCTCGGGTGTTTCGGGTGGTTCGGTTGTAGCAGGTAGTTCCCTGAAAGTGGCGGTAGAGGCTTTGAGGTGCCCATGTTTATGCTCCATTGGTCCGTTGGGGATCCATCTTGCGTTGGAGGTAAAAGAAAATATCTGGAAGCATGAGTTTCTGGAGATTTTTTCATTATTACCACTGGATCAGGTGTTGGAAATTAAGGAGGATGATAAATCGGATAAGGGAAAGAAGGAGGAGGAGGAGGAGGAGGAAACGAAAAAGAGATATACGAAGCTTCTTCAGACTCTGGGGAATTGGTCCAAGGCATTTTGTATAATTGCTAGTGTGATAACAGAAAGGTCCCCTGAACAAGGGGGGGTCTCTGTTTTGTTATTTCAATTAGATTACGGGTGCGTATAGGACTTATGGGGGTATGGTCTCGTGGAGGTATGATGAACAGTTTTGTCAGAGGTTGACGGTCAGACTGGAAATGCGGGTGGGATGATCCCGACATGGGCATTTGGCTTGAAATTATGACACCTTTACGGGGTAAGCCCTTTCGTGGGTCTGGGGTTGGGTCTCCCGGCCCGCATTAGGATCTGAGTCCGCAGTCGCTATGCGTAAAGGGTTGTGTTTTCAATTTAATGATGGGGTGTGCCGATTCGGAGTGAGCTGTAAATTTAAGCACAAGTGCTCAGGGTGTGGGGTAGCCACGGGTTCTCCAGATGTTTCAAAAAGGGAAAGTTCAGAGGAAAACAGGGGGAAGCCGCTCCTTCGAGCTTGGACCCCAGTGAAGGTAGAAAAGATGGTGGTGGGGTTAGAGGCTTACGCCAGTAGACGTGGAATAGAGGGAAGGATGCAGAACTGCTATTGTCAGGGTTTAGTTCTGGGTTCATGATTCCATTCAAGGAACAGGGGAGTGGGAAATTTTCTGGTAACTTAAAGTCTGCTAGGGAATTCCCTGATGTGGTCTGGGGTAAGTTGCAGAAGAAGGTGGCATTGGGGAGGATGGCGGGTCCCTTTGTATCCCCTCCATTTCCTAATTTGAGAATTTCTCCTTTGGGAGTGGTGCCCAAGAGGGTTGAGGGTCAGTTTCGGATGATTCATCACCTTTCATACCCTAGGGGCTTGTTGGTCAATGATGGCATTTACCCAGAGCTGGTTTCTGTTAATTATGCGTCATTTGACAAAGCAGTTAATTTGGTCAGGATTGCTGGTCCTGGGGCCTTGTTGGCTAAGGTTGATATCGAGGCAGCGTTCAGTCTGCTGCCGGTCCACCCTCGTTGTCAACATTTGTTGGGTTGTAAATTTGATGGAGCATTTTTTGTCTACCTGTGTCTTCCTATGGGGTGCGTGATTTCCTGCTCTTATTTTGAGAGGTTCAGTACTTTCATAGAGTGGGTTGTTAAACAACTTTCAGGGCTGACATCTCTGGTTCATTACTTGGACGACTTTTTGTTTATGGGCCCAAAAGATTCTGAGGCTTGTCAGAGGCTGTTGGATACGTTTGGTTTGGTAGCTTCTGATTTTGGATCCCGGTAGCTGAGGAAAAATCAGAAGGACCTGTTACCTCATTATGCTTTTTAGATATCGATATAGATTTGATAGCTATGGAGTGTCGGCTTCCATGGGACAAGGTTGTGGACCTGAATTAATGTATTCAGGGGGCCTTGGTTGCTGAGAAGATTAAGCTTAGGCAACTGCAGTCTTTGTTGGGTAAGCTGAATTTCGCATGCCGAATTATTCCAGTTGGGAGAGTTTTCTGTAGAAGGCTGTCGTTGGCAATGGTGGGGGTTACGGCCCCTCATCACCATATTCGTTTGTCCAAAGAGTTGAAAGGCGATTTGAGGGTATGGTTGGCTTTCTTGAAGGAGTTCAATAGCCGATTGCTTATTCAAGAGGTTGGGTGGTCTGATGAACGTCTGTGTCTGTTCATGGATGCATCTGGTTCTTGTGGTTTTGGAGCCTACCTGAATGGAAGGTGGTGTGCGGAGGATTTACCCGAAAGGTTAGGAAGCAAAGGGTCTGACAAAAAACTTCAAATTCCTGGAACTCTTCCCTTTGGTGGTGGCTTTGAAGGTCTGGGCATCAGAGCTTCGGGGCAAGCGAGTGTGTTTCCATTCCGATAACATGGGGGTGGTGTACGCAATTAATAACTTGACTGCCAATTCACCTCCTGTGATTTGCTTGCTGAGGGAGTTTGTGTTAGAAGGCTTAAAGTGACTTTTAGAGCTTTGCATGTACCGGGCAAAGTTAATTAAATTGCTGACGCCTTGTCCCGTTTTCAGTGGGGGCGTTTCAGGCTGGAGGCTCCGGAGGCGGAAACAGAGGTTGTTGCTTGCCCGAGGGAATTGTGGCTACTGGGCTCTCAGTAGTGTTAGACCTGGTAAAGGAGGCTCTTGCTCAGTCTACCTGGAGGGCATACGCCCGGTTATGGCAGTTGTGGGTATCAGTGGCGGGAATCTGGGATTGGATGGCTTCGGGGGATTTTTGTTTGGAAGTCCTGTTGGAATGGATAAAGCAATGGGGAAAGGAGCAGTTCTCTGTGGCTGAAATTCGAAAAAGGATGGCTATAAGGATGGCTGTTCTGGCTTTTTTGTTCCAGTTTGGGAGGTTTGAGGGATGTTACTAAGCATTTTGTGGTCAGGATGGCTGTTCAGGGTCTATGTAAAAGGAAGACCGTTAGAGATGGGAGGACGCAGTGATTTTTTCGTTGTTGGAGAAGTTGGTGTCTATGCTGCCTAAGGTTTGCGTTTCCGAATTTGAGGTATTATTGTTTCGAGTAGCTTTTGTTTTGGCTTTTTTCAGGGCCTTTTGGGTCTTCGAACTGGTGGGAAAAATAGAAAGCTTGCCAGTGGTCTTTGCTGTCAGGATGTGCGTTTGAATAAAGGGGTTCTGGAGATCTGGTTGCGGAAGTATAAGACTGACCAGTTGGGTAGGGGTAGGCTGATTAGTTTAAATACTGTTGGGGGGCATTGTTGCCCGGTTGGGGCGATAGTTGATTTCTGGAAGGTTAGGCCAATAGGGAGCGAGGCTTTCTTCATTCATAGGGACGGTTCTCTTTTGTCTGTTTTCCAGTTTGTTTCGGTTTTCAGTAAGTCTCTTAATTTGTTGGATTTAAGAGCTAGGGATTTTGGTTCGCATTATTTCCATATCGGGGCAGCGGCGGAAGCTCAGGGTTTAGGTCTGGAGCCTTCGGTAATTAAAAAGATTGGAAGGTGGGGGTCTGATCGTTTCCGGGTGTATGTGAGGCCAGGGTTAGTGGTTTAGTGGGTTTGCTAAATGTATTCTTTTTCTGCAGGTCCTGTGAGGTGCTGGCTGGTGGGTCATTCTTACGTGTATTGGGCAAGGAAGGTGGAAGCGGTTAAATAAAATGTGGTCCAGCTTGGTTTCAGTAGGGAGAAGGTGGTATTGAGATAGTTCGGGATCAGGGGGATGAGGTGGTCCCAGCTGTTAGAGACAATAGTGAATTATGCCAGGTTGTTTTCCCCTCATATTTTGGTTGTTCATCTGGGTGATAATGATCTGGGTTTCATGGCGCAAAAGTTTTTAGTTGATTGGGTTAAGTGTGATCTGGATAGGTTGTGTGTTCTATTCCCTGGTTTGGTTATTGTGTGGTCGGACATAGAGTGCAGGTTGGTGTGGCGGTCAGCCTGGGATTGTGTTAAGTTGGAGAATTTGCGGCGAAAGGTGAACAGAATAGTAAACAGCCATGTTAAAAAATCGGGGGTCTCGCCTTGAGGCACTCTGAGTTTGAGGGGGAATCTGGGAGGTGTTTTTTCTTGAGGGATGGGGTCCATCCAAATGAGGTGGGTTTGCATTTATTTAACTTCACTTTAAAAGAGGGTATTGAGTTGGCCGTAGCTGTGTTGGGTGGTGCTCGCCGGTAGGTCGAATTTGGTGGGGCAAGCTCTGGTTTTTGGGTTTATGTGTTTTAAAAGTTATTTATGTTGTGGAAAGTTAATAAAACAAGCTGCAGCCTTTTTTTTTTAATATAATTTTTATTGAGGTAAAAATCACATAACAAGGGGGGAGGAGCCAACTCTGAGGCTGAGCGGTAGCACATTGCAAGGGCTCCAGTCATTATCTACATAAAAGTTTAATTTGGCGACCGCTCAGACCTATATAACACTATATTATTGTGATCCTACAAGCTAAGGTGATTTAAGCGTTTGATGGGTGTAGTGGAAGCTCGCTCTGAGGTCGTAACTATATCGCTCTGATATCTGCACTACTGATCAGTGATCTTTGGTACAGCCATGTTTTTCTCTGGGAGAAGTCTGGAGTAAGGAGAGAAATCAACTGCCTGCTACCTCAGAGAATATAGGGACTGTAACCTCAGAAGAACCTTAGCATGGATGTTGCAGCTTATCTCATTGTGGGGATCGGTAACCTCCTTGTTGAGTACCAAGCTGCATTTGACCGTTCGCTCAAAATGGCGTCCCAACCTGCTGACGCAGCATATTACATTAATAGCCCAGGCGAGGAGATCGAGAAGCACGAAGTGGAGGGCTTCGCTACTCAGCCCACCATGCATGGAGTAAAAGAACAAACAAGCCCTACTACTGAAATGGTATGCCTCAGCATTCAAAAAACGGTAGCCAAAGGTTATCCTCGGCTGGTGGCGGAGTCACTACAGCAGGGATCACAACAACCACCATCCCGTAACCAGCAAGGGCCTTCGTATGGGAAGACTCATCACAGTGAACGCACTCAAGAAGTACCTCCCCACACTATCATGCTGCATCTAAAAACGGAGGACCTTATACTTCTAAAAATGTGGCACCAACTACAAGACAACACGGAGAGGAATACACTCTTTGTGCAGGATTCTCAACGGGGGGGGGGGAGTTCTGCCACTACTACATTGCCTATTCTCTTACATCTCGCAGCATACCCGCTCAGGCGTTGGATAGACTTAAGGAGTTCCTACACTCTGGAGTGCCTACCATAGTTATGACTGCCACTGTACAGTAACTGAGAACACAGACTGCTGCTACAACTCTAACTTGGGCTCCATATATTTTATTTTATATTGCGGAAACAGGATTTTATGACGGTGACTGATGGTATACCTTTTCCACGCAAGTGCTTGTTAGTTTTCTGTTATAGTCAGTGTCATTTTTCATAAAGGTTGCTATATTATATATTCATATCCTTTCTCTTATACAGAGTTTCTATATGTGATATACCTATGTTGTCAACCCTAGACTATGTATGAGCACACATATGTTGAAACCCATGAGGCAGATTTATACCACATTACTTTCTATTTCTTGCATATGTACTACAACCAGTTACTGTTTGCACTGGTATTTTAGCAGTGATCCACTAGAGTTACGGACCTCCAGTTTTTTTATGTACATATTTCTAAAGACTCCCTATCTGTGACAATAGCTTTTATTGCTCCAGTTAGCGACTAGATGGTTTGTATCAGCATAGGGCAGTTTGTGAGCCTGTATATAAACAATTTGTTACTGATTCTATATGTCACAGGCAGCTCTTATAGACAGTTATTGGATTTATTATATTTCTGCTGCATGAGTTAACCTGAAGTACTTTAAACCTTGTTACAACTGCTGTGACTGTTTACTGGGGAATGTTTATATTCACTGCGATGTGAGAATATTGCTAACACATAATTATGCCTTTGCATTACCCTGTTTTTCTCTTTGTTTAACATTGGTCTTATTACTAATTTCACTATATGGGGGTCTGGCTGCCATGATTTTAGTGGAGAGCGAGCTCTCATCTGTAATTGAGACTTTTGAGTCAGGCTACTGCGTATATACAACATAGGCCTCCATCAGTGTTCCCATTGTAACCATTAATTCTACAACTACCAGCATATGGCTCATACCTGATATATTTCACTTGCTATGCCCAAATTCTCACCTCCTTCCCCCCCACAATAATGTACCCCCCTTCTAGGAGGGATAACTTTGCGGTTCCTCTTGCCTATACCGCACCCTAGATATTATATCATACCTATTCATTATACCATATTTGTCTTCAAATTTCTGAATGGCGCCTTCATTATTGATACCATTTGAATTATTATCTTCTAACTTATCTACCGCATTTTAAATATTGTACCATACCTGCATATGTTAACATACTATTTAAGCGAATGACTGGCGCTCTCAGTGTTAATATCCCATGACACATTAAATGCCAATCTATTTTAGATTGTTTCTCACTTATTCATATTCCTCCTCCAGAGTCTATAGCAAGTATCATGAGGTACAGGAGCTGTCCCCAGCGTTCAATGAGGAAACATCATGTATCTTTTGTTTTGTGTCTAGCTCATATAACAGTGAAAAAGAGGTTCCAGTCTTTTCCATAGTATTATCTGTGTTATAAATCTTATCTATTAATATGGAAACAGTATATTTGAAATGTATCATCTATGTTTGTATTGTGATATGTTACTCTACATAAACTGTATTGGTTTTCGCACAACCTCAATAAAAATCTTTAAAAAAATTTTAAAAAAAAATCACATAACAATATATAAAAGAAATTTCACAGCCCATATGAAAACGGGAATAAAGCGGAAGGCACCCTTCCGGGTTCGATACAGTACAGATCATATTATGGTCTTACAACAATTGAACTGAAATAGTTAACCTTAAAGGGGCAGACCTCAGGATGAGGTTTATTGGTTTTTGAATTTTGGGAATTTGACCAGTTATATGGAAAATAAATATTTTACAAGATTTGGAGAACAGAGAGTGATGTAAAACTATTAACCAGTTATGTTTGTGAGCATAAAGACAGATAGAGTTCCAAGTGGAAAACTTCTAACTGGAAGAATTCCAAGGGGGAGTAGTGGGGTAAGTGAGGAGGAGGAGAGGGTAGGGAAGAAGAAAAAAAAAAAAAAAGGAAAGACCCCCCCCCCCTAGGGAATAGCCTGATCGGGGCCAAGCGCAGCGTAGGGGGAGAATGACACAGACCCCCTCCGCGTGGCACCACCCTCAGCTAAAGCTATAATAGACAGTGAGTCACCAGCACTATAAAAAATATAAAGTCTTTATTTAGGAATCAAGTAATACAGCGAAGTTTCGGGGATTTAACCCCTTACTCATGCTCAGCATTTTTCCTAAATCCTTCCTAATTCCTAAATAAAGACTTTATATTTTTTTATAGTGCTGGTGACTAACTGTCTATTATAAGTCTTTGTGAGTATAGCAGTCATACTCTGTCACACATTGCACTCCACAGCAGTGCTGATATCCTAATGCTTTGGAAATATCAGCTAAAGCTAGTTATAGACTCAGTTACCTTCCTAATACATAGAGGAAATCAAGCTCTCTCCCAGTGAGTCCCAGGGCTCCCAAATCATAGAGTACAGGTCTGTTTGCTGACGGGAGCTGTACACATAACTCTCCATGGACCGGAAATGGGAGATGAGTTGTATCAGAGCCCGCCAATTAGGGGGATTAGGTTTTTTCCAGTTCCTGGCAATTGATAGTCTCGCCGCCATCAAGATTGTTATCAGGAGAGCACGTTTAGGTGGTGAGAGGGGTCTGATGCCTACATGAGCCAACGCCATCTCTGGGGGAAGAGATGACACCAGTCCCATGCGAAAGCACAAGACTTCCAATTTACTCTACAAAGGGGTAATGATGGGGCAGGTCCACCAAACATGTTGGGGGATCGCCCACCCTCTGGCACTCTCTCCAGCAGAGGGGGGAGCTGTCCGGAAACATCTTATGGAGTTTTGCGGGGACATAGTGCCACCTCGTAAGTATCTTGAAGAACAGTTCATAGAGCGTTATGCAGTGTATTGATGATTTAATAGGTTGAAATGCGTCATCCCACATCTCTATTGAAATTTCCACATTCCAGTCTCTCTCCCACTCCCCCATTTGTCTGGTTTTCGTTATTTTTTAAGAATCAAGGAGAATTTGATAATGAAAGGACAAGGGTGAGATGTGTTGGAGATCAGTAGATATCCACCTTTCCCAGGGAGTCAGTTGTCTAGGAGGAGCGCTCAGGAATCCCCATGACTTCAGTATAGAAGGTCAAATCTAAATTAGGTCAAATCTAAATCTAAATTAGGTCAAATCTAAATTTCGGTTGAATGTCGTGGAGGCAAGCCAGATCTCCAGGAGATAGCAGGTCTTTGTCCCTGAAGAGGTTAGTGATTTTAAGGATGGAAAGAGCCAGACGCACCGCCGGACCTGCAAGAGGAAGGCCAAGCAAAAGGCCTGCCATGGAATGGCATGGGGAGGGATGTGGGGAGACCAGATTATTATGGCGAAGACGTAACCAGGAGTTCTTGCACTGCAAGACAATTTTGTTATGTATTGGAAAATCCGAGTAGCAGTGTGAGGGGATCCAGATAAGGTCCATCAATGTCAGGTGGGGTGGTAAGGAGGCCTGCTCAAATTCCAACCAGCGGGGAATATCCTTTTTTGTGTTCCACTATGAAATATGAGTAAGTAAGGCAGCCTCATAGTATAGCCTTACGTTTGGGAGACCTAGGCCTCCGGCGAGCACTGGGCGTTGCAGCAAGGATGCTGCAATTCAGGGTCTCTTCCCATTCCATATGTACTGAATAAATACAGCTTGGAATTTAGTCAGTAGGGACAGTGGAACTTTAATCAGTAAGCAACGAAAAAGGTAAGTTAATTTGGGGAGCTGCATCATTTTGACTGCGGCTATTCTCCCAAACCAGGAGATCTTGTCATATCTCCTGGAGCAGAGGTCAATTTGCAGTTGGGATAGGAAGGTGTGAATTTTTTTAGATAGGACCGTACCCGTATCATGAGAGAGGAACACCCCTAGGTGTTTTAGTCCTGAAAGGGACCATTGGAAATTATATTTTTTCTTAAGTAAGCCCAATTCCGATTTGTTTTACCTATATTCAGTTTGTAATAAGAGATGCCTCCAATAGCAAATCTAAATCTAAATAATAGCATGGAGAACATATAGTCCCATCTCACCCAGTCAAACGCTTTCTCAGTGTCCATCGACAGGGCAAGAAGGGAAACTCCCATGTCTGCCACTTCCGTGAATATATTCAAGAGGCGTCTCGTGTTGTCTGGGCCCTGTCTACCTGGAATAAATCCAACTTGATCAGGGTTAATTAGTTCTGGGAGAAATCTGTTCAATCTCGTGGCCAGTATTTTCGCAAGTAGTTTTATATCCACGTTTATGAGGGAAATCGGCCTATAGTTCTCGCATAAGGAGTGGTCTTTACCGTCTTTGGGCAAGGTTATTATGGTGGCCTCTAGGAATTCTGGGTGGAGCTCGCCTGAATTAAATGTAAAATTGAAAAACCTGGAAAGGAGGGGTATCAGTTGTGGAGCATATGTTTTGTAGAATAGAGTGGTAAACCCATCTGCTCCAGGGGCCTTATCCAATCTAAGCGAGGAGATCGCCAATTGCAGCTCCTCAATTGATACCGGGAGAGATAGTGAATGGGCGTCTTCCATCGATAAGGTCAGAAGAGGGAGGGAAGACAAAAACTGATCGATCTGTTGTCCTGAGGCTCTAAGGTTCTCAGGGGAGGAGTCCAAATTATATAGAATGGTATAGTAATGAGCAAATGCCTCGGCTATGTCATTAGGGGCACATACAAGCCCCTTTTGAGTTTTAATATGCGGAATCCGACGTTGTTGCATACGAATTCAAAGCTTATGGGCTAGGAGTCGGTCTGCCCTGTTACCCTTATAGTAATACAATTGTTTGAGGGCCAGAAGGTTCTATTGCACCCTCTTTCTCTCAATTTCATTAATTTTGGATCTGATGGCCCTTATTTGCTCTGCAATTTGTCTTGAAGGATCACCTCTGTTGTGGGATTCTAGAGAACGTAACTCCGAATATAACTGAGCTAAGGATTTACCCACAAGGTTACGATTTATCGAAACCTGTTTTATAAAGTGTCCTCTCAAAAAGGCATTCAGAGTTGCCCACAATACTGGGTCGTTGGTCATTTTATTGTCATTGGTGGTCAGGAAGTCCGATATTACATTGGAGGTTTCGACTCCGCCGGTCCGGAGATTAGCGAGGGGTGTAGCCTCCAGCTAGAGGAGGAAGAACCCTGAAGATGTGCACCTTTCAGGGTGATGGAGACCATGTCATGGTCCGACCATGGGCAAATCCGAATGGAAGGGTTAGAGAGATTGTCTAAGAGGGGGGAGTGACATAGCAAGTAGTCAATTCTTGAATAGCAAAGGTGGGGGTTTGAATAGAAAGTGAAGTCCCTCTCTGATGGGGATAAGCACCGCCAAGCATCATACAAACTATAATGATACATTAAGGACCAGAACTGATTTGAGGCTTGTTTAGCTGCAGGGTCCAGAGTTTTGTATTTAGGGGTTTGTCTATCTAAGATAGGGTCCCAAACTATATTGAGATCTCCACCTATCAGTAGATTACCTCTATTCAGTTGGTCTATTAAGGGAAGAACCGAGTTTAGAAAGGAGAGTTGACCAGTGTTCGGGGCATACAACGAAACAAGGGTAAATTGAGCCCCGTCCAGCGTGCATACCACCAGAAGGAACCTGCCTTCCGGATCTCTCTCCACATGCTGAATCTCACATGCAACTGAATTATGGACCATGATTGTGACACCTCTTTTTCTGTTGGGTGTGAGGCCGACAGGCAAATTGGGAAGAGTCTAGAGTTCTGAATGAGGGAGGAGCCCTGAGGTCAGTGGGTTTCTTGGAGGAAGGCAACTTTCATGCTATTTTTCAAAAGATATCTAAGGAGAAGGCTCCTTTTAGTAGGAGAATTCAATCCCTGGGTGTTTAAGGTGGCAACTTTAAGAGCCATACTGGAGAGGAGGAGAGAGAAGAAAAAAAAAAAAAAGGGAAGAAATGTAATGGTCAGGAAAGGGGGTAGTTAGGTGGTGCTCTCTATCTGTTGCTAAACAAATTAGCAAAGTTAGTGTCTCTCTGTCTCAATTAGGATATATACACTTCAAATAATTGATATGGAGTTAGGTCTGTGGTAAAGAAACACAGCCAATATCTGCGTTGTGCTTTCCTAAACAGAAAAGACCAACACAGATCAGAAAGTGGGGGGAGCACCGGAGGTGCCAGGATCAAGTTAGATTGGACTAATTACAACAGTTCTAGGGCCATAAGGGCCCAAGGGGGTGAACCAGATTTTTTTTTTTTTTTGTATGGGCATTCAAAATTGTCAATTAGTATAGCAACATTAACAGTCTGAAAACGAAAAGATAAAATGAGAGTAACAGTAATACAATTCCAAACTGGGGTTCAGCATTGAATATATGTAGTGGCATGAAAGCAATGGGAGGGTAAGTACAAATGGGATGGCTTTGTTTTAACCGTTAGCACATTACAGTGTGATCAAGAAGCCAGTTATTCCAAGTCCCCACCCTCCACTGTTTGGGGGTTAGTGAGAAAGAGGGAAAGTCCTTAATTGAGGTGGGAATTGGAGTGGGGCTATAGAGGCTAAGTTTTGGGCAATTAAACAAAAATACTGTAAAGAGGGGTTAAAAAAGCCCCTTGCACCCCCTCCATATCCCTCTCTCTTGGGCGGTTACCCTGGGGGCACTATCAGTCTGGACAGGGGGTTAAGACTATGGGACGTGGTTATTGGGAAAAAGCTGTTGGCTAAAAAGAAGATAAGATCATGCCGTGCCACACCTAGTGTCAAGTGCAACCACTAAAAGACATGAGGGAGCGGGTTAAGTTAAAGGCCCAAGGAGTGTGATTTAAGGCCCCTTAACCTTATAGAACATTTAACTGTGTCACTTAGATAAAGGGACCATTAGGGCTTGTCTGGTATAATATTAGGGGGGGGGGGGCACTGAAATCAGTGGATCCCCCTTCTTAAAACTGTAGTGTCAGAACTTTACCCAGCCCAGCGTCCCAAACATGATGAGGTTCTTGAAGTGTTCAGGATCAATGTACCTAAGGAGAGAAAAAAGAAACAAACATGCACAACAAAAACAGAAACAAACACAGTTATAAATGCAAGGTCCATGTTACCCATGTCTTTAAGTTAGGGCCAACATGTCCACTCATAATTGCTCGAGGATCAAAATATAGACAGTCAAAAAAGGATACAGAGTGTAAGGTGTGGGACCTTCCAGTATGGGGAGGCCGGAATTCAATTACCCAGGGTCTAGGAAGAAAGTGCACCAGGTCAGTAAGGCACTAATGGAAAAGAGACCAGATAAGTGTTCCTTAGGCCTCAGACCGCTTCCGGAGCAGAAGGCGAGGTCCTGGAAGAAGGAGTTTGTGTGGAACTTCTGTTATTGTCCCTATGGGGGAGTTGTTTCCATGGCGGTGCCTCCGCTCTCAAGTCTCCTGTGGAGGATCTGGAAGTTGAGGGGGTTGGTCTATCCGTTAGAAGATCCCATTTAGTGAGGAGGTTCCTGGCCTGCTCTGGAGAGGTAATTATATGTTGGATGTCATCTTTGGTAACAAAAAGTCTTACTGGGAAGCCACACCTGTACTTGATTTCTTTATCCCTTAGGATTCTTGTAAAGTCCTGAAAGGCTTTTCGTTGTTGTAGGGTATGTGGGGAGAAATCTGGAAATATCTGAAGGTCCGCAAACTTGGAGGCCTTCAAGGACCCCGAGTTAACTGTTCTTAAAAGTTTCTCCCAGAATGTGAATTAGTGCAGCCTTACTACCACATCTCTCGGCTTGTCATCAGATATGGCTCTCGGCCTAATTGCCCTGTGGGCCCTATCAATAAGAGACTCAGGATCTTGTAGGGGTCCCAGTACAACCGTGAATAATTCTTGCAGATAAGCTTGTAAGTCCTTAGGGAGAACACTCTCAGGGATGCCCCTTAGACAAACATTGTTGCGCCTGGAGCGGTCTTCTAAGTCAGCCAGTTTGGATTCCAATGCTGAGATTTGCCCTGCCAAGCACTCTGAGTATAAGACCAAGTTTGTATGGTCAACTAAGAGATCTTCCTGCTTACGCTCCAGAGTATCTGTGCATTCTCTGATTGCAGCTATGTCCCTCTTCAATTCCAAGCATTATTTATCAAACCTTTTGCAGATAGACTCATGGTGAGATATCAGCATGGTTTTTATCTGGTCCATCATGTTGTTAGCTTCAGCTATATCCGCTAGGCTTGCTGGCTGAGAAGTGGTGTTGGGATCTCTCTCATTACTTGGTTCTGAAAGGCATCGAGAGTCAGATAATTTGTCCTCGGAGCACTGTTCCACGGCTCTCCTTGAATGCTGAAAGTGTTCTTTCATCGTCCTTTTCTGACCTATTAGGCCCTTTGTTTTCTTTTTCTGTACTTATGCCACCCTCCCCACTTAGACAGACTTTAAATTCTGGTGCTGCGATAAGGTGTGGGGCCCCTCAGCAAGTAGTTTGAGAGGTAATGCGGTTTGGGAAAGGTGTTCTGGTTGCTATAACGGTATTCTCGTCCACCCCCGGGCCCAAGCCCTAGAGCATCTGGTTTTCTAGCCAGTTACCATTTGTTACTGCAGTGCAGACCTGTTCCAGGTGGGATGGGATGTTATTTTCCTGGGTCTTATAGTATTGCACCTGATGTTGAAGGACAGCTGACCACTCACAACTGTAATGATGACTTGGGACAGAAGGGTCACCCCTACACGCAACTCCCCAGGGAATGTATCCTCACAGGGCGATCACGGGCAAGGAAAGTGGGGTAAGACCCGCTGTCACTGTGGGCAGCGGGAAAGGGGGGTTGGGAGAGCGTGTAGCTGCGAACAGTGTCCGGAATGAGGGGGTGTCCTACTGACAGTTGCTAGGGCAGTGGTTACTCTGTGGGTGATTGAATAATCCTCCTTTTCTCCTTTGACTATGGAGTGACAATGCAGGTACACTATAAATACAGGGTTGTAGTCTCTCTACTGAGGGGGAAGCAAGGGCCCTATAGGGCTCTGAGTGAGTTCTATGTTAAGAATACAGTCTGTGGCCCAGGGTTAAAATCTGTTATGGAAGGCTTTTCCCAGAGATTGGTGTAAGTCCTTATGCCCTTTCCCAGCAGGCCCCTAGTTAAATATATCCATCCCTACTTCAAGGTTCTCTGTAGTAGGGCCCTTATATAAGGCCGGTCAATTGTGGGGCGCAGGGAGGCTTTCGTGTGTATGCACAGTGTATAGCCCACACTTGCTTTTTGTATTGTTTCCCTCAGAGGGGCCGGGAAATTACCTTTAATGATTCCGCTGCGTATGTGCAGCAAGAGCTTTATGGAATCCGGCTCTTGAACCTCCTGGTCCCCTCCCAGCCCAGAGTCGTGGTTAACCCGGACTTAGCCCTCTCGGATGAAGCATAGTACTTGAAAACCATGCTTTATTTTAATAAAATAAAAAAAAACTAATCAACAAAATATTTTTATTGTTAAAATTAAAATTTAAGCATTTCTTCATGCAAAATACAAAATAAGGAAAAATATATATACACATACACATTTTTTTAATACAATAAAAAAGACTAATCTCTAGACCTCTTAGAGGCAGTTGGAGATTGTGGAGGTGATCTTTCCCTTCTTGAAAATCTTAATTCAAGAAGGGTCCCCTGGATAAATAGAAATAGATTTCTATTTAAATTTCTATTATCTTCATCAGCTCTCTCCCTTCGCTCCAACTCCCTCTCCTCTATGGCTACCCTGCGACGATCTATTGCTATCCTCTCCCTTTCCAATTCTATGGCCATCTCCACCTGATGCTCCTGTTGCTGTATATATACCCCCAATTGCCTAATCAACTCCTGTTTATTATCGCTATACTACCTCCCCAGATTGACCATATCCTGCATTGCTCCATCATCATCAGCTGGGCCAGGGGCAGCAGCAGGGCCAGGGGCAGATGGGGCATGGGCAATTGGGGAGGAAGCACCATGGCCATAGCCAGCAGGGCCAAGAGCAGAAGGAGCTGAAGCTTCAAGAGAGCTTTCAAGCTCTTCAGAATCCTGAGAAAGGTCTTAAAGCAATTCCTGGGATCCATCAAATAGACTCTTGTTACTGTCTAACAACAATCGTTAGCTCCTCCGACAGTTGATGACACCATTCTGTACCTAAAGTTTAAATGGATTTTATAGTGAATAAATGAAAGTTGCATGATTCTTCCAGGTATTGTGATTTTAATACACCTTTAAATACAATAATATTTAGAATATTGATTTGTTCTCTTGGTATGTCCTTTTGAATTATAAATATGCAGTTATCCAACACTACTGTTAGACTAGCCAATAGAATTACAGTAGCTCTTATTCTATTGGCTATTCAGCCAATAGAATTAAAGTAGCTTTCATCCGATTGGCTGATTTGAATTTGAAGGCTCAAATCAGCCAATAGGAATTCAAGGGACGCCATTTTTAATCGCGTACCTTGAATTCCGATTCAGTGTACGGCGGTGTCAGGGTTTTTTCCTGACTTGTTTGCCATGTGCTGCTGGCAGCCATTTTACTCACCTCTCTTGCTGACTTTGGTGCATTCTGGGAGATGCTGCTCACTTCCTGTACTTCCTTTTATGGCCAGACTGGTTTACATCATCCATGTGAGACAGGATGCAGTCTCAGAATTGTGATGTCATCACTTATTATTTAAAGGGCATTTGTTCAGTATGTTTTGCCCTTGTGTTGTCTCAGACCTGTTTGTGAGAGCTCCTGTGTATTACCTGGCTGTCTGACATCCCTCCTGGTTCCTGATCCCTGGCTTGTTCCTGACTCTGCTGTTCTCCTTGTTCCAGATTCCAGCTCGTCTGACTACTCTCTTTGGCTCCTGACTCGGCTTGTCTGACTACCAGCTCTAGTTTTGACTCCTGGCTTGTTATTTGACTTGTGGACTTTTTATTATTTTTTGCTATTAATAAAGGTGTGATTATTTTTGCACTTCTCGTCTCAGTTTGATTCCTGGCACCCTGACATTACACAAGGGCCATGAATCCTGATGGTGCTAATAATCCACCTTTACCTGCCATAATTTCCAGGATGGATGAACAGGATCACCGCTTGGATCAATTTGCACTAGCCCTGCAAACCCTGCTGACTCGCACTGCACATTTGGACCAAAGTGTCCCACAAGTTATGGCTGCTCCTGTTTCCACTGCTGCACCTATGCCTACCAGGAGCATGTCCGGTTCTGCACCTCTACCTCAGCGATATGGAGGTGATCCTAATCAGTGCAGAGGGTTTTTGAACCAGGTGGGCATTTACTTTGAGATGTTACCTCAGGCGATTCCCTCTGACAGAGCTAAAGTGGGATTTCTCATCTTGTTACTCTCTGACATAGCTCTTGCCTGGGCTAATCCCTTGTGGGAGACAAATAAACCTGTGATTTCAAATTACCCTGAATTTGTGGCCTCCTTTCGAAGGGTATTTGATGTTCCAGCTCGCTCCTCCTCTGCTGCTAAACGACTCATGTCCATTCAGCAAGGTACAAGATCTGTTGCTCAGTATGCCATTGAGTTCCGTACGCTTGTAGCAGAGGTAGGCTGGAACAATGAAGCCCTTGTTGCCGCCTTCTTTCATGGGCTCTCTGATGCGATTAAAGACGAAGTTGCTGCCAGAGATTTACCAGAAGATCTCGAGGCATTGGTGTCTTTTTTGATCCTAATTGACATCAGACTAAGTGAGAGGCCTTCTTTCAAGGAGCGCTTGCGGAAGCCTCCTGTACCGTTGTCTCCTATGTGTTTGTTCCCACCCATGCCTCCCTCTCCTCCCATGCCTCCTGATCCCGAGTCACCAGGTACTGCTGAGCCGATGCAGTTGGGATTCACACATATCTCTGCGGCGGATAGAGGGCCTTTAGGAGGAGGGAAGGGCTCTGCCTCTATTGTGGGTTACAGGGCCACATTTTGAAGTCTTGTATTACACGGCCGGGAAACGCTCACACCTAAGGTCCTGTCGGGGGCAGACCTTAGGTGGTTTATCCTTGTCCCCGGAACCGCTAAAGGAGAAACCTTTGGTCACGGTTGTCCTTTCCTGGGTGGACTCCTCCATAGTCACCCAGGCTCTTGTTGACTCCGGTGCTGCGGGCTATTTCATTGACAGTGCTTTTGTATCGAAGCACTCCATTCCTGTTTTGCCTCGGTCAGTTCCGCTTGCTATTGAGGCCATTGATGGCAGGCCCCTTCAGCCCGCACTCGTTACTCACGAAACCGCTCAGTTGTCCATGGCTGTTGGGGCTCTCCATTTTGAAACCCTCCAGTTCCAGGTGATAAACTCTCCGCATTTTCCAGTTGTTCTGGGTTATCCCTGGCTCCAAAAGCACAATCCCAGTCTCGACTGACGCAGGTCCGAAATTTTGTCGTGGTCTCCGCAATGTATTTCCACTTGTCTTCAGAAACCAGTTAAAGTCTTGTGCACTTCTTCAGTATCTCAATTGCCAGAGGAGTACCGAGAGTTCCTAGATGTTTTTGACAAGGTGCGTGCCGGTACGTTGCCTCCTCACCGGTCTTACGATTGTGCCATAGACCTGCAACCCGGAGCCATTCCTCCTCGGGCCGGGTTTACCCTCTGTCTGTTGCAGAGAATTGTGCTATGGAGGAGTATGTTTCCAATGCAGGGGCTGGCTTCTTCTTTGTGAAAAAAAAGGGTGGCGAGTTAAGACCATGCATCGATTATAGGGGTCTTAATCGTCTTACCATTAAGAATGCTTACCCTATTCCGCTCATTACAGAACTCTTTGACCGCCTCAAGGGAGCTACGGTCTTTACTAAGCTTGATTTGAGAGGAGCGTATAATCTCGTTAGGATCAAGGAGGGCCACGAATGGAAAACAGCATTTAACACCAGGAGCGGGCATTATGAGTATCTTGTAATGCCCTTTGGCCTATGTAATGCTCCTGCTGTTTTCCAGGAACTTATTAATGATGTCCTACGAGATATGTTGCAACAGTGTGTTGTGGTGTACTTAGACGACATCCTCATACACTCACCCACACTTGAGGTTCATCGTTCTGATGTTACAAGGGTTCTTCAGAGACTACGTGAGAACGGCCTGTTTTGTAAACTTGAGAAATGTGAGTTCCATCAGACTCAAGTAACCTTCCTAGGTTATGTTATCTCCGTTGCAGGGTTCTCCATGGATCCTGACAAGTTATCTGCAGTTCTGCAGTGGCCTCGCCCAGTTGGTCTTCGGTCTATTCAACGTTTTTTGGGGTTCGCCAATTACTATAGAAAGTTTATTAAAAACTTTTCTTCCTTGGTCAAACCTATCACAGACATGACCCGTAAAGAGAATGATCCACTCCATTGGTCACCTACTGTCATTAAGGACTTTGATAGTCTTAAGACTGCCTTTGCTGCTGCTCCAGTTCTGGCTCATCCTAACCCTGTCCTGCCTTTCATTCTTGAGGTCTATGTGTCTGAGACTGGAGTAGGTGCTTTCTTGTCTCAACGTCCTACACCTGACGGTTCCTTGCATCCATGTGGTTTCTTCTCTAAGAAATTGTCTCCAGCAGAGTGCAATTATGGAATTGGCGACAGGGAATTACTGGCCATAATTTTGGCACTCAAAAAATGGAGGCATCTTCTCGAGGGTACTAGTGTGCCAGTGCTCATTCTTACTGACCACAAGAATTTAACTTATCTATCTGAAGCAAAACGTTTGTCGCCCCGACAGGCCAGATGGGCGCAATTTTTGTCTCGGTTTAATTATGTGGTCTCCTACCTGCCTGGTAGTAAGAATGTTAGGGCTGATGCCCTCTCTCGACAATTTTCACCTCTGTCCAAGGAGGAGTCTGTACCTACTCCAGTTATACCTCCTGACCATATTTTGGCTACCATACGTACTAATTTGACTTCTCCCTTGGGGGAGGAGATCCTGGCTGCACAAACCAATGCACCGCCTGAGAAACCTAGTGGTAAGTGTTTTGTTCCTGAGAATCTTCAAACTAAACTTTTGCACAATTACCACTATCCTAAAGGTCACCCAGGCAAGAACCAAATGATTTGGTCTGTCACTCGACAATTCTGGTGGCCAGGTCTTCGTTCTGATGTTGCTGCGTATGTTGCCTCCTGCTCAGTTTGTGCACAGAATAAGACTCCTCGATGTCTTCCTGTGGGTCTTCTTCAACCTATTGTTAATGGTGAGCGTCCTTGGACACATCTTTCCATGGACTTCATTGTCGAGCTCCATGTTTCCAATGGCAATACTGTTATCCTTATGGTGGTTGACCGTTTTTCTAAAATGTCACATTGCATTCCCTTGAAGAAGTTGCCTACCGCTCAGGAGCTTGCTTCAATTTTTGCCAGTGAGGTCTTCCGTTTACATGGGTTACCCAAGGAGATAGTGTCGGACCGGGGTAGCCAGTTTGTCTCCAGATTTTGGCGTTCCTTTTGTGCTCTAATGGGGATCCAGCTCTCCTCCTCTGCATATCACCCTCAATCCAATGGGGCTGCGGAACGGTCTAATCAAGCTCTGGAACAGTTCCTCCATTGCTATGTCTCAGATCACCACAATAATTGGTCTGAACGGTTGCCTTGGCAAGAGTTTGCTTGTAATTGTGCTATTAATGCTTCCTCCAAGTTATCCCCGTTCATGGCGAATTACGGGTTTCAACCATCCTTGTTGCCCGATTCATTCATGTCTCAGGGTATTCCGGCTTTGGAGGAGCATCTCCGGCAATTCCGTTCCACGTGGGTGCAGATTCAGGATTGCCTTCATCGTTCTATGCAGTGCCAAAAGTTCCAGGCTGATCGTAGGCATCTGCCTGCACCTTTCTACCAGGTTGGTGAGAGAGTTTGGCTGTCCTCTCGCAACTTGAACCTTCGTGTGCCTTCCAATAAACTGGCTCCCCGTTATGTTGGTCCTTTTTGAATACTCCGACGGGTCAATCCTGTGGCCTACGCTCTTGACCTTCCTCCTGCAATGCACATCTCCAATGTTTTTCATGTCTCCCTCTTGAAACCATTGGTTTGTAATCGGTTTACCACTGTGTTGCCTCGTCCCCGTCCTATCATTATTGACAACCATGAGGAGTATGAGGTCAGCAGCATTATTGACTCTCGTATGTCCAGGGGCCGCGTACAGTATTTGGTTCATTGGAGGAGCTACGGTCCAGAGGAGCGTTCATGGGTTCCCTCCTCTGATGTTCATGCTCCCGCCCTCCTCCGTGCCTTCCATGCCCGTTTCCCCAATAAGCCTTTTGTCCTCCCGCGGGGGAGGGGTCGTTGAAGGGAGGGTACTGTCAGGGTTTTTTCCTGACTTGTTTGCCATGTGCTGCTGGCAGCCATTTTACTCACCTCTCTTGCTGACTTTGGTGCATTCTGGGAGATTCTGCTCACTTCCTGTACTTCCTTTTATGGCCAGACTGGTTTACATCATCCATGTGAGACAGGATGCAGTCTCAGAATTGTGATGTCATCACTTATTATTTAAAGGGCCTCTGTTCAGTATGCTTTGCCCTTGCATTGTCTCAGACCTGTTTGTGAGAGCTCCTTTGTATTACCTGGCTGTCTGACGTCCCTCCTGGTTCCTGATCTCTCGCTTGTTCCTGACTCTGCTGTTCTCCTTGTTCCTGATTCCGGCTCGTCTGACTACTCGCTTTGGCTCCTGACTCGGCTTGTCTGACTACCAGCTCTAGTTTTGACTCCTGGCTTGTTATTTGACTTGTGGACTTTTTATTATTTTTTGCTATTAATAAAGGTGTGATTATTTTTGCACTTCTCGTCTCAGTCTGATTCCTGGCACCCTGACAGGCGGCGATCGTATGAAGAGGATCCTCCATGCTCCATGGCTCCGGTCTTCAGTTCCTGCATCTCCAGTCTTCAGTTCCAGAGAGGACGGTCTTCAGCTCCGAGGTCATCGGTCTTCAACTCCTCCGCTCCGTGCCGGCTGGTTCCTGGAAGAAGAAGAGGTCGCCGCCTGGAAGAAGACTTCTCCGCCTGGAACAGGACCTTCTCCGCCGGTCTTCAGGACAGGTAAGCAGCATTTGGGGGTTAGACTTAGTTTTTTTTAAGGGGGGATAGGGTGAGTTTTAGAGTAGGGGTGTGTGGGTGGTGGGTTGTAATGGGCGGGGGGTTGTTCTTTTTTTTCACAGGTAAAAGAGCTGATTACTTTGGGGCAATGCCCCACAAAAGGCCCTTTTAAGGCTGATTACTTTTTGTAATTTAGTTTAGGGTAGGGACATTTTTTTATTTTGGGGGGCTTTGTTATTTTATTAGGGGGCTTAAATTAGGTGTAATTATCTTAAAATTCTTGTAATCTTTTTTTATTTTTTGTAATTTAGTGTTTTTATTTTTTGTAATTTAGTTTAGTGTATTTAATTATATTTTAGTTTAGATACTTGTAGTTTATTTAATTAATTTATTGATAGTGTAGGTGTATTTGTAACTTAGGTTAGGATTTGTTTTACAGGTAAATTGGTAATTATTTTAACTAGGTAGCTATTAAATAGTTATTAACTATTTAATAGCTATTGAACCTAGTTAAAATAAATACCAAGTTACCTGTAAAATAAATATAAACCCTAAAATAGCTACAATGTAATTATTAATTATATTGTAGCTATCTTAGGGTTTATTTTATAGGTAAGTATTTAGTTTTAAATAGGAATATTTTAGTTAATAAGATTAATATTATTTAGATTTATTGCAATAATAATTGTTTGGGGTGTTAGGGTTAGATAGGGTTAATATAGTTAATATATATAATATAATAACTATACTAATTATTAACTATATTAATAATATATATAATATAATAACTATATTAACTATATTAACCCTAACATAATTATGATTAATATAGTTAATATAGGTGGCGGCGGTGTAGGGGGATTAGATTAGGGGTTAATATATTTAATATAGGTGGCGGCGGTGTATGGGGGTCAGATTACAGGTAAAAGAGCTGATTACTTTGTGACAATGCCCCACAAAAGGCCCTTTTAAGGGCTGGTAATAGAGCTGGTTACTTTGGGGCAATGCCCCGCAAAAGGCCCTTTTAAGGGCTGGTAATAGAGCTGGTTACTTTGGGGCAATGCCACGCAAAAAGCCCTTTTCAGGGCTATTTGTAATTTAGTTTAGGGTAGGGATAGTATTTTAGGGGGTAATACATTTATTATAGGTGGCAGCGGTGTAGGGGGATTAGATTAGGGGTTAATACATTTAATATAGGTGGTGGCGGTGTAGGGGGATTAGATTAGGGGTTAATACATTTAATATAGGTAGCGGCGGTGGAGGGGGATTAGATTAGGGGTTAATCATTTTAATATAGGTGGCGGCGGTGTAGGGGGATTAGATTAGGGGTTAATCATTTTAATATAGGTGGCAGCGGTGTAGGGGGATTAGATCAGGGGGTAATATAGTTAAAATAGGTGGCGGCAGGGTAGGGGGCTTACATTAGGGGGTAAGAATTTTAATATAGATGGCGGCGGTGTAGGGGGATTACATTAGGGGTTAATAATTTTAATGTAGGTGGCGGCGGTGTAGGGGGATCACATTAGGGGGTTAGACATTTAATGTAGGTGGCGGTGGGGTCCGGGAGCGGCAGTTTAGGGGTTAAACACTTTATTAGGGATTGCGGCGGGGGATCGCGGTTGACAGGTAGATAGACATTGCGCATGCGTTAGGTGTTAGGTTTTATTTTGTAGGTAGTTTAGGGAGTTACGGGGCTCCAATACTCAGCGTAAGGCTTACTACGCCTGCAATTTGTGGCGAGGTGAAAATGGAGTAAGATTTCTCCATTTTCGCCACGTAAGTCCTTACGCTGTATATTGGATACCAAACTGCGCTGGTTTGGTATACCTGTCTATGGGCCAAAAAACAACGGCCGAAGGCAGAAATATACGAGCGTAACTTCTATGTTACGCCGTATATGTGATACCAAACCAGCGCAAAATTTGGCGTCGCCGGCTTTTGCGGGCGATGCTGCATATCGGATCGGGCCCCAGCATTTTAAACACAGCACTCGGTGTCTGAGCCCGAGGTGCTTGTATAATCTTCTAATGAATTAATTAGTTATTTGTTCACATGATACAATGACCTCTTCTGCACTGAACAGATGCAGTTTTTAATATGCTGTGGCAATAATAATCTCTAGCTATGCTACACATGCATGTTTTTTTATACTAGCAAACAATCAAACAGATAACTTTGACTTAAAGGGACATGAAACCCAAAAAATGTTCTTTCATTATTCAGATAGAGAATACAATTTTAAACAACTTTCTTATTTACTTCTATTATCTAATCAGATTTATTCTCTTGGTATCATTTGTTGAAGGAGCAGCAATGCAATAATGGTTTCTAAATGAACACATGGGTGAGACAATCACAATCAGTATATATATATATATATATATATATATATATATATATATATATATATATATATATATATATATATACATATGCAGCCACCAATCAACAGCTAGAACCTGTGTTGTTCTCTGTTGCTCATGAACTTGCCTAGATAAACCTTTCAACAAAGGATAACAAGATAAGGAAGCAAATTAAATATTATAAGTAAATTTGAAAGTTGTTTGCAACTGTATTCTCTATCTGAATTTTGTTTTCATGTCCCTTAAAGTATTTGTGGTCATTACATAAATCTTGCCAATATGTTTCTAGACATTTATGTAATTCATCAATGTGCATTTAAATGTTGAAGGTAATGTCCCTTCATTTGATTTTCCACACAGTTATATTTTTAAATCTTTCTATGTGCCCTAATACTGATTAACCCTTAAGTATACAATACACCACACCAGCACTGTATATAAAGAATAATATAATCTTTATTAAAAATCCATTAAAAGTAGCTACTTTTAATGGGTCTTTAATAAAGATTATATTATTCTTTATATACAGTGCTGGTGTATTGTATACTTTTGGATTAAGAATAGGGTTAATGCAGTTAACCCTCACACCGTACACTACTACAGTGGTGCTGTTTTCCCATTCCTTCGAATTTGAATGATTAACCCTTTACATTACATGCTGCAGCACAAGATTAAGTATGTCACACATGCTATTGTTTTCTTGTTTTAGTAATGTCAAAAATGTAGGTTACATGTATGTTTTCATGACAAACCACTGTAATTTCTGATGTTTCATACCAAGTTATCTAAAAACATGGAATAACCATAAAACCATAAGTTTGAAAATAATAAACTATTTATGTGTGTTCAATATTTATAATACATAAAATGTATGTTTTTAAATATGGATGTTTGAAGAGTTTAAGCCACTATGCAATCACACAATCTAAAACAATTTTTTTTTTTTTTACCAGTCTTGTTTAATACTGTGATTTCCAATAGACTAATTAATGATTATGGCATTCAGTGTCTGTTTAACCCTTTGAGTGCTAAGCACTTTCCCACCTGGGTGCTAAGCTTTCTTAAGTTTTTTTTTTCCCCCAGATCCCCAAGACTTACACTGTTGCAAAGGTTAGGCGATTACCTTTCCAACGGCTGAGCTTGGGTCTCTGTAGCTGCTTAGATTCCTGAGATACAGGCTTCTAAGCAACATGCCCCCTGCTCCTATACTTAACATTGTTAAGTATAAATAAAGTTGTGCAGTGACATCATCACGTCATTGCGCATGACGTCACTACGCATAACGTGAAGCCCTGGCGATGCCTGTCACTATGCAGGCCCGATCGCTGGGGTAGGAGCGGGTGGGAGCCCCCAGATCTCCCTAAAGGTGGGAGAGTGCTAGTGACGGCTCTGAGCCGTCGTTAGCACCAGAGTGGCCCCATAGCCCTTCTGACGTCCACTAAAATAAAAAAGGGATATTAAATTAAAAGTGAATATTAAATAGCAAATATAAATACAATTTTCGATTCGGATTTATATTAAACAACAGCTAACATTAACTGACATACCTGTTGTTTGTCCAACACCTGGCTCAGGGGTTCTGCACATAATATCTGGCAGTGTTTCTGCTGAGGAGAAGCTGTGACTGGAGTCTGTAACTACCAGTACTGGATCAACCACAGGTAATGCTTGTGTTGCAGCAGCAGAAGCAGCACTAGTAGATGCTGTAATACATTAATTAGTAAAATATAAAAAATATATATTAATATGATATCTGAAACCTAATAATGAGCATTCACAAAATGTTTTTAGAAAATGTGCGACAAGATTGACACATAATATACAATTGTTACCTGCCAACGCGTCAGTGTCGTGTTCAAAATCTTCTAGGCCCTGCGTCAGATTGTCCCCCAACCTCTCCATAAGAATATTTTCATATATCGACAATTCGGCGACTTATGCTGTGCCACTGCCTGTAGCACGCGTTGATTTTTTCTCCCTGACCAACTTAGATTTTAATATTCTCTTAATATCCGCAAATCATTTTTTGCAATGCTCAACCGTTTTCCTATGGTTTCCCTCAGCAGAAACGTTATCTGCTATTGTTTTCCAGATTTCATTTTTCCTGGAGGAAGTTGTCTTCTGTGCTTTAGCACCATATAAGAAGTCATAATGCTGCAGAACCAGAGTTACAAGAACCTGGTTCTGCTGGAAATTAAATTGTATATTACGGCCTGATTTAGTTTTACCAGACTCTGTAGACGCCATTATAATCTTCAAAAATACCAAGCTACAAACTGACAATCAACAGACAATTCCAGCTCCTAAACAATCCACAATCTTTTGAATTATCTATCAATTTTTATTGGCAATAGATCAAATCAGCCAGTCAGGATGCTATTCAAAGTTATTTAAACAATCACCAATCATCAATAATCCATACTTGATATAAATTCCTCTACCTTGTGCGTCATTGGTGACTCCTGTTTATTCTCAGAAATGAGTATACATTTAATCGTTATGATGTGGGTAACCCCTGAGCCTGTATTTGGGCACACAACGGGTATGGTTTTTTTTTTTAAATATAAATCCTATTGTCCCTTTAGTTTATATTTAATGATTTAAAATTTTAATGAAAAGTTATAAATTTGTATTTTTCATTTTTTAAGTCATAAGGCCTATAGGGCCTCTTTGTTTTTCAAATCATTTGTTGGTTTTATGCAATTACAAACAACGGAATAATCCTAATAACCAATATACATTTAATATATGTCTTAAAATAATTTTTTTATACATATTTGTTTCATTTGTGACGCAGATATAATAATTATATTTTTCATGCAAGTAATTGATGACGCATATAACATGATTATTGATTCGCTGTTACATAGAAATTGTCATCAACACATGATTAATATATTCCTCCAATCAGACAGCCAAAAAAATTTATATTGTCAAGAACCAATCAGATAGCTCTATACTTAGATTTTTTGGTGTCGCATTAAAAAAATATTTAAGTGTGTTCTGAGTTTCAAGTATGTCGCAACCACCGATTTTCACAGATGGGGAGTTGGTCATACTTGTTTATGGCATCCCCATCCTTGCCACAACCTAAATAAAGTTATTAGCTCCATTCCGCCGCTCCCCGACACCGCCGCCACTAAATAAAAAAAAATTAACCCCTAAACCTCTGGCCTCCCACATCACTACCACTAACTAAACCTATTAACCCCTAAACGTCCCCCCCACATCGCCAAAAAATAAATTAAGCTATTAACCCCTAAATGGGGAGCTTAGGTTATTTTAGATTAAGGTTTTTTATTTAGGGGGGTTGGTTGGTTGGGTGGTGGGTTTTACTGTTGGGGATGTTTGTATATTTTTTTACAGGTAAAAGAGCTGATTTCTTTGGGGAAGTGCCCCACAAAAGGCCCTTTTAAGGGCAATTGGTAGTTTATTGTAGACTAGGGTTTTTTATTTTGTGGGAGCTTTTTTATTTTTATAGGGCTATTAGATTAGGTGTAATTCTTTTTTATTTTTGATAATGTGTTTTTTTTATTTTTCGTAATTTAGTGTTTGTTTATTTCTGTAATTTAGTACTTTTAATAATGTTTAATAGTATATTTAAATGATTTTAGTAGGGCTAGGTTTTTTTAATATGTAATTTATTTAATTTAATTGGTAGTTAAATTTTGTAGGATAATAGTTAGGGTAGGTTAATTAATAGTTTAATATAGTTTCTTTTAATTCTTCTTTTAATTAAGATAGGGATATTGTAATTTTAATTTAAAGTTAGCGGGTTGTTAGGTTTAGGGGTTAATAGCTTAATTTATTTTTTGGCGATGTGGGGGCTGACGGTTTAGGGGTTAATAGGTTTAGTTAGTGGTAGTGATGTGGAAGGCCAGAGGTTTAGGGGTTAATAACTTTATTTAGGTTGTGGTGGGGTTTGGGAGCGGTGGGATAGGGGTTAATAAATGTATTTAGGTTTTGGCAGGGTCAGGGAGCAGCAGGATAGGGGTTAATAACTTTATCTAGGTTGCAGCGGGGTCAGGGAGTGGTGGTATAGGGGTTAATAACTTTATTTAGGTTGCGGCAGGGTTGGGGAGTGGCGGGATAGGGGTTAATAACTTTATTTAGGTTGCTGCGGGGTCGGGGGCAGCGGGATAGAGGTTAAGCATTTGAGTATCGTGGCTGCGTTTAGTGACAGGGTATAAATAAAGTTTGGAAAAAGCCAAATAGACGCAAGATCAATGACTGTTAGTTAACAACAGTCCGATAGTCATCGCCCCATACTTGGTGCGCATCTTTTTGACATATTTTTTCATAACTAAGGAGAGCGTATTGAGATATGTGAATGCATCACAGTTGACGGCTTGATGGATATCCCCCTATATCTGAGGGATAATAGAAGTGAAAATGATTAATGCTGCTTGAAAAAGGTCTTGTCTATCTACATAATGAAATAACATATATGAGTTTGATGTCCCTTTAAGATATGAAATAACATTTTTTTAAATTGAAAAATGAATTGCCTAATAATTTGCATTAAGTGTTGTTTTTAAATATATTATTTATCTAATTAATACTATATTTACTATTTATAAAATCAGTCATATGAATAAATACTGAGATATGAAGGTCAACGTTTCCTTATTAAAACATTACTATGTTGAGGATGTCTCTCTATATCAATATTTATATATTTATATAGATAGATATAGATATCGCTATATATATATATATATATAAATATATATATATATATATATATATATATATATGTGTGTATCTATAGCTATCTATATTAAATATCTATCTATCTATCTATATATATATATAGATCAAATATATCTATATAAAATATATCTATATTAAATATATCTATATTAAATATATATATATCAAGAAGTATATTATCAGAGATATATACAAATGGTATGAATATAGTTGCAATAAGAAGAATAAAAAGTATTCATATGTTATACATGTAAGAGTAAAAATGAGATAAACAAGGATACTCTTATTTAACAAAAGTCCGATGATCATCGCGTTGTACATGACGCGCCTGTTTTCAACATAGTTTTTAATAAATAGGAGCATTGTATGTAGATCCGTGGCAGCGATGTCTGGCGAGTTTATTGACGCCGGTGAATGCACTGAGATTGACGCTTTGATACATAGACCCCTTATTCTCTCTCATACTAAAAATCAGTGTGCAGTTTCATTCTCTCTCTTAAACCAGAAATTATTGTTTAGTTTTATTCTCTCTTTCTCTCAAAATAGAAATCAGTGTGCAGTTTTATTCCCTCTTTCTCTTAAACTAGAAATCAGTGTACAGTTTTATTCTCTTTCTCTCATACTAGAAATCAGTGTGCAGTTTTATTCTCTCTTTCTCTGAAACTAGAAATTAGTGTGCAGTTGTATTCTCTCTTTCTCTCACACACACACTGTAGCAAAAAATAAAAATAAAATGTAAGTGCAGGGCTCTAGATCAGCCTGGAACGTCTTAAGGGTTAAGGTTGCAGGAAGGAGGAGTGTGTGTGAAGCTATGGGTTAGATTGCAACAATGTTGCTGATCTAAGGGAGGGGTCTCTACTCACAGATAAGAAGGGGATTCTGGGAGTTTGGGGCCCTCTTTCTGTTCAGAAACATCAGGAATCTTCACGTTGCTGAGAGATATTCTTTGCTTCATTATAAACAGGTCTCGCAGTTCTTCTCTTCCTCCATTGCGGTTCAGGGATGAGGCTTCATCTCCAGGGAGAAGGACACCTGTGGATAGAGAGATAAGTGATCGTGATATAGTACCTCCTTCTCCTAGGCCCCAGGGCTCATCCCTGAGGCTAGGCCATCGGTCCCTCCAAGCCCATCTGCCACTAATACTAATAGGGTGGGAATCGATCAGGCAGGAGGGGGTGGGTTAGGGACCAAGGTGTTAGAGGAGGCTGGGGGGGTCAGGATTAGGTAGGGCAGAGCAGGCTGTTAGGGGGCCTCCCCCCGGGCCTAGCACTATGAGGGACGCCTCTGGGGCTGGATTAGCAGGCCCCACTGTTGTAGAGCAAGGAGCATTGATTTTGGGGGCTTTGCAGGAGGGACAGCTGGCGACCGTATGGTCGTTGGTGCAGTCCCTGACTGCTGTTTTAGGCCCGGTTTTCGGAGGCTCTGGGCCTACATCTGGCATAGGGCCTGTTCAAGGGCCCGAGCCCGGGTTGAGTTCTGGAGCTTCTCTGCCCCTTGTTGCACCCTTGCAAGGTGTCGATGGGGTCGGATTGCCCCCCACAAGGTCCCAGCATGCGGCTCTCATCTGCGGCGGTGGGCCTGCATTGCGGCCTACCTCGCGAATGGCGCCAGAACCTACTGCCACACTACTTTCCATTGAAGGGGTCCCTAGGCCCGCATCTGGCACTGGGCCCGTTCAGGCTCCTGGGCCTGGGTCGGGTTCTGGGGCATCCCTGTCACTAAGCGCCCCTGTGCAGGGCATTTCTGAGGCCGGATGGCCTTCTGATGGGGGCCATAATGCGGCGCTCGTACGCGGTGGGGGGCCCGTTCTGAGGCCTACCTCACATGCAGCGCCGGATCCTACCGCCACACCACTGGATATTGTGGGCCCACCCGGCCCTCCTCCTGAGGTCCCTAGCCCAGCGGTCGGGCATTCCCAGCAGGGCCATATACTTACAACTGCCACCGATGCGGCAGTGTCCTCACTCTCAGTCCCGGTCGTGGCCCCACCCACTTCCGGTCACACGGCAGGCAGGACTTCCGGTCAGGGCCAGAGCAGAGGACGGTTGAGCTTGGGCCGGAGAGGAGCGAAGAGAAGCACTCTCTCCGCATCCCTATCTCCTCAAGGCAGGAGAGGGGTGCCAGCCGAGGGGGGGGAGGTGCAGGTGAGGGTGGTTGTGGAGCGCCACGAGAGACAATTGTGCAGGCGTAGCGGGTCACTTCAAACTATGTACATGGGGAGGGGAGCAAGTATGATGAGCCCTGGGCCCTATGGCCTAAGGGACAATGTGGAGCATTTGCAGAATCCTGGAACAGGGCATAGAATGTTTAATACAGCACAATCGTTACACATGCTTGATGTTTGTGGGCAGGATTATGGGGAAAGCACATGGGGGCTAGGTGACAATCCAGGCAGAGGGGTTGAACATCATGGTCAGTCTGGGGAGCAGGGGGAAGTAGGAAACGCGCAGCAGGCTGTGTATGAGAGAGGTATGCGTGGTCCCTCCTTTCCTCTTGCGGCTGGTACTCCTCTCCTATCTTTGTTTCCGCAGATGGACAGTCAGGTGCTTCCTCGCCCAAGTCAGAGTGGAGCTGTGGTGCCGGCAGCAGGACCAGTGCCAGTGGATGGCGCAGTTTCAGGGACATCGATGTTGGGACAGCTGCAGCCATTGGAGGGTGAGCAATCTTGGGAGGCTGGGTCGCAGGATCAGAGCGAGTCTAGCTCGCCTGGGTCTAGTTCAGAGAGCAACAGGGCCTTGGGTTTGCATATGAAAGGGGAGAAAAGGATGTACAGGATGCTCAGAATGCTAGTGTCTGATAGGGATAAGGCGCGTAGGTGTGCTAGTGGCATAGCAGGGGGCATAGCAGGGGGCATCAGTGACAATGCTGTGGTACCTGCCACCACTTTGCAGGGTGGGGGTTTAGTGTTGCAAGGGAGTAAAAGGAAGTCAGTACTAGAAGGGGACTCTTTTTCTTTCACCATGCTTTCGCTATTTGAGCACCTCAAATCGAAGATGGTGAGGAAAATACAGAGTAAAAAGTATGTTAATATCTTTGAGCTCTCGGCGGAGGCTCAAAAGCAGAAGGAGAGGGCTGAGGACGGGACAGGGCCTAAAAATCTTAAAAGGCCGGACTCCTATGAGGAATGGGTGAGCTGCTTCAGGGTGCTGGCTTCCTGCTACCTAGCGAGGTGGGCAGACCAGGGGGCAGACATCTTGAAATATCAAGATACAATCAAGAGGGTGTACAAATGCCATAAGGAAGGTGCTTGGCGGGACTATGACATGGGGTATCGCAGAAAAATGGCGGCGAACCCCTCCCTTTCATTCGGGGCCATTGAAATGTCTTTATGGTCGAAGCTGTGGCCGGAGGTGTCGACCGCCCCTCTGCCCGCAGCGAGCAACCAGCCCTTTCGGTCGGGACTTAGGGCCCGCAGAAAGGGATGGGAGTGTTGGAAGTACCAAGAAAAGGCGTGTGACAAAGGGAGCGCATGTTCCTTTCGTCACGTCTGTCGATACTGTGGGGGGCAGCACCCGGGCAATGAGTGCTCCAAAAAGCAGGACCCGCCAGGTGAGCGTGGAGGCGGTAAGTCGGCCACAGATGGGAAGGGGTGGACGTCCTTGAACCGTGTCTAGCCAAGTACCCAGACCAGGCAGTGGCAGGCTTGCTGCTGGCTGGTCTAAGGGTGGGTTTCCTTATCCCGGTGGGGGTTTGGGTGGAAGGATCGAGATTGCACCGCAATTTAAAATCCGCATACCAGTTACCTGAAGTGGTAAAGGAAAAGCTGGAAAAAGAGGTCCGCCTGGGTTGCATGGCGGGCCCATTCGCTCAGCCACCAATTGAAGATTTGGTTGTGTCCCCTTTGGGGGTGGTCCCAAAAAGGGAAAAGGGGAAATTTTGCCTGATTCAACACCTCTCGTTTCCGAAAGGGAGTTCAGTGAACGATGCTGTCTCACCTGAGCTGAGCTCGGTCCAGTATCAATCATTTGAATCGGCAGTGGGCATTGTCCGGAGGGCAGGAGTGGGAACATTAATGGCAAAGCTGGACATAGAGTCCACTTTTAGCCTCCTCCCCATCAACCCAGAGTTGTTTAGGCTGATGGGCTGCCGCTTTGGGGGTCAATACTATGTGGACAAGTGCCTCCCTATAAGCTGCTCAATTTCATTTGCTTATTTTCAGGCATTTAGTTATTTCCTCCATTGGGCAGTGTCGCAGTACATGGGATCAGGCAATATCGTCCATTATTGGGGCAATTTCCTGTTAGCGGGGGCCGTGAATTCTCCACAATGCGAGTAGTTAATGCGGGGTATGGTGCACCTCATGAGTGTATTTGGGGTGCCGCTGGTGGCTGTCAAATCTGAGGGCCCGTGTACGCGGTTGACCTTCCTGGGCATCGAAATAGACTCGGTAGCTGAGCTTTGTTGCTTGCCCGTAGATAAGCTGGAAAGGTTAACGGTTACAGTCAGAAGTACTAGGAGGGCTCAGTCTATCTCTGTGAGGGACCTCCAGGACTTGTTGGGACTTTTGAACTTCGCCGGAAGAGTCATTCCCATGGGCCGGGTTTTCAACCGGAGGTTGGAAGCGCACTTGGGGGGCTCTAAGCCTCAGTCAGCTAGAATTCCCATCTCTGTGGAGATGAAGGAAGACTTAGCAGTGTGGGAATTATTCCTTGCCAAATTCAATGGAATTTGCATTTGGCAAAAGCCACCTGAATCAGTTTACAGACGCAGCAGGTTCAGGAGGTTATGGGGCGATGCTGGGTACGGACTGGAGTGCGGAGGCGTGGCCCGCGGATTGGGTCCAGGCAGGTCTGACCAGGAATCTGTGCTTCCTGGAGCTCTTCCCTATTATATTGGTGGTAGACTTGTGGGCTGATAGATTAGCCAACTGGGCAGTGGTCTTCTGGTGTGCTAATCAAAGTTTAGTTTATTCAATAAATCACTTGTCGGGTACTTCACCAAGGGCGGTTAGGCTGCTTCGGCATTTAGTGTTGCGTTGCCTGCAGTATAACATTCGCTTCGCTGCTAAGCATGTGCCGGGGGTAAAAAATGTTATGGCAGATATGCTGTCTAGGGGGAAGTGGGAGATATTCAGGAAGGTGGCTCCTAGAGCATCCCCTCATGGCACACCTTGTCCTTCTTATCTCTGGCAGCTCGGCTTTCATGGGAATCTGTCCTCTCTCTAGTCCAGGCCTCATTGGCTCCAGCAACGTGGAGAGCGTATGTGAGGCATTGGAACGAGTGGCAATCATTCTGCAGGTACAAACAGCTGTCCTGCTACCAGGCTTCGCAGGTACTGCTGTTAGAGTGGTTAGTCTCCCTGCGTCAGAGGGCGATTAAGAAATCGCTGGTACAGGGGAAATTGGCAGCTTTATAATTTTTCAGTAAATTCTTTCAGATGAGGGATTTTAAGGGGACCTTCTTGGTGAGACAGTCGGTCCGGGGATGGTGCCACGGGGAGCTGATAAGGAGGGACAATAGGGAGCCCATCACTTTGTCTCGCCTTATTCAGTTACTGCAAGCTTTGGACGCATTTAGTTATTTCCTCCATTGGGCAGTGTCGCAGTACATGGGATCAGGCAATATCGTCCATTATCGGGACGATTTCCTTTTAGCGGGGGCCCTGAATTCTCCACAATGCGAGGAGTTAATGCGGGGTATGGTGCACCTCATGAGTGTATTTGGGGTGCCGCAGGCGGCTGTTAAATCTGAGGGCCCGTGTACACGGTTGACCTTCCTGGGCATCGAAATAGACTCGGTAGCTGAGCTTTGTCGCTTGCCCGTGGATAAGCTGGAAAGGTTAACGGTTACAGTCAGAAGGACTAGGAGGGCTCAGTCTATCTCTGTGAGGGACCTCCAGGACTTGTTGGGACTTTTGAACTTCGCCGGGAGAGTCATTCCCATGGGCCGGGGTTTCAACCGCAGGTTGGAAGCGCATTTGGGGGGCTCTAAGCCTCAGTCAGCTAGAATTCCCATCTCTGTGGAGATGAAGGAAGACTTAGCAGTGTGGGAACTATTCCTTGCCAAATTCAATGGAATTTGCATTTGGCAAAAGACGCCTGAATCAAATCAGTCGCTCCACCTGTTTACGAACGCAGCAGGTTCAGGAGGTTATGGGGCGATGCTGGGTACGGACTGGAGTGCGGAGGCATGGCCCGCGGATTGGGTCCAGGCAGGTCTGACCAGGAATCTGTGCTTCCTGGAGCTCTTCCCTATTATAGTGGCGGCAGACTTGTGGGCTGATAGATTAGCCAACTGGGCAGTGGTCTTCTGGTGCGCTAATCAAAGTTTAGTTTATTCAATAAATCGCTTGTCAGCTACTTCACCAAGGGCGGTTAGGCTGCTTCGGCATTTAGTGTTGCGTTGCCTGCAGTATAACATTCGCTTCGCTGCTAAGCATGTGCCGGGGGGAAATTTTTTTATGGCAGATGCGCTGTCTAGGGGGAAGTGGGAGATATTCAGGAAGGTGGCTCCTAGAGCATCCCCTCATGGCACGCCTTGTCCTTCTTATCTCTGGCAGCTCGGCTTCCATGGGAATCTGTCCTCCCTCTAGTCCAGGCATCATTGGCTCCAGCTACGTGGAGAGCGTATGTGAGGCATTGGAACGAGTGGCAATCATTCTGCAGGTACAAACAGCTGTCGTGCTACCAGGCTTCGCAGGTACCGCTGTTAGAGTGGTTAGTCTCCCTGCGTCAGAGGGCGATTAAGAAATTGCGGGTACAGGGGAAATTGGCAGCTTTATCATTTTTCAGTAAATTCTTTCAGATGAGGGATTTTACGGGGACCTTCTTGGTGAGACAGTCGGTCTGGGGATGGTGCCACGGGGAGCTGATAAGGAGGGACAATAGGGAGCCCATCACTTTGTCTCGCCTTATTCAGTTACTGCAAGCTTCGGACGATGTTTGCAGGGACTCATACGAGGCATGGCTGTTTCGCGCAGCCTTTGCATTGGCCTTTCATGGGGCCTTGCGAATTGGGGAACTGGTTTCCCCATCGGGAAATGCGTCGCATGCCGGGGTACAGTGGCAGCATGTGAGGCTAACAGAGGGGTCGGTATTGTTATTCATTCCTAGGTCGAAAACCGACCAGGAGGGAAAAGGTGTTTGGTTGCATCTCCCAAAGTTGGGGGATTGCAGGGCATGCCCGGTCGTATTGTTGAATGAATTTGTGACACACCGCCCGGTAGGTGGTGGCCCATTCCTGTTACACCAGATCGGGCTGGGGTTAACCAAATTTCAGTTTAGAAGGGTGCTAGCAAATCCGGCAGCTAAGGCCGGGTTGGATCCGGGGTACATAGCTCCGCATTCATTCAGGGTAGGGGCTGCAACTTCTGCTGCTGCTTTGGGATGGTCAACAGATAGGATCAAGGCTCTGGGGCGGTGGCGCTCGCAGCGCTATAAAACCTATGTGAGGCCTCTGGAGGACCCCTCCCAGTGATACGATATAGGGGTGGCTGTGGGGAGAGGGTTGTGGGGTCTTTTCTGGGGTTTTAACGTGTTGCTGTGTCTTTACAGGTAGGGACAGGGCCCCAAAAAAGATCTGGATCGTCGGCCACTCATTTGTTCATTGGGCCTTGATCAGGGCCTTAGCAGTCCCGGATGGGAGCCAGCTCGGCTTTCACCCCTCCTGGACGTCCGTTAGGTGGCTAGGGTGCAGAGGGTTAGGCTGGCAAGATTTTCCAGGGCTTATCAAGGAGGCTCACCGGAGGTGGGGTCATCCAGACATCTTGGTTCTACATCTAGGGGGCAACAACCTGGGTGCATTGCCGACCCTTGAGTTAATCAATATCATGGGGGCCGATATTAGGTGGCTGCACGCTTGGTTGCCTGGTCTGAAGGTGGGGTGGTCCTGTGTCATTCCTAGATTACATTGGAGGCACATGGCGAGTCACAAGGCAGCATTTGGGGTCCGCAAAAAGTTGAACAGGGACATAGGCAAAGTTGTTTTGGATTTGGGAGGTTTTGTTGTGAGGCACTCTGACATCTCGGCCGGGATAGGAGTCTTTACAGGAAAGACTTGACTGAAGTAGGGCTGGATAGATTTATTGATAATATAAAAAAAGGCATTAGCAGCAATAGTATAATTAAAAAAAAAAGGGTTGAGTTTTCCTGCAGTTAGTGTTGGCGGCAAGAATATGGTAGAATTATCTTCTTGTGGCGAGTGGTAGCATCCCAGGTGGCAGATAGAAAGCGGGAAGGAGTGACGGCCATTGCAGGGGGCATGACGTACCCAGGCACGTGCTTGGGGAAAGCGCCTCCTGGGTTGCGGAGGGCCGAACAGCTTGAGTATTTAACCTTCTATTTGACCTATATGGTCTTACCTCCATCTTGTTGTCTTGTCTTTATTTATGGTTATAGTAAGTAGGAAAGGTAGTTGCCACACTCGCACAACATTGAACCTTTAATTCCCTTATGTATTCTATAATTTAAAAGAACACATCCTATTCAATGCCAGTTGATCCTTATTATTTGTTTTATGATTATTTAGCAGTTAGGAGGGGACATAAGCAAAATTAAATGAATAGCTGGACACCCCCCCCCCCTTCAAAAAGGGGGTGGTACAGATTCTTTAGATTTAACGGAGCTCACACAAACTAAAGTCCCCCCCAAAAAAAACAATATTGTGAGGTATTTGATCCTCTCACACCAATAACCTGGCAGCTGGAAGTGCATAAGATGACTAATTTCAAAAAGTGTATTTTCATGAGTTAAGCAAGGAGTTACACAACTCCCATTATTATTTTTTCTTAGGGGCATATTTATCAAGCTCCGTATGGAGCTTGATGCCCCGTTATGAAGTTATGAAGCAGCGGTCTAAAGACGCCGCGGCCACGGACAGAAATCGCCAGAAATCAACCCGATCGAATACGATGGGGTTGATTGACACCCCCTGCTAGCAGCCGATTGGCCGCGAATCTGTAGGGGGCGGCATTGCACCAGCAGTTCACAAGAACTGTTGGTGCAATGATAAATGCCGAGAGTGTATGCTGTCGGCATATATCGATGTGCAGCAGACATTATCCGCTATATCGGATCATGTCCGCTCGTACAATCATAAATATGCCCCTAATATAAAAACCAGTAAAACTCCATATGAAAATATTGTCAGGAAATAAATTATTTTTGCAATAGACTTAAAGGGACACTGTACCCAAATTTTTTCTTTCATGATTCAGATAGAGCATGCCATTTTAAGCAACTTTCTAATTTACTCCTATTATCAAATTTTCTTCATTCTCTTGGTATCTTTATTTGAAATGCAAGAAAGTAAGTTTAGATGCCCGACCGTTTTTGGTGATCAACCTGGGTTGTTCTTGCTGATTGGTGGATAAACTCATCCACCAATAAAAAGTGCTGTCCAGAGTGCTAAATAAAATAAAAAAGCTTAGATGTTTTCTTTTTAAAATAAAGATAGCAAGAGAACAAAGAAAAATTGATAATAGGAATAAATTAGAAAGTGGCTTAAAATTGCATGCTCTATCTGAATCATGAAAGAAAAAATGTGGGTTCAGTGTCCCTTTAATTATGAGATTTCCATCATAGTCACCAACCTCACATAACAAACCGATAGCTCATATCAATATCTATACCGATGCAACATATATGTGTGACATGTAACATTCTCTTTCTCACTTATCTCATTGACAGGCATAATTGTTTTCCCAACAAATGTCATTTTAGAACTGAAATGAGAACTCTTGCAGGTAATTTAAGGACAAATATTCTTGTAAGTGCTGACTGCATCTACTGACAGGTAATTTATTGTCTTGAATTCCATTGACTATAGAACCAGATTCTTCTTTGGAGTAGTAAATTTAACTATGAATTTATTTTTATAGCTTACAAGTAAAGATGTTGTTAAAATTAGTTGATTTATTTTTTCCCAATAACTAGCCCACACCTCCAAAAATATATTAATACATAAAATTATGACAAAACTATGGGCAATTAATCAGAAAGTATGTTATTTAAAAATAAATTTATTGCATATGTATTATGTATACATTTTTTTCCTTTTTTATTTTTTAGGGGAAGTCCCTGTGCTGAGTAAACCTACTATACAATTTTATTTTGACCACCAATACAAATGTTGGAGCTACCCTATTAGCCAAAAAGCATGTGCACTTTTAGTTTTGATATACATTTAACCCATTCAATGCCACAGACTGGACAGATTTTCATTCAGCAGAAAACCAACCCTCTTTAAATAATTCCGCTATACATTTTGAATTTATTCTTGAGTGTAGATTAACATACAAATAGGAAAAACTATCTGCTAGATTACGAGTTTTGCGTTAGCCTTAAAAAGCAGCGTTGAGAGGTCCCAACGCTGCTTTTTAACGCCCGCTGGTATTACGAGTCTGGCAGGTACAGGTGTACCGCTCACTTTTTTTCTGTGACTCAACATACCGCAAATCCACTTACGTAAATTGTGTATCCCATATTTTCAATGGGATTTTCCTAACGCCGGTATTACGAGTCTTGTAAAAAGAAAGCGGTACACCCTCTCCTGTCAAGACTCGTACTGTTCCAATCAGCCAATAGAATGCAAGCTCAATCCTATTAGCTGATTGGATCAGCCAATAGGATTTTTTCTACCTTAATTCCGATTGGCTGATAGAATTCTATTGAATCTTGGATGACGTCACTTAAAGGTACCATCATTTAGTGTTTGTTGTCGGAACGAAGAGGATGCTCCGCGTCGGATGTCTTGAAGATGGACCTGCTCTGCTCCGGATGGATAAAGATAGAAGATGCCGTCTGGATGAAGACTTCTGGCCGTCTGGAGGACCTCTTCTGCCCGGATAGGATGAAGACTTTGGACTGTCTGGAGGACCACTTCTGCCCGGTTGGGTGAAGACGTCTCACGGTAGGGTGATCTTCAAGGGGTTAGTGTTAGGTTTTATTAAGGGGGGATTGGGTGGTTTTTAGAGTAGGGTTGGGTGTGTGGGTGGTGGGTTTTAATGTTTGGGGGGCATTGTATTTTTTTTACAGATAAAAAAGCTGATTACTTTGGGGCAATGCCCCGCAAAAGGCCCTTTTAAGGGCTATTTGTAATTTAGTATAGGGTAGGGATTTTTATTATTGGGGGGGGCTTTTTTATTTTGTTAGGGGATTAGAGTAGGTGTAATAAGCTTAAAGAAATTGTAATTATTTTATTATTTTCTGTAATTTAGTGTTTGTTTTTTTGTACTTTAGTTTATTTAATTTAATTGTAATTAATTGTAGTTAATTTAGTTAATTTATTTAATTATAGTGTAGTGTTAGGTGTAATTGTAACTTAGGTTAGGTTTTATTTTACAGGTATATTTGTATTTATTTTAACTAGGAATTTAATAAATAGTTAAAAACTATTTAATAACTATTGTACCTAGTTAAAATAAATACAAAGTTGCCTGTAAAATAAAAATAAACCCTAAGCTAGCTACAATGTAACTATTAGTTATATTGTAGCTAGCTTAGGGTTTATTTTATAGGTAAGTATTTAGTTTTAAATAGGAATTATTTATTTAATTGTAGTAATTTTATTTATTTAAATTATATTTAAGTTAGGGGGGTGTTAGGGTTAGACTTAGGTTTAGGGGTTAATAACTTTAATATAGTGGTGGCAACGTTGGGGGCGGCAGATTAGGGTTTAATAATTGTAGTTAGGTTTGTGCGACATTGGGGGCGACAGATTAGGGGTTAATAAATAGTATGTAGGTGTCGGCGATGTTGGGGGCACCAGATTAGGGGTTCATAAGTATAATGTAGGTGGCAACGGTGTCCGGAGTGGCAGATTAGGGGTTAATAATATAATGCAGGTGTCGGCGATGTCGGGGATTGCAGATTAGGGGTTAATAAGTGTAAGATTAGAGGTGTTTAGACTCGGGGGTTCATGTTAGGGTGTTAGTTGTAGACATAAATGTAGTTTCCCCATAGGAACCAATAGGACTGCGTTAGGAGCTGGACGCTGCTTTTTTGCAGGTGTTAGTTTTTTTTTCAGCCGAATATGCCCCATTGATTCCTATGGGGAAATCGTGCATGAGCACGTTTAGCCAGCTCACCGCTACCATAAGCAGCGCTGGTATTGAGGTGAGATGTGGAGCAAAACATTGCTCTCTGCTCACTTTTCTGCGGCTAACGCCGGGTTAAAAAAAAACTGTAATACCAGCGCTGTCTGCAGGTGAGCATAAACTGCTCGTTAACACCGCAAGCCTTACTGACAAAAACTGGTAATCTAGCCATATATTAATACAACATCTTCTGAATTAGGATATAAATGTTAAACTGGGAGACAGAATTTTATAATATGAAGAGCCATATTGTTACAAAATAAAATTAATTTTCAGTTATAAATAGTAAGGTACAATTAATGAATTTAGTGCTAAATTTATGGCCAAATTACAGTGCAGAGCTAAATATCGATGTAATAAAAACATAATTTATGTACCTAATAAATACATTTCTTTCATATTGGCAAGAGTCCATGAGCTAGTGAAGTATGGGATATACAATCCTACCAGGAGGGGCAAAGTTTACCAAACCTCAAAATGCCTATAAATACACCCCTCACCCCACCCACAATTCAGTTTAACAAATAGCCAAGTAGTGGGGTGATAAAGAAAGGAGTAAAAAGCATCAACAAAGGAATTTGGAAATAATTGTACTTTATACAAAAAATCATAACCACCATAAAAAGGGTAGGTCTCATGGACTCTTGCCAATATGAAATAAATGAATTACATAAATTATGTTTTCTTTCATGTAATTGGCAAGAGTCCATGAGCTAGTGACGTATGGGATAGTAATACCCAAGATGTGGAACTCCACAGAAGAGTCACTAGAGAGGAGGGATAAAATAATAATAGCCATTTTCCTCTGAAAAAAAATAATCCACAACCCAAAATATAAGTTTATTCTCATAATGAAAAAAGAAAAAACTTAAACATAAGCAGAGGAATCAAACTGAAACAGCTGCCTGAAGAACTTTTTTTTACCAAAAACTGCTTCAGAGGAAGCAAATACATAAAAACGGTAGAATTTAGTAAATGTATGCAAAGAAGACCAAGTTGCTGCTTTGCAAATCTGATCAACTGAAGCTTCATTCTTAAAAGCCCACGAAGTGGAGACTGATCTAGTAGAATGAGCTGCAATTCTCTGAGGCGGGGCCTGACCCGACTCCTAATAAGCCTGATGAATCAAAAGCTTTAACCAAGATGCCAAGGAAATGGCAGAAGCCTTCTGACCTTTCCTAGAACCAGAAAAGATAACAAATAGACTAGAAGTCTTCCTGAAAGCTTTAGTAGCTTCACCATAATATTTCAAAGCTCTTGCCACATCTAAAGAATGTCAGGATCCTCCAAAGAATTCTTAGGATTAGGACACAAAGAAGGGACAACAATTTCTCTACTAATGTTGTTAGAATTCACAACCTTAGGTAAAAATTTAAATGAAGTCTGCAAAACTGCCTTATCCTGATGGAAAATCAAAAAAGGAGATTCACAAGAAAGAGCAGATAATTTGGAAACTCTTCTAACAGAGGAGATGGCCAAAAGGAACAACACTTTCCAAGAAAGCAGTTTAATGTCCAAAGAATGCATAGGCTCAAACGGAGGAGCGTGTAAAGCGTTCAACACCAAATTAAGACTCCAAGGGGGAGAGATTGATTTAATGACAGGCTTGATATGGACCAAAGCCTGTACAAAACAGTGAATATGAGGAAGCTTAGCAATCTTTCTGTGAAATTAAACATTTGATATTTTTCCCTTCAAGGAACTTGCAGACAAACCCTTCTCCAAACCATCCTGAAGAAACTGTAAAATTCTAGGAATTCTAAAAGAATGCCCGGAGAATTTATGAGAACACCATGAAATATAAATTTTCCAAACTCTATACTAAATCTTCCTAGAAACAGATTTATGAGCCTGTAACATAGTATTAATCACTGAGTCAGAGAAACCTCTATGACTAAGCACTAGGCGTTTTTTTCCATACCTTCAAATTTAATGATTTGAGATCCTGAAGGAAAAATGGACCTTGAGACAGAAGGTCTGACCTTAAAGGGACACTCAATCAAAATTAAACTTTCATTATTCAGATAGAGCATGCCATTTTAAACAACTTTCCAATTTACTTCCATTAACTAAATGTGCACAGTCTTTTTATATTTAAACTTTTTGAGTCACCAGTTCCTACTGAGCATGTGCAAGAATAAGTGTGTATGCATTTGTGAATGGCTGACGGCTGTCACATGGTACGTGTATGCATTTGTGATTGGCTGATGGCTGTCACATGGTACATGGGGAGTGGAAAAAGACATAACTTTTAAAATTGGCAGAAAAAAAATCTACTACTCATTTGAAGTTCAGACTAAGTGCTATTGCATTGTCTTGTTATCTTGCATTTGTTGATTATGCAAATCTACTGTGTTGACTGGTCCTTTAATGGAAGTGGCCAAGGTTGGCAACTAGACATCCAAACAAGATCCGCATACTAAAACCTGTGAGGCCTTTAACGTTTACTAGTTTTAATATCACAAGGACTACTTTCCTCAATATCCAATGTAATCAACACCTCTTTTAACAAGGAACGAATATACTCCATTTTAAATAAATAAGTAGATTTGTCAGTGTCAAAATCTGAGGAAGAATCTTCTAAATCAGATAGATCCTCATCAGAGGAGGATAATTCAGTATGTTGTCGGTCATTTGAAATTTCATCAACTTTATGAGAAGTTTTAAAAGACCTTTTATGTTTATTAGAAGGTGGGACACATTCTCTGCATGTAAAAGCTTATCATGACAACTATTACATACCACAGCTGGAGATATAATCGCCACAAATTTACAACAAATGCACTTAGCTTTGATAGAACTGTTATTAGGCAGCAGGGTTCCAACAGTGATTTCTGAGACAGGATCAGATTGAGACATCTTGTAAATGTAAGAGAAAAAAACAACATATAAAGCAAATTTATTAATTTCCTTATATGGCAGTTTCAGGAATGGGAAAAAATGCAAATAGCATAGCCCTCTGACTTTAAAAAAAAAGGCAAGAGGCATTTAGCAATGGGGCTTAAAATAATGAAATTGTTTGGCGCCAAGTATGACGCACAACGCAAACTGAATTTTTTTTGGTGCTAACAACATCCTGAAAACCGAGTCAATCACAGGTATGCATTGAGGGACAAAACAGAGAATTAGGCATCACTACTAATGTAATAAATCTCTCTTCATACACTCTAAGCGATAAAGAGGAAAGGGTTCTCAGTTATGGTTTAGGTTTTTTTCCAACTCGCAATTTTAACTTGTTTAACACCATTCTTGATGTCAACAAGTTCATCAGGAAACTGACCCTTAAAAAACATTTTTCTGACAACAGTGTAACCAATCAGCAATATTCCATTCCAACTAATTCTGAACATACATTGCAGGATGCTTGTGATGCAATTTTGCTTGAAGGATTAGAAAGAGAATCTTTATACACAATGGAACAGGAAGAATCAAGAGTTTACCCAAAATTCAATCCCGATTCCAATTTTTACCCTATACAAAGTAGGGGCAATGCATTGGAGTTATACCACAAGAGAGTTGTAGAAGATCTAACCAATTTACACTACAGAACGACACAGCCTAAGAGCAATCTATCCCCTATGGAAAATCAGGCAGTTACTTCACTAAGAAATAATGAAAATCTGGTCATTCGCCAATCAGACAAGGGAGGTAGCATTGTGGTAATGGATCAAATAGACTACACAACTGAAGCCTACCGTCAGTTAAGGGATCCAGAAACATATAAAGTTTTGCACAGGAACCCTACTTTCCTTTTCCAAAACAAACTGAGATCTTTGGTAGATGATGGAGTTTCTTTAGGGATCATTGACAGGGACACCTACAAATATTTGGTAGTCGAACACTCTGTGGTCCCTATTTTCCATCATCTGCCAAAAGTCCATAAAAGTATTGACAATGTCTGAATGGCTCGACAATATCCTCCAAAGATCTGTGCGAGGTATTTACAGCTATCTAAGAGATACCACCCATGTCTTGTCCTTACTAGGGGAAATCCAGTGGCAGGAACACTATAGCTGGCTCATGATTGATGTTGTGTCATTATACTCCAGCATACCCCATGACAAGGGTCTCCTGGCCATTGAATTTTTCTTAGATTTAGACAATTACATGATTGGCACCCACAAAGAATTTGTTCAATGTGTAACTAGATTCCTCTTAGAACATAATTTCTTTATGTTCGAGGGGATATACTATTTACAACTCAGAGGCACTGTGATGGGGGATAAATTTGCCCCCTCGTATGCGAACATCTTTATGGGCTGGTTAGAGTCCAAGCATGTGTACTCAGACACTAATCCAATGAGAGACAACATTACCTTTTATAAAAGATTTATAGATGATCTTTTGATCATTTGGAGATCAAGTGAACAAGATGCTGAACAATTTGTTCAGTACCTCAATGAACAAGACACAGGAGTTACCTTTACATATGAATGGAACAAAGAGAAAACATGTTTTTTGGATGTTGAACTTTTGGGGTAATTTTTGACCAAAGAGATTAAAACCAATTTGTACCGTAAGAAGATTGCTGGTAACTCTTTATTACACGCCAAAAGTGCACACCCAACACATGTTTTCAAAGGGATTGTCAAAAGCCAGTTCATCAGAGCAAAGAGAATTTGCTCTGACAGGGCTGACTATGTGTCACAAAGTACAGATCTTAAGAAAAGATTTAAAGCCAGAGGCTATTGTAAAAATCAAGTAAATAAAATTTCCAAGGAAGTGGACAATATTGATAGGGATGATACGCTATCTAGTAAGCAAATGAAAATGACATCTAAACAACCAATCTTCATCACTAAATACTCATCCCAGTACCCTGAGGTTTGCAGTATTATTAAAAAATATTTCCCAATTTTGTATGGAGATAAGAAGCTTAAAGCAGTAGTTGAAGATGGCTGTAAATGTGTCTTCTCGATAAACCTAACCATGGGTAACATTCTCTCACCAAGCTATCTAAAAACTACTAACAGAGATAGCTCTTGGCTATCAGTAAATGGCACATATCGTTGTGGCCATGCACGTTGCAAATCCTGTGAATTTCTTTCAATAGGGAAAGAGTTTTACTCTTGTGTCACAGGACAAACTTTTCTCACTAAGGGTTGTGTCATTTGTTCCACATGCTATGTAATCTATTTGATCGAATGTACAGAACATAAATTACAATATGTTGGAATGACTAGTCGTGATGCCAGAACCCGTATAAGAGAACATCTGGGTTATATCACCAATGAAAAAAGATGTTCAGCTCTATCAAGACATTTTTTATATGTTCACCATCAAAATACCAACACATTTAGATAGAGAGCAATTGAACATGTGAAAAACCCTAGCAGAGGAGGAGATAGAGATAGACTCCTCTCCAAACAAGAGATCTATTGGATATTTAAATTGGATACCCAAATACCCAAAGGCTTCAACTCCGAATTTGATGTCATTAACTATTGGTAATGACATAGGGATACATTTATTTAATTTTACATCCCAGTTTATTTACTACCCAATAAATCATCCACAATACCTGGAGCTTACAGAGAGTTATAGGAACTCACCAACATGCCACAACAGTGCTTTTTTGCTGTAGTATGTTGCTTCCTGATAATGTAGCCTAGAACTAGTAATGAACTAATGATAAAAGAGAACTTAGATCTTTATCCCAGTGTACTAGTTCTTACAGGTAATAATAACAAACAGCATAAATACACCAATATTCACTATAGATCTTATATTACACATACATGTTTATGTTTATGGTTATGTTCAGGATTGTTTTCTAGTTAGTGTTTATGAGAGTTGTATCAAATGTTGTTAAGTAATGGACAGTAGTGCAACTTTGCACTTTTTGTTTAAACACATTTTGAGCTAAACTGTATAAATAAATTATGGCAGAGTATTTTAATACAACACTTAGAACAGGAAAATGTTTTTTAGCCAATCTTAAAAAACTAGTTGTAATATAATATCATATTTTGAGGAAACTAGGTTTTTTCCTTTGAAGGATTTATGTTGACACTTTTGTGGCTTAAAGTTCTGAAATGTTTGTTTATACTTTTATTCAAATGTTTGTTTATTCCCTCATTCATCTGCTCCCCTACATTCAAAGGTATGTGTAAATGCCCTCCATACATCACCATGTCTATCCAATTGCATTAGTATTGTTGACACTTTCAAATAATTAACTAACTAACTAATTGCTTGCCCAATGGCCTCTTTTTAAAGGTTGCAGACATGCTAATCTGTAGGTCTATGAATACGGCACACAGCCGAAACGCCTAAGACCTTTCTGCTGGTCTTATTCCTGTATAATGGATTTTAATTATTGAAAATAAAAATTACGTTTTATGGCATCTTGGGACTCTTACCGGATCATTTCCTTTTTTTTTTTTTTTTTTCTATGAACATCCTGAAATGACACACTTGTGTCATTGAAGACGCAACCTACCAGCAACACAAACAAATGTTCCATGATGATCTTGGAAATCACTCTTAGAAGAAGAACTAGAGGTGGGAAGATATAAGCAGGTTGGTAACATCAAGTAACTGCTAACGCATCCACCTCCTCCGCCTGAGAATCCCTGGACCTGGATAGGTACCTAGGAAGTTTCTAGTTTAGATGGGAAGCCATCAGATCTATTTCTGGAAGACCCCACATCTGAACAATCTGAGAAAACACATCTGGATGGAGCGACCACTCCCCCGGATGTAAAGTCTGACGGTTGAGATAATCCGCTTCCCAATTGTCTATACCTGAGATATGAACTGCAGAAGCTAGACAAGAGCTGGATTCTGCCCAAGCAAGTATCCAAGATACTTCTTCCATAGCTTGGGGACTGTGAGTCCCACCCTGATGATTGACATATGCAGTGTAAGATGTCTAATTTTCTTACACTGTTGGTTTATAAATAAATATATTAAAAAAAAGATATATGCCACAGTTGTGATATTGTCTGTCTGAAAACAAATTAATGGTTCTCTCTTAAACAGAGGCCAAACCTGAAGAGCCCTAAAAATAGCACGGAGTTCTAAAATATTGATTGGTAATCTCTCCTCTTGAGATTTCCAAACCCCTTGTGCTGTCAGAGATCCCCAGACAGCTCCCCAACCTGAAAGACTTGCATCTGTTGTGATCACAGTCCAGGTTGGATGAACAAAAGAGGCCCCTTGAACTATACGATGGTGATCTAACCACCAAGTTAGAGAGAGTTGAACATTGGAATTTAAGGATATTAATTGTGATATCTTTGTATAATCCCTGCACCATTGGTTCAGCATACAAAGCTGTAGAGGTCTCATATGAAAACGAGCAAAGGGGATCGCGTCCGATGCTGCAGTCATGAGACCTAAAACTTCCATGCACATAGCTACTGAAGGGAATGATTGAGACTGAAGTTTCCAACAAGCTGAAACCAATTGTAATCGTCTCTTGTCTGTTAGAGACAGAGGCCCCTAGTTATCAAGCCGTCAACTGCAAATATGCTGGAATTCCACAGCGTATTTGTGGCGAGGCTGATTCGCCTTAGTTATCAAGCCCTACACACCGGCAAAAGTAGAATTTTGTGACATAAGCTTCAATCCGCCGGGCTCAGTCCGACACAGATCGATTCTTACGTCACTCCAGATGTTCCGAACGCAAGTTCGGCACAATCTGACTACTTTTGCTAGTTATCAAATGACTAGCAGATACGCTCTGCACTTTTCTGGCCCAGCGTACCTGGTTTTTAATCCGCCGCCCTGGAGGCGACGGATCCCATAGGAATCAATGGGAGTCTGACCATAGCGAAAGTTCATGTTTGCTGCTGCCCGACATCCCATTGATTCCTATGGGAAACGTCTGCACCTAACACCCTAACATGTACCCCAAGTCTAAACACCCCTAATCTGCCCCCCCTACACCGCCGCAACTAAATAAATGTATTAACCCCTAAACTGCTGCTCCCAGAGCCCACCACCACTCTAATAAACTGATTAACCCCTAAATCGCTGCTCCCGGACCCCGCCACCACCTTCATAATACCTATTAACCCCTATCCTGCCCCCCCTATACCGCCGCCACCTATAATAAATTTATTAACCCCTATCCTGCCGATCCCGTACCCCGCCGCAACTAAATAAATTGTTTAACCCCTAAACCGCCGCTCCCGGACCCCGCCGCAACCTATATTAAACTTATTAACCCCTAATCTGCCCACCCTATACCGCCACCATCTATATTAAACTAATTAACCCCTAAACCTAAGTCTAACCCTAACCCTAACACCCCCTAACTTAAATATTATTTTAATAAATCTAAATAAAATTACTATTATTAACTAAATGAATCCTATTTAAAACTAAATACTTACCTATAAAATAAACCCTAACATAGCTACAATATAACTAATAATTATATTGTAGCTATTTTAGGATTTATATTTATTTTACAGGTAACTTTGTATTTATTTTAGCTAGTTAGAATAGTTATTAAATAGTTATTAACCATTTAATAACTACCTAGCTAAAAGAAATACAAAATTACCTGTAAAATAAATCCTAACCTAAGTTACAATTAAACCTAACACTACACTATCATTAAATACATTAAATTAATTATCTACAAATACCTACAATTAAATACAATTAAATAAACTAACTAAAGTACAAAAAATAAAAAAATATTACAAGATTTTTAAGCTAATTACACCTAATCTAAGCCCCCTAATAAAATAACAAAGCCCCCCAAAATAAAAAAATGCCCTACCCTATTCTAAATTACGAAAGTTAACAGCTCTATTACCTTACCAGCCCTTAAAAGGGCCTTTGTGGGGCAATCCCCAAAGAAATCAGCTCTTTTGACTGTAAAAAACCCCACAATACCACCCCCCAACATTACAACCCACCATCCACATACCCCTACTCTAACCCAAACCCCCCTTAAAAAAACCTAACACTACCCCCCTGAAGATCATCCTACCTTTAGCCGTCTTCAGCCAGCCGACCACCGATGGAACAGAAGAGGACATCCGCAGTGGTCGAAGTCTTCATCCAAGGGGTGCTGAAGAGGTCTTCCATCCGATAGAAGTCTTCATCCAGGCGGTGTCTTCAATCTTCATCCATCCGGAGTGGAGCCATCTTCAAAGCAGCCGACGCGGAGCCATCTTCATCCACCGATGCCTACTCGCCGAATGAATATTTCTTTAAGTGACGTTATCCAAGATGGTGTCCCTCGAATTCCGATTGGCTGATAGGATTCTATCAGCCAATCAGAATTAAGGTAGGAAAAATCTGATTGGCTGATCCAATCAGCCAATCAGATTGTGCTTGTATTCTATTGGCTGATCGGAACAGCCAATAGAATGCAAGCTCAATCTGATTGGCTGATTGGATCAGCCAATTGGATTGAACTTGAATCTGATTGGCTGATTGGATCAGTGTAGTTTAGTGTGGGTGCTTAGTGACAGGGGTATCAATAAAGCTGGGAAAAAGCCAAAGAGCAGCGAGATCGGATGAGTGATAACTATCACAGTCCGCTGCTCATCGCCCCGTACTTGGTGCGCGGCTTTTTTGATAACTTTGGCAAGCTTATTCAGGTCCGCGGCAGCGATGGTAGGCGAGCTTAGGCGGGCGAATTGGGCCGGCGAAGGCAGGTAAGTAGACACGTTGATAACTAGAGGCCAGAGTCATGGACACTGAATCTATCTGGAAACCTAAAAAGGTGACCCTTGTCTGAGGAATCAAAGAACTTTTTGGTAAATTGATCCTCCAACCATGTCTTTGAAGAAGCAACACTAGTTGATTCGTGTGAGATTCTGCAGAATGTAAAGACTGAGCTAGTACCAAGATATTGTCCAAATAAGGAAACACCACAATACCCTGTTCTCTAATTACAGAGAGTAGGGCACCGAGAACCTTTGAAAAGATTCTTGGAGCTGTCGCTAGGCCAAATGGAAGAGCGATAAATTGGTAATGCTTGTCTAGAAAAGAGAATCTCAGAAACTGATAGTGGTCTGGATGAATCGGAATATGAAGATATGCATCCTGTAAGTCTATTGTTGACATATAATGCCCTTGCTAAACAAAAGGCAGAATAGTCATCATTTTGAAAGTTGGCAATCTTACATAACGATTTAAAAGTTTCAGATCCAGAACTGGCCTGAATGATTTTTCTTTCTTTGGGACAATGAATAGATTTGAATAAAACCGCAGACACTGTTCCTGAAACGGAACTGGTAAGATTATCCCTGAAACCTCCAGGTCTGAAACACACTTCAGAAAAGCCTGAGCCTTTACTGGATTTGCTGGGATGCATGAGAGAAAAAATCTTCTCACAGGAGGTCTTATTCTGAATCCTATTCGGTACCCTTGAGAGACAATACATTGATTTTGGACAGAATCTGCCCTAATGTTTTGAAAGAATCTTAATCTGCCCCCTACCAGCTGAGCTGGAATGAGGGTCATGCCTTCATGCAGACTTGGGGGCTGGCTTTGATTTCTTAAATGGTTTGGATTTACTCCAACTTGAAGAAGGTTTCCAATTGAAACCAGATTCTTTGGGTGAAGGATTAGGTTTTGTTCCTTATTTTGTCGAAAGGAATGAAAACTTTTAGAAGCTTTAGATTTACCCTTAGGTCTTTTATCATGAGGCAAAAAAACTCCCTTCCCCCGGGTGACAGTTGAAATAATCAAATCCAACTGAGAACCAAATAACTTATTACCTTGGAAAGAAAGAGATAGTAATGTAGACTTAGATACCATGTCAGCATTCCAATATTTGAGCCACAAAGCTCTTCTAGCTAAAATAGCTAAAGACATAGATTTAGCATCAATTTTGATGATATCAAAAATGGCATCACAGATAAAATGATTAGCATGTTGAAGCAAGTGAACAATGCTAGAAAAATCAGGATCCATTTCCTGTTGCGCTAAGCTTTCCAACCAAAAAGTTGATGCAGCTACAACATCAGCCATAGAAATGGCAGGCCTGAGAAGATATCCAGAATATAAATAAGCTTTCCTTAGATAAGATTCAAGTTTCCTATCTAAAGGGTCTTAAAAGAAGTACTATCTTCCATAGGAATAGTACTACGTTTAGCAAGAGTAGAAATAGCCCCATCAACTTTGGGGATCTTTTCCCAAAACTCCAATCTAACTGCTGGGAAAGGATATGATTTTTTAAACCTTAAAGAAGGAATAAAAGAAGTACCAGGCCTATTCCATTCCTTAGAAATCATATCAGAAATAGCATCAGGAACGGGAAAAACCTCTGGAGTAACCACAGGAGGTTTATAAACAGAATTTAAACGTTTACTAGTTTTAATATCACGAGGACTACTTTCCTCAATATCCAATGTAATCAACACCTCTTTTAACAAGGAACCAATATACTTCATTTGAAATAAATAAGTAGATTTGTCAGTGTCAAAATCTGAGGAAGGATCTTCTAAATCAGATAGATCCACATCAGAGGAGGATAATTCAGTATGTTGTCGGTCATTTGAAATTTCATCAACTTTATGAGAAGTTTTAAAAGACCTTTTATGTTTATTAGAAGGCGGGATGGCAGACAAAGCCTTCTGAATCGCATCAGCAATAAAATCTTTTATATTCACAGGTATATCATGTACATTAGATGTTGAAAGAACAACAGACATTGTACTATTACTGATGGACACATTCTCTGCATGTAAAGGCTTATCATGACAACTATTACATACCACAGCTGGAGATATAATCGCCACAAATTTACAACAAAGGCACTTAGCTTTGGTAGAACTGTTATCAGGCAGCAGGGTTCCAACAGTGATTTCTGAGACAGGATCAGATTGAGACATCTTGTAAATGTAAGAGAAAAAAAACAACATATAAAGCAAAATTATCAATTTCCTTATATGGAAGTTTCAGGAATGGGAAAAAAATGCAAATAGCATAGCCCTCTGACTTTAAAAAAAAAGGCAAGAGGCATTTAGGAATGGGGCTGAAAATAATGAAATTGTTTGGCACCAAGTATGACGCACAACGCAAACTGAATTTTTTTGCCGCTAACAATATCCTGAAATGACACACTCGCGTCATTGAAGAAGCAACCTTTTGCAAGGAACACCGGAAATTCCGAATTTGCGTCATTGGATGTACCTTGGTGCCAAAAAAATTATCGCGCCAAGAATGACGCAATAAACTTTGGCATTTTGCGCCCTCGCGAGCCTAATTTTGCCTGCGAAATTTAATGAAAAAGCAGTCAATTGAGAAAAGACTATACCCCAGGTAAGAATTACTTTTCCTAAATATGTTTTTTCCCCAAATATGAAACTGATAGTCTGCAAAAGGAAATATACATAAACCTGACTCATGGCAAATATAAGTACAATACATATATTTAGAAATTTATATTAATTCTTAAAGTGCCAAACTATAGCTGAGAGTGTCTTAAGTAATGAAAACATACTTACCGAAAGACACCCATCCACATATAGCAGATAGCCAAACCACTACTGAAACAGTTATCAGTAGAGGTAATGGAATATGACAGTATATCGTTGATCTGAATAAGGGAGGTAGGAGATGAATCTCTATGACCGATAGCAGAGAACCTATGAAATAGATCTCCCGCAAGGAAAACCATTGCATTCAATAGGTGATACTCTGGTCATATCCCTTTGTCATTCACTGTACTCTGAGAGCAATCGGGCTTCAAAATGCTGAGAAGCGCATGTCAACGTAGAATCTAAGCACAAACTTACTTTACCACCTCCATAGGAGGCAAAGTTTGTAAAACTGAATTGTGGGTGTGGTGAGGGGTGTATTTATAGGCATTTTGAGGTTTGGGAAACTTTTCCCCTCCTGGTAGGATTGTATATCCTATATGTCACTAGCTCATGGACTCTTGCCAATTACATGAAAGAAAGAGATATTTGCTCTCCACAGTGTAATACCAGCACAAGCTAATGTGAGCTGATATTACTAGTTAACAGCAAGGAAACCGGGACCTCGCATTCACATCGCTGGGAAACATTGCGCTCACGAGAGCGCGCTTCTATAGTCTCCTATGGGAGTCTTGTTCTGATGTTGTCAGGAACGGCATCAGAACTTCAGTGCCAGCAAAGGTGGTAAGTCACGCAGTAATGGCAGCAAATATAAGCATATATGTATATGCTAATATACATATATATGTATGTGTTAATATGTGTATATACACATAAATACAGTATATATGTATATAAGCATTTACATATATATTTACTGGGAACACACAGTTCCCATAGACCACAATATAAAGGCACTTTTTAGAGCCAGTCCACTCCCACCAACTTTAACTCCAAAATACTGCCTAGTGCAGTAATTTCATTAAAAAATAAAGATACTGCCATCTTTATTTTTTAATGAAATACACTACACTGTATTTGGGGGCATTTGGGACAGTTTTATAAAATTAACAAGACATCTGATCTCTGGTTAATTTTAAAAGTGCTAATTGCTACTGCATGCTTGCGGTAGCAATCACCAGCCACTTGTAATGGCTGATTAATTATTGCACTCCTGCAAACAAGCAAATTTGCCCATTTGCGGGTGCGTGATAATTTAGAGCTCCACTTGTAATGTAGCCCTTAATGTTTCTGTATAAATTTCTCAATTTTACAAGATTGCTTACAAATATTCATGCTTTGTTACCTAGAAGTAAAGTGTAAGACAACAAGGGCCAGATGTAAAACACTTTTTTCCACGTTATAATACATATATATATATATATATATTATATAGTGTATCAGCACCCCATTTATATATAGTTACTTCCCACAAATGGAAGGTTAAAGGGGTAACCCCCACAGTTATACACCCTCCACCTGTGCACGGAGAGTTAATAAATTGATTATCCGGTCAAAAAGAAAAAGTTAGTAACTCTTAATCCAGCACATAGGGATAAGTAAAGAAAATAAAATACAATGGATTAGTACTACCTATAGAAAACACAGGCAAATTACAGGTTAAATTATAAGTTTCTTTATCCAAGATTCCAAATTATAAACAGCAAAACATAGTGTATATAATCAAAATCTTTGTGGCAACAAAAATATAAATAAGCTGAAAGTCCCTTATAGAACTATGTCTGTTAAAGGAACCCTATATAGAGGCCTCTATTCCAGGGTATTTGTAAGAAATGCTTCCTGAATAACTTGTGAGACAATTACGTCCCATATATGGGTCTCCATATCAGATAGCAACCTGCAAGTAGTAAAAGTCTATTTTGGGAAAACAGATAATGTGAACAGTTCCATGGTTAAATTTTCATCATAGTAGTAGTAACAGTGTTCACGGTCGACTTGGGATTAATGTGTTGCAAGACAGGTAATTTATGCTGTTCAGTGATATCGCTACTTACACAGCAGCTAATGCGGCAGTTGGTTGATCCCAGGTATCATATTGGTTACACCTCCGCTTCTGATATAAAACATTACCTGTCCTGTGAATTCCTTCTGTCTCCAAAATATCCTGAATGTGCAAGGCTCTTAGTGGAATTAACCACGCCTTACTTGTTTGCAGCGTGCTGTAGTTTGGCTCCTTACGTCTCCACAGTGTGAATTAGACTTCAGCGTGTGCTCGGTAGAGATCAGCTGTTACTCCACCGGCATTCAAAGCAGCTACGCGCGTTTCACCCACAAAGCATTGGGCTTCTTCCGGCTGAGTTTGTAATGAGTTGCAGATCTGTGTATCCTTAAGTCTGCCTGAAAACTCCTCCTTTTTCCTTCTTTTAGGTTGCCAGGTGTATAATTTGTATACATAATTAAATACTATGTTGCCACAGTTGTTGCTATTCATGCTAGTTTGCAAGTATTGATAATAATCATATAATATTTCCCCAGACAAATTTATATCCAACGATAAATGTATACTACATTTTCTCAAGATAGATCTATATCATAACGTTAAATATTTTCGAATTATATCATACGATAAATATATACAACCACAACTTTCTAAATAATTCAAAAAGTCTAGACAGTCTGCTATTCTTAAAGGCATATTTATAGTTAGCAATTATTTGCCCTTAAATTATAACTGTAAATTCTTAGCACAGATATCAACATTGTTTGCTTTATCATAGGAACGGTGCATAGTTGATTTCTTCATTTAAACCTAGGGGTTTCAGGGATTTTAGATTATATATCCATTTGCATTCCAATTGCAAAAGTTTTTTTTATCTAAATCTCCCCCTCTACCTTTGAAGTCGACTGCCTCTAATCCCCTGAATCTTAATTGTTTTTTATCACTTTGGTGGCATTCTAGAAAATGTCTGGCTACAGAACTTGTTTTTATGTTCTTATTTTTAATATCCCTTTTATGTTCCTTTATACACTCACGTAGTTCTCTGTATGTTTTTCCTATATAAAACATGGGACATTTACAGAACACCATGTATACAATCCCTTCACTGCCACAAGATATATGCCCTTTGGTTTTATGTTTTTTACCATCTTTGTCAGTAAATCTACTGTCTGTTGCCATATTTTGGCACACTGAACAGTGGCTGCATTTATAGTTCCCATCTTTGTTTCTCCATTTTTCCAACCAAGAAACTTTGGGTTTATAGGAAAGATGGCTCCTTACTAGTTTATCCTTCAAATTATTAGCTTTCCTTGCTGTTAAAGATGGCTTATCTCCAATAATATCAGAAAGGGATGATTCAGCTTGCAAAATATGCCAGTGTTTTTCTAGAATCCTTCTTATTGTTTGCCATTTGTTATTAAAATTAGTTATAAATCTTACTGGGCCTGAATTTAATAATTCCTTTTCATTATGCATGTATAGCAGATTGTCTCTAGTTTTTAATTTTGACCGGTTATAGGCTATTTTTAGGGTTTTATCCGGGTATCCCCTCTCTTTGAATCTATTTTTAAGATCCCTGGCTTCCAATCTAAATTTCTCATCTTTGGAACAATTACGCTTCAGTCTTAGATATTGACCATAAGGTATATTATTTACTAATGCTTGCGGATGGTGACTATTATATGCTAATAGTATATTACCTGCTGTTGGTTTTCTATAAGTGGATGTTTCAATTTTATTTTGAAGTATCATTACATTTAAATCTAAGAACGAAATAGCTGATTTATCCTTTGAGAATGTGAATTTTAAATTCCAATTATTTAAATTCAAATTATTCATAAATTTGGTTAAGTTATCTTCCGTATCTTCCCAGATAACTAAAATGTCATCTAGAAATCTTAACCATAGGCCTATACTGCTTTTGTGGTTAAATTCATTATCTAGGACGCAATCCTGTTCCCATTTCCCTAAATATAAACAGGCATAGGTTCGCTGTGCCTAATATCTGTTCATAATATTTGCCATTAAATGCAAAGAAATTATGTTCCAAAATAAATTTAAGTAATTCTAAGACAAATGATGTATGTTTGTCATATACCGGGCCTCTTTGTTGCAAATAGAATTTACATGCCTCAATTCCTTGGCTATGTGGAATTGAAGAATATAACATCTCTACGTCAATTGCTACCAAAATTGTGTCTTCCTTGACTGTAATATCATCTAGCTTTTTTAGAACATCCAACTTATCTTTTACATATGATGGCAGATTTTGTAGGTATGGGCGTAAACAGAAATCCACATATTGGGAAATATTTTCTGTAATAGAACCCTGGCCTGAGACTATTGGCCTCCCAGGTGGGGGGATTTTTCCTTTATGGAGTTTTGGGATAGTATAAAAAGTTGGTACTATAGGGTATTTTACATAGAGATATTGGAATTCTTTTTTAGTGATCAAGTTGTCCTCCAAAGCACCCAACAATATAGATTTTAGCTGTTCATTATATTTTTGTGTTGGATCAGATTTTAAGAGTTTGTATTGTGTTATAATTTTTAGCTGTCTTTCACATTCCTCAATGTAATCTTTTGTATTTAGTACCACTACCTTTCCACCTTTGTCCGATGGCTTAATTGTAATGGAAGTATCCTCACTTATTTCTCTCATGGCTTGTCTTTGTGACTGGTTTACATTATCCACAAAGTTACTATCCACATCCAAAAGATTAATGTCCTTTTCTACCATTTTTACAAAGTTATGGACTAGTGGAACTGATGACAATGCTGGCATATATTCTGATTTTGGTTTCAAGTTACTAAAACCAATTCTTATATTTTCTTCTTCTGTCTGATCCTGTGAGGTTGTTTGTGTATTTTCCTTTTCTAAAGATTCTAGGTTTCTCAAAGATCCTAATTCATGCATATTAAAAGTTTGAGTGTCTGGTTTATGTTTATATTGTTTTTTCAAAATAACCTTCCTTGCAAATAAATTCAAATCTTTAACCAAGGTGAATTTATCACATTTTGCTGTGGGTGAAAAGGTTAAACCTTTGCTAAGTAATTCTATATGTTCTTTGTCAAGTGCCTTGGAGGACAAGTTAACCACATTTATTTGTTCTGTCGTTCTTTCTGTTGGAATTTTGTTTGGTACCTTCTCCTCCCTATTTGACTGCTTATGTCCGTCCCCCCCCCTTCTCCTTTTGTAATTATTTTGGGGTCTAAAAAACGTTTTTGTTGCTTTCTAAAAGTTTTTGAATTTTGTTGATCCTCCCCACTTGAATTCTCAGTTTCTGAGCCACTTGTTATATTTCCTGTATAATCATATACTTTATCAAAAATATTTATCGTTATGATATAGATCTATCTTGAGAAAATGTAGTATATATGGGGAAATATTATATGATTATTATCAATACTTGCAAACTAGCATGAATAGCAACAACTGTGGCAACATAGTTTTTAATTATGTATACAAATTATACACCTGGCAACCTAAAAGAAGGAAAAAGGAGGAGTTTTCAGGCAGACTTAAGGATACACAGATCTGCAACTCATTACAAACTCAGCCGGAAGAAGCCCAATGCTTTGTGGGTGAAACGCGCGTAGCTGCTTTGAATGCCGGTGGAGTAACAGCTGATCTCTACCGAGCACACGCTGAAGTCTAATTCACACTGTGGAGACGTAAGGAGCTAAACTACAGCATGCTGCAAACAAGTAAGGTGTGGTTAATTCCACTAAGAGCCTTGCACATTCAGGATTTTTTTGAGACAGAAGGAATTCACAGGACAGGTAATAATGTTTTATATCAGAAGCGGAGGTGTAACCAATATGATGCCTGGGATCAACCAACTGCCGCATTAGCTGCTGTGTAAGTAGCGATATCACTGAACAGCATAAATTACCTGTCTTGCAACAAATTAATCCCAAGTCGACCTTGGGTTAAAGTGAACACTGTTACTACTACTATGATGAAAATTTAACAACGGAACTGTTCACATTATCTGTTTTCCCAAAATAGACTTTTACTACTTGCAGGTTGCTATCTGATATGGAGACCCATATATGGGACGTAATTGTCTCACAAGTTATTCAGGAAGCATTTCTTACAAATACCCTGGAATAGAGGCCTCTATATAGGGTTCCTTTAACAGACATAGTTCTATAAGGGACTTTCAGCTTATTTATATTTTTGTTGCGACAAAGATTTTGATTATATACACTATGTTTTGCTGTTTATAATTTGGAATCTTGGATAAAGAAACTTATAATTTAACCTGTAATTTGCCTGTGTTTTCTATAGGTATTACTAATCCATTGTATTTTATTTTCTTCACTTATCCCTATGTGCTGGATTAAGAGTTACTAACTTTTTCTTTTTGACCGTATATATATATATATATATATATATATATATATATATATATAGATATATAGATATATATATATATATATATAGATATATATATATATATATATATATATATATACATATATACATACATACATACATACATATATATATACATACACACATATATATATATATATATACACATATACATATACATATATATTATATATATATATATATACACATATACATATACATATATATATATTACAAATAAAATAATTTACTTACAAAAAAGAAAAATCACAATAACCTGATTTACAAAGTCAAACTGACCTAATTTAATTCCCATAAAAGTATAGATTTACTAAAAAGTACACCTTTAGCAAAACAAATGACAAAATATATCTTTACAGGCATGATTTTCACAGGATATAATTAAAAATGCAATATTTTTATTATCAGGGCTAAACAATCCACCAGACCTAATTTAACCCTATAAAAATGTATCATTTTTAAAGGAACAAAGAATATATCCAGAGGTCCTCTAGGAATTGGATTGAAATATCAGTGTTCTTCATTGTGTTGAAAAACTGTATTGTTAGCTATGAATTCTAAACAGTAGTAGGTAGAAAAAAAAGTGTAAATAAGAAACATACCATGTATACTAAGGGCTTGATTGCAGTTGGAACATAAAATAGAGTTTATGCAAAGCCTTAAATTAAGTTAGCGACATTTTGCTTTCGTAAAAAAGCTTGCACATGGTGTTTTGGTGTAGGTTACAAGTTAAAAGTAGAAACATTGCTTGCTTGCGCCATTTATGGGTTAGCGTATAAAATCATAAAGGGATTTTCTACATTATCATGTTTGCGCTTACGTGCTCAAACGCCTGCTTGGGCTCTGATGTCATTAATTGAGGGGATATAAACAGTTTATTTAAATTAAAACAGACTAATTAATTAAAATGGTAACAACCATTAATGTGTTGGAAAACCACTGCATAATAACACATCTACCATGTGCATATACAAAATGTAATTAAAGGGTCAGCAAAAGAAAGGACAATGGTCACTTTAATTTGATTTACATCTTTACTACAGTTTACAATGATCGCTAGAGTGAGCCCAGGGTCAACACCTCGGCCATGTTTTTATAGACACATGACTTTTACATGCTGCAGGGTGTGCAGAGGGGAACAGGAATAGTGATCTCCAGCCTCAATATACAGTACGTGTGATGTTCTGGGCCGCAATGAATGTTACCATATGCACACCCTAAAACATGAGTAACTCAGAACATTGCTACAGAAACTAGTACACTGAGCAAACGTTATGTTGAAGACAACTGCATAACCGCGTGCACGCATTATAATTACGTGTTAAACATGGCAAAGGCATTATACAGTTTGCAATCAAACAACTGTTTAGACAGAAATTACGGGTGCAATACTTTAGAATAATTTGATTACATTGTGGATGCGAACATTGCAAAATTAACAACAATAAAAAGTGGAAATAGCTTCACACATAAAACATTGCAATGGTTGTTCGGTTGTTGTGACGATGACGTCATCAACGTACGCCACTTCTGGCCTCTGATGCCGCTCTCCTGTTTGATGTTCTTGGCGTGAACCTACGCCTATGTAAGTACCTCTCCCTTTATGCACTTTGCCCAAGTATAGGTGTTACTGTGTGTGCTCCTGGGTGCTTATATTTTGCTTAACTGCTGTTTGCCTTATCGCTGTTGACCTCTGCCTGTCTCTGACCATTATACTGGTTAACCCCTGAACTGATTGATTGCCTTTCTGTTGCCGAATTCTGCCGGTCTCTGACCATTCTTACCCTTATCGTCGTGAAGGACTACCCTGAGGTGACTTCTTTGTGCTATATAGCATATGTAAGAGTCTACCTTGAGTACTGCTTACCTCATTTCTGACTTCATTTCTGATTTCACAGCAATGGCTGTGGTAGGGAAGGCAGAGCCACTGCCAAGAGGGAACAGCATGACAGAGGTGACTTCTGTCACGCTATTACTCTATCCGACCAAACTTGGCCAGTAGTCTTCTTATCCCGGCATCAAGTGGAAGGATAAGGAAATATCCAAGAACAAAGTGAGTTTAAGAAATGAGGTAAGCAGTGCTCAAGGTAGACAGGGTAGTCCTTCACGACGATAAGGGTAAGAATGGTCAGAGACCGGCAGAATTCGGCAACAGAAAGGCAATCAATCAGTTCAGGGGTTAACCAGTAGAATGGTCAGAGACAGGCAGAGGTCAACAACGATAAGGCAAACAGCAGTTAAGCTTAAATATAAGCACCCAGGAGCACACACAGTAACACCTATACTTGGGCAAAGTGCATAAAGGGAGAGGTACTTACATAGGCGTAGGTTCACGCCAAGAACATCAAGCAGGAGAGCGGCATCAGAGGCCAGAAGTGGCGTACGTTGATGACGTCATCGTCACAACAACCGCCGCAACCATTGCAATGGCTGTGGTAGGGAAGGCAGAGCCACTGCCAAGAGGGAACAGCGTGACAGAGGTGACTTCTTTGTGCTATATAGCATATGTAAGAGTCTACCTTGAGTACTGCTTACCTCATTTCTTAAACTCACTTTGTTCTGGGATATTTCCTTATCCTTCCACTTGATGCCGGGATAAGAAGACTACTGGCCAAGTTTGGTCGGATATCCAATGATTCTAGCATGCCTAAGGGAGGAAGTATGGCATATTGCAGAACTTAATGGACACAGCCTTTTTGCATTGGTTTTGGTGGTGGTGGAACTTGCAACACTCCCTTTGTACTCCTAAGTGAACACTGTTGTGTAACCTTATTTTCTGGAGTATTCATTAAAATATGCCAGTGCTACAAATATTTAAATAACTGTTCCAAATGATAATACTGTGTCTTTATTTGTTTTTCATAATGGGACATTTTTAATGACAACAACTTAAGGTACAGTGTAGTGTATACCCTTTGGGGCCCATTTATCAAGCTCCGTAAGGAACTTGTGGGCCCGTGTTTCTGGCAAGTCTTCAGACTCACCAGAAACACAAGTTATGGAGCAGCGGTCTAAAGACCGCTGCTCCATAACCCTGTCCGACTGCTCTTATAAGGCGGACAGGAATCGCCGGAAATCAACCCGATCGAGTACGATTGGGTTGATTGACACCCCCCTGCTGGCAGGCCAATTGGCCGCGAGTCTGCAGGGGGCGGCGTTGCACCAGCAGCTCACTAGATCTGCTGGTGCAATGCTGAATACGGAGAGCGTATTGCTCTCCACATTCAGTGATGTCTGTCAGACCTGATCCGCACTGATAAATAGGCCCCATTATGTGTTTGCAGTTTGTTTTAAAGCAGCTGCAATGTATATATATTTCTAAATAAAAGAAAACATATTTGGATATATAATGGCTATATAATATTTAAAATAATCCAACTCAATGTAACAGTACTAAATTAAACTTTATAGTAGGATGTGTGCAATTATTCTAGCACACTATCCCTTTAAATACAATCGTCCAAAGTGGCCTATGCATTAACATCGAGGTAGTAATGCTCATGGGATATTACTCTATCCGACCAAACTTGGCCAGTAGTCTTCTTATCCCGGCATCAAGTGGAAGGATAAGGAAATATCCCAGAACAAAGTGAGTTTAAGAAATGAGGTAAGCAGTACTCAAGGTAGACTCTTACATATGCTATATAGCACAAAGAAGTCACCTCTGTCACGCTGTTCCCTCTTGGCAGTGGCTCTGCCTTCCCTACCACAGCCATTGCAATGGTTGCGGCGGTTGTTGTGACGATGACGTCATCAACGTACGCCACTTCTGGCCTCTGATGCCGCTCTCCTGCTTGATGTTCTTGGCGTGAACCTACGCCTATGTAAGTACCTCTCCCTTTATGCACTTTGCCCAAGTATAGGTGTTACTGTGTGTGCTCCTGGGTGCTTATATTTTGCTTAACTGCTGTTTGCCTTATCGTTGTTGACCTCTGCCTGTCTCTGACCATTCTACTGGTTAACCCCTGAACTGATTGATTGCCTTTCTGTTGCCGAATTCTGCCGGTCTCTGACCATTCTTACCCTTATCGTCGTGAAGGACTACCCTGTCTACCTTGAGTACTGCTTACCTCATTTCTTAAACTCACTTTGTTCTGGGATATTTCCTTATCCTTCCACTTGATGCCGGGATAAGAAGACTACTGGCCAAGTTTGGTCGGATAGAGTAATATCCCATGAGCATTACTACCTCGATGTTAATGCATAGGCCACTTTGGACGATTATGTTTAAAGGGATAGTGTGCTAGAATAATTGCACACATCCTACTATAAAGTTTAATTTAGTACTGTTACATTGAGTTGGATTATTTTAAATATTATATAGCCATTATATATCCAAATATGTTTTCTTTTATTTAGAAATATATATACATTGCAGCTGCTTTAAAACAAACTGCAAACACATAATGGGGCCTATTTATCAGTGCGGATCAGGTCTGACAGACATCACTGAATGTGGAGAGCAATACGCTCTCCGTATTCAGCATTGCACCAGCAGATCTAGTGAGCTGCTGGTGCAACGCCGCCCCCTGCAGACTCGCGGCCAATTGGCCTGCCAGCAGGGGGGTGTCAATCAACCCAATCGTACTCGATCGGGTTGATTTCCGGCGATTCCTGTCCGCCTCATAAGAGCAGTCGGACAGGGTTATGGAGCAGCGGTCTTTAGACCGCTGCTCCATAACTTGTGTTTCTGGTGAGTCTGAAGACTTGCCAGAAACACTGGCCCACAAGCTCCTTACGGAGCTTGATAAATGGGCCCCAAAGGGTATACACTACACTGTACCTTAAGTTGTTGTCATTAAAAATGTCCCATTATGAAAAACAAATAAAGACACAGTATTATCATTTGGAACAGTTATTTAAATATTTGTAGCACTGGCATATTTTAATGAATACTCCAGAAAATAAGGTTACACAACAGTGTTCACTTAGGAGTACAAAGGGAGTGTTGCAAGTTCCACCACCACCAAAACCAATGCAAAAAGGCTGTGTCCATTAAGTTCTGCAATATGCCATACTTCCTCCCTTAGGCATGCTAGAATCATTGGATATAATTATATCTCAAGACAGTCCCAATAATGCAAGTTATCATGATTTTATTAAGCATATTTTCCCCCTTTTTTTATGTGCTTGGTAATTGTCTGTAGTTCTTATTTTGTGTTTTTATAATCCATAAGAGACATTTGTTTGGAGTCTTTTGTTGCCTTCATTAATAAAGTATATGGTCAGTCTACAGGTATCTGAAATAAGCATTATGTAATGCAATTAATTTGCAATTCTAAATGTGCCACACTTTTCAACCGACTGTAAAACATTTTAACAAAGCATGGGCCCCATCCGATATGCAGCGTCGCCCACAAAAGCCGGCGATGGCGGTTTTTGGGCGGGTTTGGTATCCAATATACAGCGCGCATATAAATGCGGCACATATATTTCACCCGTTGCTCGCAGTTTTTACTCCCATAAGCTAACATGGGACCGCGTCGTAAATCGGTATCCAATATCCAGCGCAAGGCCTTACATGGCGAAAATGGAGAAATCTTACTCCATTTTCACCTCGCCATAAAATGCAGCCGTAGTAGGCCTTGCGCTGAGTATGGGAGCACTGTAACTCCCTAAAATGCCTGCAAAAAAAAAACTAACACCTAACGCATGCGCAATGTCTATCTACCTGTCAACCGCAATCCCCCACCGCAATAACTAATAAAGTGTATTAACCCCTACACCACCATAGCCCACACCGCAATAAACCTATTCTATTATTAACCCCTAAACCGCCATAGCCCACACCGCAATAAACCTATTCTATTATTAACCCCTAAACCGCCATAGCCCACATAGCCTATTAAATCTATTAACCCCTAATCTGCCGCCGCCAACGTCGTCGCCACTACAATAAAGTTTTTAACCCCTAAAGCTAAGTCTAACCCTAACCCTAACACCCCCCTAACTTAATTATTATTTAAATAATTCTAAATAATATTACTATTATTAATATAAGTATTCCTATTTAAAACTAAATACTTACCTGTAAAATAAACCCTAAGATAGCTACACAATAATTAATAATTACATTGTAGCTATTTTAGTATTTATTTTTATTTTACAGGCAACTTTGTATTTATTTTAACTAGGTACAATAACTATTAAATAGTTAATAACTATTTAATAGCTACCTAGTTAAAATAATTAAAAAATTACCTGTAAAATAAATCCTATCCTAAGTTACAAATACACCTAACACTACACTATCATTAAATAAATTAAATTAATTAACTACAATTAGCTAAAATTAAATACAATTAACTAAAATAAACTAAAGTACCAAATCCCCCCCACTAAATTAAAGAAGTTTAAACTAATTACACCTAATCTAAGCCCCCTAATAAAATAACAAAGCCCCCCAAAATAATAAAATGCCCTACCCTATACTAAATTACAAGGGTCTTTTGCAGGGCATTGCCCCAAAGTAATCAGCTTTTTTACCTGAAAAAAAATTACAATACCCCCCAACATTACAACCCACCACCCACACACCAATACTCTAAAACCAACCCAATCCCACCTTAAAAAAACCTAACACTACCCCATTGAATATCACCCTACCATCTTCACCCAGCCGGGCACAAGTGGTCATCCGATCTGGCCAGAAGTCTTCATCCGATGGGGCAGAAGAGGACATCCAGACCGGATTGAAGTTCAATCCGATTGGCTGATTGGATCAGCCAATAGAATTGAACTCACATTCTATTGGCTGATCCAATCAGATTGAACTTCAATCCAATTGGCTGATTAAATCAACCAATCAGATTTTTCCTACCTTAATTCCGATTGGCTGATAGAATCCTATCAGCCAATCGGAATTTGAGGGATACCATCTTGGATGACGTCATTTAAAGGAACCGTCATTCGTCGTTAGTCCGTCGTGCTGGAAGGATGCTCCGCTCCGGATGTCTTCAAGATGGAGCCGCTCCTCGTCGGATGGATGAAGATAGAAGATGCCGCTTGGATGAAGACATCTGCCGGTCCAGATGTCCTCTTCTGCCCGGATAGAATGAAGACTTCTGCCGGTCTGGATGTCCTCTTCTGCCCCATCGGATGAAGACTTCTGGCCGGATCGGATGACCACTTGTGCCCAGCTGGGTGAAGACAGCTCAAGGTAGGGTGATCTTCAATGGGGTAGGGTTATTTTTTTTTTAAGGGGGGATTGGGTGGGTCTTAGAGTAGGGGTGTGTGGGTGGTGGGTTGTAATGTTGGGGGTATTGTAATTTTTTTTCAGGTAAAAGAGCTGATTACTTTGTGGCAATGCCCCGCAAAAGGCCCTTTTAGGGGATATTTGTAATTTAGTATAGGGTAGGGCATTTTATTATTTTGGGGGGCTTTTTATTTTATTAGGGGGCTTAGATTAGGTGCAATTAGTTTAAACTTCTTGTATTTTTTTTCTGTAATTTAGTGTTTTTTTATGGTACTTTGGTTTATTTTAGTTAATTGTATTTAATTTTAGCTAATTGTAGTTAATTAATTTAATTTATTTAATGATAGTGTAGTGTTAGGTGTATTTGTAACTTAGGTTAGGATTTATTTTACAGGTAATTTTTTAATTATTTTAACTAGGTAGCTATTAAATAGTTATTAACTATTTAATAGCTCTTGTACCTAGTTAAAATAAATACAAAGTTGCCTGTAAAATAAAAATGAATCCTACAATAGCTACAATGTAATTATTAATTATATTGTAGCTATCTAACGGCTAGATTTGGAGTTTTGTCGGTAACGACCCGAAAAACTAACGCCGGCTTTTTTCTGGCCGCACCATAAAAATAACTCTGGTATCGAGAGTCCACATAAAGGCTGCGTTAGGCTCCAAAAAAGGAGCGTAGAGCATTTTTAACGCAGCTTCAACTCTCAATACCAGAGTTGCTTACGGACGCGGCCAGCCTCAAAAACGTGCTCGTGCACGATTCCCCCATAGGAAGCAATGGGGCTGTTTGAGCTGAAAAAAAACCTAACACCTGCAAAAAAGCCGCGTTCAGCTCTTAACGCAGCCCCATTGTTTGCTATGGGGAAACACTTCCTACGTCTGCACCTAACACTCTAACATGTACCCCGAGTCTAAACACCCCTAACCTTACACTTATTAACCCCTATTCTGCCGCCCCCGCTATCGCTGACACCTGCATTTTATTTTTAACCCCTAATCTGCCGCTCCGTAAACCGCCGCTACTTACATTATCCCTATGTACCCCTAATCTGCTGCCCTAACATCACGACCCCTATATTATATTTATTAACCCCTAATCTGCCCCCCTCAACGTCGTCTACACCTGCCTACACTTATTAACCCCTAATCTGCCGAGCGGACCGCACCACTATTATAATAAAGTTATTAACCCCTAATCCGCCTCACTAACCCTATAATAAATAGTATTAACCCCTAATCTGCCCTCCCTAACATCGCCGACACCTAACTTCAATTATTAACCCCTAATCTGCCGACCGGAGCTCACCGCTATTCTAATAAATGGATTAACCCCTAAAGCTAAGTCTAACCCTAACACTAACACCCCCCTAAATTAAATATAATTTTAATCTAATGAAATTAATTAACTCTTATTAAATAAATTATTCCTATTTAAAGCTAAATACTTACCTGTAAAATAAACCCTAATATAGCTACAATATAAATTATAATTACATTGTAGCTATTTTAGGATTAATATTTATTTTACAGGCAACTTTGTAATTATTTTAACCAGGTACAATAGCTATTAAATAGTTAAGAACTATTTAATAGCTAAAATAGTTAAAATAATTACAAAATTACCTGTAAAATAAATACTAACCTAAGTTACAATTAAATTATCAATAAATTAATTAAACTACCTACAATTACCTACAATTAACCTAACACTACACTATCAATAAATTAATTAAATACAATTCCTACATATAAAATACAATTAAATAAACTAGCTAAAGTACAAAAAATAAAAAAGAACTAAGTTACAAAAAATAAAAAAATATTTACAAACATAAGAAAAATATTACAACAATTTTAAACTAATTACACCTACTCTAAGCCCCCTAATAAAACAACAAAGCCCCCCAAAATAAAAAATGCCCTACCATATTCTAAATTACTAAAGTTAAAAGCTCTTTTACCTTACCAGCCCTGAACAGGGCCCTTTGCGGGGCATGCCCCAAGAAATTCAGCTCTTTTGCCTATAAAAAAATAACATACAATACCCCCCCCCCCAACATTACAACCCACCACCCACATACCCCTAATCTAACCCAAACCCCCCTTAAATAAACCTAACACTAAGCCCCTGAAGATCATCCTACCTTGTCTTCACCTCACCAGGTATCACCGATCCGTCCTGGCTCCAAAATCTTCATCCAACCCAAGCGGGGGTTGGCGATCCATCATCCGGTGGCTGAAGAGGTCCAGAAGAGGCTCCAAAGTCTTCATCCTATCCGGGAAGAAGAGGCGATCCGGACCGGCAACCATCTTGATCCAAGCGGCATCTTCTATCTTCATCCGATGACGACCGGCTCCATCCTGAAGACCTCCACCGCGGACCTATCTTCTTCCAGCGACGTCCAACTGAAGAATGACGGTTCCTTTAAGGGACGTCATCCAAGATGGCGTCCCTCGAATTCCGATTGGCTGATAGGATTCTATCAGCCAATCGGAATTAAGGTAGGAATATTCTGATTGGCTGATGGAATCAGCCAATCAGAATCAAGTTCAATCCGATTGGCTGATCCAATCAGCCAATCAGATTGAGCTCGCATTCTATTCCATCAGCCAATCAGAATATTCCTACCTTAATTCCGATTGGCTGATAGAATCCTATCAGCCAATCGGAATTCGAGGGACGCCATCTTGGATGACGTCCCTTAAAGGAACCATCATTCTTCATTTGGACGTCGCCGGAAGAAGATGGGTCCGCGGTGGAGGTCTTCAGGATGGAGCCGGTCGTCATCGGATGAAGATAGAAGATGCCGCTTGGATCAAGATGGTTGCCGGTCCGGATCGCCTCTTCTTCCCGGATAGGATGAAGACTTTGGAGCCTCTTCTGGACCTCTTCAGCCACTGGATGATGGATCGCCAACCCCCGCTTGGGTTGGATGAAGATTTTGGAGCCAGGACGGATCGGTGATACCTGGTAAGGTGAAGACAAGGTAGGATGATCTTCAGGGGCTTAGTGTTAGGTTTATTTAAGGGGGGTTTGGGTTAGATTAGGGGTATGTGGGTGGTGGGTTGTAATGTTGGGGGGGGTATTGTATGGGTTTTTTTTACAGGCAAAAGAGCTGAATTTCTTGGGGCATGCCCCGCAAAGGGCCCTGTTCAGGGCTGGTAAGGTAAAAGAGCTTTTCTATTTTAATTTTAGAATAGGGTAGGGCATTTTTTTATTTTGGGGGTCTTTGTTATTTTATTAGGGGGCTTAGAGTAGGTGTAATTAGTTTAAAATTGTTGTAATATTTTTCTTATGTTTGTAAATATTTTTTTATTTTTTGTAACTTAGTTCTTTTTTATTTTTTGTACTTTAGCTAGTTTATTTAATTGTATTTATTTGTAGGAATTGTATTTTATTAATTTATTGATAGTGTAGTGTTAGGTTAATTGTAGGTAATTGTAGGTAGTTTATTTAATTAATTTATTGATAGTTTAATTGTAACTTAGGTTAGTATTTATTTTACAGGTAATTTTGTAATTATTTTAACTATTTTAGCTATTAAATAGTTCTTAACTATTTAATAGCTATTGTACCTGGTTAAAATAAATACAAAGTTACCTGTAAAATAAATATAAATCCTAAAATAGCTATAATATAATTATAATTTATATTGTAGCTATATTAGGATTTATTTTACAGGTAAGTATTTAGCTTTAAATAGGAATAATTTATTTAATAAGAGTTAATTAATTTCGTTAGATGTAAATTATATTTAACTTAGGGGGGTGTTAGTGTTAGGGTTAGACTTAGCTTTAGGGGTTAATACATTTATTAGAGTAGCGGTGAGCTCCAGTCGGCAGATTAGGGGTTAATAATTGAAGTTAGGTGTCGGCGATGTTAGGGAGGGCAGATTAGGGTTTAATACTATTTATTATAGGGTTAGTGATGCGGATTAGGGGTTAATAACTTTATTATAGTAGCGCTTAGGTCCGCTCGGCAGATTAGGGGTTAATAAGTGTAGGCAGGTGGAGGCGACGTTGAGGGGGGCAGATTAGGGGTTAATAAATATAATATAGGGGTCGGCGGTGTTAGGGGCAGCAGATTAGGGGTACATAAGGATAACGTAGGTGGCGGCACTTTGCGGTCGGCAGATTAGGGGTTAATAAGTGTAGGCAGGTGGAGGCGACGTTGAGGGGGGCAGATTAGGGGTTAATAAATATAATACAGGGGTCGGCGGTGTTAGGGGGAGCAGATTAGGGGTACATAAGGATAACGTAGGTGGCGGTCGGCAGATTAGGGGTTAAAAAATTTTATTCGAGTGTCGGCGATGTGGGGGGACCTCGGTTTAGGGGTACATAGGTAGTTTATGGGTGTTAGTGTACTTTAGAGTACAGTAGTTAAGAGCTTTAGAAACCGGCGTTAGCCCAGAAAGCTCTTAACTACTGACTTTTTTCCTGCGGCTGGAGTTTTGTCGTTAGATGTCTAACACTCACTTCAGAAACGACTCTAAATACCGGAGTTTGAAAGATCCCATTGAAAAGATAGGATACGCAATTGACGTAAGGGGATCTGCGGTATGGAAAAGTCGCGGCTGAAAAGTGAGCGTTAGACCCTATTTTGAGTGACTCCAAATACCGGCGGTAGCCTAAAACCAGCGTTAGGAGCCTCTAACGCTGGTTTTCACTGCTACCGCCAAACTCCAAATCTAGGCCTTAGGGTTTATTTTACATGTAAGTATTTAGTTTTAAATAGGAATACTTTAGTTAATAATAGTAATATTATTTAGATTTATTTAAATAATAATTAAGTTAGGGGGGTTTTAGGGTTAGGGTTAGACTTAGGTTTAGGGGTTAATAACTTTATTATAGTGGCGGCGACGTTGGTGGCGGCAGATTAGGGGTTAATAGATTTAATAGGCTATGTGGGCTATGGCGGTTTAGGGTTTAATAATAGAATAGGTTTATTGCGGTGTGGGCTATGGCAGTTTAGGGGTTAATACATTTATAATTAGGAGTGAAAGGATGGATTGCGGATATAGGGGTATACGTGTCGGGCTTATTTTTGGGAGGCGTGTTACACAGTTACGGAGATTTAAAATTTTAGTTCGTTTTCTTAGGCGCCGGCAGTTTCTAAAGTGCCGTAAGTCATTAGCGACTCCAGAAATTTGTAGTTACGCTTATTTCTGGACATCGCTAGTTTATCCAACTTACGGCACTTTAAGAACTGCCGGCGGGGTATATGTAATACCCCGATGTGCGAGGTGAAATTACGGGCGGCGCGGGTTCCCTCGCTTGCGCCGAAAACTACGCCGTATATCGGATCGTGTCCCACATGTCAACCTTAATTCGGTACAAAGTTTATTTACAACACAAATTCAATTATCATTCGTATTAACAGCCAATGAGAATTTATAACACATTTTGCTATTTGCATAGAAATAATATTTAAATTGGACCATCCCATCCCATTAGTCTGGCATCACACTTTACCCTGGAAGAAAATGAAGTGCTTGTGGCCGCCTTAGAGCCACAATATATCTACATAATGGGATCACAGAGGAGGGAGAAGAACCCACATGAAAGGGATGTCATGTAGAGTGACATCACAGATATTGTCAACTTGAATGCACAGAATGATTAATCTGTTCTGTAGAATTTCTGACATCAAAATGAAGGTTTTAAGGAAGAAAAAACAATTAGGCAAATTTAAAAAACTAAAAGCTAAGAACATAATTGGAAAAATTTGGCGACCAAAATTTAAACAGTATGAAAATTATTTCCTCAACCTTTTGAGTTTGGAAATTTCCATTTCCAACATTTCCCTACAGATTAATATTTGTTCTTTTTTAAATGTCCATTGTCAAATTATGTTCAAATCGTTTGGCTACAAAAAAATTGAACTTGTATTTCATACACTCAGGTTCATGGCAATATTTTTCAGGTCTCTTTTATGACAGAAATGCCTGATTTCACTATACTGATATCTGATCTCTCTGGTAACTTGAAATATAAGTGCAGTGTTTGGCCCCCCACACGTGAGGTATGCCCACCATATTCTATTAGATCTTCATGAGATCAGGCCAAGCCTCCTTTGTGTGAGGGAATCTTATGGCAGGATGTCACTTGTTGAGGATGGCATTCCTAAACTTGCCAATTACAACAGTGAAAGTGCCTTGAGTCATCCTTTATGACATGGTATAAACTAATAATGTGCTGCGTATAGATGCTGTAGATGTCATAAACCCCAGCATCAGTGAGTGCACACACCCTGCACATGTGGGCAAGATGGCTGGCACGTATCATTGTGTTAAGACAGAGTTGTCCACGAGCAAGTGAATAAGCAAACTCAGGATCCATATTTGCATAGGAAAATAGCAAAGCCAGTTAGTCAATCAAAAGAACAGTGCTAAACAATGGTGATCAAAATGGCAAGAAAGGCTTGATAGGCCAAGTTGGTCATCTGGGACATTTTTGGCTGTGATGTTTGTTTAATTTCTACTACACTAGACCTATGTGAGCACCTTAGTAATGATTCTTGACCATATGTAGCTGAAACGTATTAAAAACATAGAAGCGCAATTATTTAACCAGATGTGGGAGCTGTTTACCAGAGTTAAACTATCCCATTGTTTCAGTTTAACTGCATAATGTTTTTATTTTTATAAGCTAAATACAAATATCCACAAATGGGCTTAATTAATTTGCTTTTTTTTATGCAAGCACCTATATATTAAGCGGATCTCAACTTGCAATATATGATCAGTTTCATTAATGGTGCAATATGGAGAAATGGGAAAAAGCATCTCATATACTTCCATTCTTAAAAAAAAATAAACCTGTTCTGTTTTTTATTCTGCTTTGCATAGTTCTACAGGGCTGGGCTGCTCACATTTTGGTGTTCCCTCTAATTATTTGTAAACAAAAACTGCTAACAGAATTGTAGATTTATAAATTAAGCTACTTCCTTTTAAGGATATTAAAATGAAAAACAAAGCTTTATTTTAGGTATTTTGTCTCTCTCACAAACAGATCATCAAACATTCCATCCAAAATTCCACAGGAAGACAGAAATAAGACAGATGCATCTATTTCTGTTTGATATACTGTAAAGTATCGAGCAGTTCTAGCAATGAACAAAGATGCCAATAAAAATAAATGAAAAAAAGACATTTGATTAAACATGCAGTAGAAAATAAAGCAATGTTGTCAGGTTTAGCGCTGTTTAACTCCGTTTAAGAAGCACTTTCAGAAAAACGTGTTGTTGCCATGAATTACTGAAACATTAGAGTTGTTACAGAACAAACAAAAAGATAACTAAAATGAATCATATGACAGCAGTGATGACTGCTTGCTATATTACTCGGTCTTGTATATAACAATCTTTGTAATCACTCTAAAGTAACACGGTTATAAAATGACTCATATCAATTGTATGAAAACTATAGAGTACGAGGTACAAAGTAATGTGCCGATGATTTAACCTGTTATTATATCTTGGTAATGCATCTATAGTTAATGGTGAAAAGTGTTGCTCTCCTTGTGTTTTCCAATGGTGACAAGGAGGGGGTCTTCTGATCTGATAATTGTATGAACATTTTAGCATACCCACTCATATCTAATTTTCTCAGCATGGCAAAAAAAAATGTAGTAGCTCTTCATACATCTGTTTGAAGTCACCTACTGTATTATAGAAATGGAAAACAATTTTTTTTTTCTGCATGTATTCGTAAGATTTTAAAGGACCCCTAAAATCAAAATGGAAGTTTCATGATTCAGAGAGAGCACACAATTTAAACACCTCTCCAATTTACATCTATTATCTAAATATGCACAATCTTTTATATGCACACTTTCTGAGGCACCAGCTCCTATTGAGCATGTGCAGGATTCAAAGAATTTGCATATATGCATTTTGTTGTTGGCTGATGGCTGTCACATGATGTAGTGGGAAGAGAAATAAAACTAACTTTGACATTTGTCAGAATAAGATCTACTACTTATGTGAAATTCAAGTGTTTTTGCATTGTCTATTTATTATGCATTTTTTAATTATGCTATTCTACTGTGTTTAGTGGTCCCTTAAGAAGAAACCCTCTAAGGCACCAGTAAACATCTGACAGCAAGAAAATTAGAAATATTGCATCACTGCACCAGTTTGTTTGAATATACAGTGGGGCAAAAAAGTATTTAGTCAGCCACCAATTGTGCAAGTTCTCCCACTTAAGAAGATAAGAGAGGCCTGCAATTTTCATCATAGGTATACCTCAACTATGAGAGACAAAATGTAGAAACAAATCCAAACAATAACATTGTCTGATTTGGAAAGAATTTCAGCTAGATTACGAGTTTGGCGATAGCCTTAAAGTGACAGGTCCCAATGCTGTTTTTTAACGCCCGCTGGTATTACGAGTATGGCAGGTACAGGTGTACCGCTAACTTTTTTCCCGCGACTCGAACATACCGCAAATCCACTTACGTCAATTGCGTATCCTGTCTTTTCAATGGGATTTTCCTAATGCTGGTATTACGAGTCTTGGAAAAAGTGAGCGGTACAGCCTCTCCTGTCAAGACTGTTACTGCATTTAAAAGTCAGTAGTTAAGAGTTTTATGGGCTAACGCCATAACATAAAACTCTTAACTAAAGTGCTTAAAAGTACACTAACACCCATAAACTACCTATTAACCCTTAAACCGAGCCCCCCCCCCCACATCGCAAACACTTAAATACAATTTTTAACCCCTAATCTTCCGACCGGACATCGCCGCTACTTTAATAAATATATTAACCCCTAAACCGCCGCACTCCCACCTCGCAAACACTAGTTAAATTTTACTAACCCCTAATCTGCCGTCCCTAACATCGCCGACACCTACCTACATTTATTAAACCCTAATCTGCCGCCCCCTACATCACTGACACTATATTAAATGTATTAACCCCTAAACTTAAGTCTAACCTTAACACCCCCGTAACTTAAATATAATTTAAATACATCTAAATAAAATTACTATTATTAACTAAATTATTCCTATTTAAAACTAAATACTTACCTATAAAATAAACCCTAAGCTAGCTACAATATAACTAATAGTTACATTGTAGCTATCTCAGGGTTTATGTTTATTTTACAGGCAACTTTGTATTTAATTTAACTAAGTAGAATAGTTACTAAATAGTTATTAACTATTTAATAGCTACCTAGCTAAAATAAGTAAAAATTTACCTGTAAAATAAAACTTAACCTAAGTTACAATTACACCTAGCACTACACTATAATTAAATTAATTCCCTAAATTAACTATAATTAATTACAATTAAATTAAATAAACTAAAGTACTAAAAACCCCCCCACTAAATTACAGAAAATAATAAAATAATTACAAGTTTTTTAAACTAATTACACCTAATCTAATCCCCCTAATAAAATAAAAAAGCCCCCCAAAATAATAAAAATCCCTACCCTATACTAAATTACAAATAGCCCTTAAAAGGGCCTTTTGCGGAGCATTGCCCCAAAGTAATCAGCTCTTTTACCTGTAAAAAAAAATACAATACCTCCCCAACATTAAAACCCACCACCCACACACCCAACCCTATTCTAAAATTCCCCCAATCCCCCCTTAATAAAACCTAACACTAACCCCTTGAAGATCACCCTACCTTGAGACGTCTTCACCCAGCCGGGCCGAAGTCCTCCACGAAGCCGGGCAGAAGTGGTCCTCCAGACGGGCAGAAGTCTTCATCAAAGCCAGCCAGAAGAGCTCCTCCAGATGGGCAGAAGTCTTCATCCAGGCGGCATCTTCTATCTTCATCCATCTGGAGCGGGTCCATCTTCAAGACATCCGACATGGAGCATCCTTTTCCAACGAAGTCCAACTGAAGAATGAAGGTTCCTTTAAATGACATCATCCAATAGTCATCTATCAGTCAATCAAAATTAAGGTAGAAAAAATCCTATTGGCTGATGCAATCAGCCAATAGGATTGAGCTTGCATTCTATTGGCTAATCCAATCAGCCAATAGAATGCGAGCTCAATCCTATTGGCTGAAAGAGCTGATTACTTTTGGGCAATGCCCCGCAAAAATCCCTTTTAAGGGCTATTTGTAATTTAGTATAGGGTAGGGATTTTTATTATTTTGGGGGGCTTTTTTATTTTATTAGGGGGATTAGATTAGGTGTAATTAGTTTAAAAAACTTGTAATTATTTTATTATTTTCTGTAATTTAGTGTTTGTTTTTTGGACTTTAGTTTATTTTATTTAATTGTAATTAATTTAATTTAATTTAGATAATTAATTTATTTATAGTGTAGTGTTAGGTGTAATTGTAATTTAGCTAAGGTTTTATTTTACAGGTACTTTTGTATTTATTTTAGCTAGGTAGTTATTAAATAGTTAATAACTATTTAATAACTATTGTATCTAGTTAAAATAAATACAAACTTGCCTGTAAAATAAAAATAAAACCTAAGATAGATACAATGTAACTATTAGTTAAATTGTAGCTATCTTAGGGTTTATTTTATAGGTAAGTATTTAGTTTTAAATAGGAATAATTTAGTTAATTGTAGTAATTTTATTTAGATGTATTTAAATTATATTTAAGTTAGGGGGTGTTAGGGTTAGGGTTAGACGTAGGTTTAGGGGTTAATACATTTAATATAGTGGCGGCGACGTTGTGGGCGGCAGGTTAGGGGTTAATAAATGTAGTTAGGTTGCAGCGACATTGGGGGCGGCAGTTTAGATTAGGGGTTCGTTAGTATAATGTAGGTGGCGGCGGTGTCCGGAGCGGCAGATTAGGGGTTAATAATATAACGTAGGTGTCGGCAATGTCGGGGGCGGCAGATTAGGGGTTAATAAGTGTAAGATTAGAGGTGTTTAGACTTGGGGTTCATGTTAGGGTGTTAGGTGTAGACATAAAAAGTATTTTCCCATAGGAATCAATGGGGCTGCGTTAGGAGCTGAACACTGCTTTTTTGCAGGTGTTAGGTTTTTTTCAGCCGGCTCAGCCCCATTGATCTCTATGGGGAAATCGTGCACGAGCACGTTTTACTAGCTCACCGCTAACGTAAGTAGCGCTGGTATTGAGGTGAGATGTGGAGCTAAATTTTGCTCTCCGCTCACTTTTCTGCGGCTAACGCCGGGTTTGTAAAAACCTGTAATACCAGCGTTGTTTGTAGGTGAGCGGTGAGCAAAAACTGCTCATTAACACCGCAAGCCTTACCGACAAAAACTCATAAGCTAGCCGTTAATTTGCAAATTATGGTGGAAAATAAGTATTTGGTCAATATCAAAAGTTCATCTCAATACTTTGTTATATATCCTTTGTTGGCAATGACAGAGGTCAAACGTTTTCTGTAAGTTTTCACAAGATTGTCACACACTGTTGCTGGTATGTTGGCCCATTCCTGCATGCAGATCTCCTCTAGAGCAGTGATGTTTTGGGACTGTCGCTGGGCAACATGGACTTTCAGCTCCCTCCAAAGGTTTTCTATGGGGTTGAGATCTGGAGACTGGCTAGGCCACTCCAGGACCTTGAAATGCTTCTTACAAAGCCACTCCTTCGTTGCCCAGGTGGTGTGTTTGGGATCATTGTCATGCTGATAGACCCAGCCATGTTTCATCTTCAATGCCCTTGCTGATGGAAGGAGGTTTGCACTCAAAATCTCACAATACATGACCCCATTCATTCTTTCATGTACACAGCCCCAAAGCATGATGTTGCCACCCTCATGCTTCACAGTAGGTATGGTGTTCTTTGGTTGCAACTCAGCATTCTCTCTCCTCCAAACACGACGAGTTGTGTTTCTACCAAACAGTTCTACTTTGGTTTCATCTGACCATATGACATTCTCCCAATCCACTTCTGGATCATCCAAATGCTCTCTAGCATACATCAGATGGGCCCGGACATGTACCGGCTTAAGCAGGGGGACACGTCTGGCACTGCAGGATCTGTGTCCCTGGCGGCGTAGTGTGTTACTGATGTTAGCCTTTGTTACGTTGGTCCCAGATCTCTGCAGGTCATTCACTAGGTCCCCCTGTGTGGTTCTGGGATGTTTGCTCACTGTTCTTGTGATCATTTTGACCCCACGGGGTGAGATCTTGCATGGAGCCCCAGATCGAGGGAGATTATCAGTGGTCTTGTATGTCTTCCATTTTCTAATTATTGCTCCCACAGTTGATTTCTTCACACCAAGCTGCTTGTGACTGTTTGAGGATGTGGACAGGTGTCTTTTATGCTGATAACAAGTTCAAACAGGTGCAATTAATACAGGTAATGAGTGGAGGACAGAGGAGCCTCTTAAAGAAGAAGATACAGGTCTGTGAGAGCCAGAAATCTTGCTTGTTTGTAGGTGACCAAATACTTATTTCCCACCATAATATGCAAAAAAATTATTTCCAAATCAGAGAATGTGATTGTATGGATTTTTTTCCACATTTTGTCTCTCATAGTCGAGGTATTCCTATAATGAAAATTACAGGCCTCTCTCATCTTCTTAAGTGGGAGAACTTGCACAATTGATGAGAGAGAGAAAAAGAGAGAGAGAGAGAGAAAGAGAGAGAGAAAGAGAAAAAGAGAAAAAGAGAGAAAGAGAGAAAGAGAAAAAGAGAAAAAGAGAGAGAGAAAGAGAAAAAGAGAGAGAGAAAAAGAGAAAGAGAGAGAAAGAGAGAGAAAGAGAGAAAGAGAGAAAGAGAGAGAGAAAGAGAGAAAGAGAGAGAGAAAGAGAGAAAGAGAGAAAGAGAGAAAGAGAGAGAAAGAGAGAGAGAAAGAGAGAGAAAGAGAAAGAGAGAGAAAGAGAAAGAGAGAGAAAGAGAGAGAAAGAGAGAGAAAGAGAGAGAAAGAGAGAGAAAGAGAAAGAGAGAGAAAGAAAGAGAGAGAAAGAGAGAGAAAGAGAGAGAAAGAGAAAGAGAAAGGAGAAAGAGAAAGAGAGAGAGTTGTGAAAGTAGGCTCTGAAATGTTCTCAAAAGCTAAAGCTGCAGATTGCTGCCAAGCTCTACCTACCAGAAAATGAGTTCCGTTTAAAAGTATTTGAATGAAAATAATCAAACACCTTGTAATATAACATATATATATATATATATATATATATATATGTAATACTTTATTTTTGTGTTTTTATGTTGTGTTTTGTGCAACATTTTTACCCTCACACTTTATGATAGGTCTTCAGGCATGCAAATTGAGTGCAAATTTTGTTTAAAACCTAGCCCTAAGAAAATATGGAGGAGACAATTAAAAGTTTTATTGAGGTAACATTAAAATGAACATCTCAAAGAGGGTACCACAACCCGCAAAGAAAGCATGCATACAAGTGGTGTAGCATTAAACGGCTTACGCGTTTCAGCTTACACAGCTGTAATCATAGCCAGGCTATGCATGCTTTCTTTGTTGGTTGCAGTACCCTTTTTGAGATAATTATTTTAATGTTACGTCAATAAAAATTTGAATTTTATTTAGTTTGGCAAATCCTTCGTTTCTGTTTATATGTTCTTTATAACAGCCTTATCTTGATGAAAAACTAGATAAGGAGGCTCACAAAAAAGAGCATACAATTCAGAGACTCTTCTGTCCGAAGATATCACTAAGAGAAATAATATCTTCCAAGACTGATATTGAATGTGCATAGAATGCAAAGATTCAAACTAAAGAGCAAAAAACACTGAACATCAAAAAGTTTAGCAATTTTGTTATGAATAAAATCAAAAGAGCCAAAACTTGAACTTTCAAAGATCTAGCAGATAAACCCTTTTGAAAGAATTACAGAGTTCTTAGGATTCTGAAAGAATGCCAATTAATAACCCTACTTTCCACACCAGGAAAGAATAACGTTCCATACCTTGAGATATCTTTTTCATGACAGGATTTCATGCCTCGAATATCGTTCACAGAAATGATGTAGGAATTACTTTCTGCCCATTTTAGAATCTGAGACACCTTCTACAACCAGGGACCTGCGTCTGTTGAGATTATAAAATGAAGAAAGTAAGCTCCCAGAGAAATGGACTGATGATTTATCCACCACAATAGAGATCACTGTATTGTTACAGGATCCAATTGAATTATTGAGAAAGATGATTGTAATCCTTGTACAATTAATTCATCATGCAAAGTAAAAGTGGTCTCATGCAAAACCGAGCAAATGTAATGACATCTGATGCAGCAATCATCAGACCTAGCACTTCCATACAGAAAGCAATCATATAGTTCGTAATTGAGATACGTTTTGCACACAATGACTGTAACTTTTGCTATCTCTGATCTGTAAATAAAAGATTAAAATTGAAGCTATGAAGACCTGCAGGAAAGACACTCTGGTCTGAGGAGACAGTGAGTTCTTATAAATATTGATTTTTCAGATAAATATGAGCCTGAACCCCGATATCATCCAGGTATATGGCACTTCTGAAATACCCTTTGATCTGATTACAGAAAATAAGAGTTCCCAGAAACTTTGTGGAAATTCTGGAAGCTGTAGCCAGTCCAAACAGTAGGGCTACAAGATGAAAATGATTGCCTAGAAAGGTAAATCTGAGATATTGATAATGCTCTTTTGTGAATAGGGATTTGAAGGTATGTATTCTTCTTAACAAGACGAAGGAAAGTCCTGATTGATTCCATCTTGAAGGTCAGAACTCTGAGAAACATAGGTTTGAATAAAAAAAAAACTGTACTTTTTTACATCAGGACTGTAAGGATTACACTCATGAATTATAAATCCAGAACACATTGAAAAAAGGCTTACTGGATTCTTTGGAATGCTGAGTAGAAGAAATGTTCTTCTGTGAGACTTTAATCTGAAGCTTATTCTGTATCCCTCGAAATCCATGTTCAATAATAGAAAAATATATACGTTCCAGCACACTCACCAATATCTTGTGCACATTGTAAGTGTCCACAAACACTCCAAATCCATATAAACAAATTCCAGCAGCACAAAAGTTTAAATCAGTTTAAACTATTGGTTTCTACTTTTATTGCATTCAATGCAGGATAACAGCAAACAAAAACAATGTTTTCAGGTTTTACCCCTTAATCATGTTGTATCATTATGATTAAGGGGTAAACCTGAAACACTGTTTGTTTTTGCTATTAGCCCTGCATTGAATGCAATAAAAGAAGCAAGCAATAATTTCAACGGTTGTGCTGCTGGAATTTGTTTATTTGAATCCATGTTCAATACCTATGGATCTTGAATAGACTGTGCCCAGGCCTTCTGAAAGAGGCGTAATCTGCCTCCCTACCAGTAGAAGATTTGGATTGGGGGCCGCAACTTCATACTGACTTGGTAGAAGGGGTGAGCTTTTTTTACATCTTAGATTTCTTCCAAGTGGAAAAAGACTTACACAGAGTTCTGGAAGAGACATTCTTTTGTTAACAGGAAGATTTTTGGTTCTTAGATTAACACAATGAACAAAAACATTAGAAACCCTACCTTTTTCCTTGGGTTTTTGTCCTGATGGAGAAAGCATCCTTTACGTCCTGTCACGGTAGAAATAATAGTGTCCAGACCAGGACTAAATAAAATATTTCCTTGAAAGCGAAGTGTCAAAAGTCTGGTCTTAGAAACCATGTCAGCTAACCAATCAATAAGGCCCTTCTGGTCAAAACAGTTGGCCCAATATTCTTGGTGCTAATCTTAACAATAACATCACATATGAATGCATTGGCTGACCTAATAAGATCTAGGTGATGTTTAAAATCCCCATCCATACTGTAGATTTGTTTGAAATATGATCAGACTGTCCATACCATAAAGCAGAGGCTGCTACAATACAGACTATACTAACAGCTGGTCTGAATATGAAACCCGCTTGCTGAAAAGACTTTCTATGGAAAGACTAATTACCTGCCCATAAGATATTTGAAAAATGTACTATCCTCTAAAGGAATAGAAGTACCCCAAGGATCTAAATTTAAATATGAATTACAAGGAATATCAACCTTTTCCCATTCCTTGGTAATTATTTCAGTAATTACATCAGGAACAGGAAAAAACGTCAGGTGTTTTAGCTGCAAGTTTGAAAATTTGATCCAATTTTAACAGTCTTATCCTCACACGGATTAGGATTTTGTACATAATACTTCTTTCAGTAATGTACAAAGGTTTTTCAAATTAAATCTGAGTCTTGTTCCGTGACAGACTCTTGCTCATCAGAATTATATTTACCTTCAGAAGACAAATCTGAGGTGTCTGAGACTGAATCCTATAAAGGATCTTTAGCTGATTTAGCATTTAGCGGACCAGAATGGGAAGATAATACCACATGAAGTATCTTTTCAGACTTAGATCTTTGCGCTTATTTGTTATAGGAATAGTCAGAGACATTAGAGAGCTCAAAATATTTAAAACCTTGTGAAAAGGTTGATAAACTCACTTATAAAAAGCAAGGGTGGACAACTTTGGAGACATGAGCAGCATTATACTGATTGGCATTCATCAGGAGATACATGCAAGAAAGTTGTGCAGGAGGCACAATAGCAACAATTTTATACAAAATGAATTTAAACTGGATTGCAAAATCAGAGGATCTACCCTCTAAATGATCTAAGTACACAGAATTGTATAAATGTCAAATAAACAGTTAACACACCACAGATTGTATTCTGAAAATTACACAGGGATTTGTATATAGTAATCCAAGAATAAAAGGGAACAAATAACAGACAGGTTAAATTAAACTTTAGAACCTTACTGAGAAAAAGACAGGCACAGGACATAGCAAAAAAAAACTGCAACCTGCAAATTAATTATAAACTTAAAATGCCACTCTTAGAATATTTTGTAAAACTTACCCTCAACAATAACCAATTATTAATAGGAGCGCAGGAGTAGAAATGGGCAGAGCTGATATTGTCCTTCAGTACACAAAGCGCTTATAGAAAATGCAGGAAAAATGGAACCCCTGTGATGTCAAAATATTCCGGCAAAGAAATAAGGGCAATATGGATACATTGCAGATGTATAGTGAACCAGCCACCTACTCCTTCATTTACTCCTTATGTGGAGATAATTGCTCCTCCAGTAAATTAATTTCTTCACATTCCATCTAAGGTTGATTTGAAAATTATAAGTTTGGAATAGTATTTAAAAGAAAATATCACGCCCATGGGGCTGAGAATTTTCAAAACTACCTCTTTTGGTGGAGATAACATTGAATTTCTCAGCAGGTGGAATGTGATTTTGGAAGAGTGCACGGTTAAATTAATGACACTTTTGTTTTAATTAAAGAAAGATTTAAATAGAATTGACGAAGAAATTAATTTACTGGAGGAGCAATTATGTCCACATAAGCAGTACAATAAGGAGTAGATTCTGATCATCAGGAAGGATGAGACTTTATTTTTTGACACTAGCCAAACACTGTTTCTAATATACGCTCGGCCAGATTACGAGTTTTGTGTTAGGAGCTGTGCGGTGCTAACGAGCAGTTTTTTCTCACCGCTCACTTACCTGCAGCGCTGGTATTACAGGTTTTTCTAAACCCGGCGTTAAAAGGCAAGAAGTGAGCGTAGAGCAAAATTGAGCTCCATACCGCAGTCCAATACCAGCGCTGCTTAAGTCAGTGGTGAGCTGGCCGTACGTGCTTGTGCATGATTTCCCCATAGACATCAATGGAGAGACCCGGCTGAGAAAAAGTCTAACACCTGCAAAAAAAGCAGCGTAAAGCTTCATAACACAGCCCCATTGATTCCTATGGGGAAACTAAAGTTATGTTTACACCTAACACCCTAACATGAACCCCCGAGTCTAAACACCCCTATTCTTACACTTATTAACCCCTAATCTGCCGCCTCCGATATCGCTGACACCTACATTATACTTATTAACCCCTAATATGCTGCTCAGGACACCACCGCCACCTACATTATACTTATGAATCCCTAATCTACTGCCCCCAACATCGCCACCACCTACATTATATTTATTAACTCCCTAATCTGCCGCCCCCAATGTCGCCGCAACCTACCTACACTTATTAACCCCTAATCTTCTGCCCCAACGTCGCAGCCTTTATATTAAATGTATTAACCCATAAACCTAAGTCTAACCCTAACCCTAACACCCCCTAACTTAAATAAATCTAAATAAAATTACTATCATTAACTACATTATTCCTATTTAAAACGAAATACTTACCTATAAAATAAACCCTAAGATAGCTACAATATACTAATAGTTACATTGTATCTAGCTTAGGGTTTATTTTTATTTTACAGGCAACTTTGTATTTATTTTAACTAGGTAGAATAGTTACTAAATAGTTATTAACTATTTAATAACTGCCTAGCTAAAACAAATACAAATTGACCTGTAAAATAAAACCTAACCTAAGTTACAATAACACCTAAGACTACAATTAAATAAATTAACTAAATTAGATAAAATTAAATAAATTAAATTAGCTAAATCACAAAAAAACAAAACACTAAATTACAGAAAATAAAAAAACTAATTACAAGATTTTTAAACTAATTACACCTAATCTGATAGCCCTATCAAAATAAAAAAAGCCCCCAAAATAAAAAAAAACCCTAGCCTAAACTAAGCTATCAATAGCCCTTAAAAGGACCTTTTGCGGGGCATTGCCCCAAAGTAATCAGCTCTTTTACCTGTAAAAAAATACAAACAACCCCCCAACAGTAAAACCCACCACCCACACAACCAACCCCCCAAATAAAATACTAACTAAAAAAACCTAAGCTCCCCATTGCCCTGAAAAGGACATTTGGATGGGCATTGCCCTTAAAATGGCATTTAGCTCTTTTGCAGGCCCAAACCCTAATCTAAAAATAAACCCACCCAATACACCCTTAAAACAAATCCTAACACTAACCCCCAAAGATTCACTTACCGGGAGAAGTCTTCATCTAAGCGGCAAGATGTCCTCAACAAAGCCGCAGAAGTGGTCCTCCAGACGGGCAGAAGTGGTCCTCCAGACGGGCAGAAGTCTTCATCCAGACGGCATCTTCTATCTTCATCCTTTCCGGCGCGGAGCGGAACCATCTTCAAAACATCTGATGCAGAGCATCCTCTTCAAACGATGTCTTCTTCATAATGAATATCTCTTTAAAAGGACAGTCAACACCAGAATTTTTGTTGTTTAAAAAGATAGATAATCCCTTTATTACACATTCCCCAGTTTCACAAAACCAACAATGTTATATTAATACACTTTTTACTTCTGTGACTAACTTGTATCTAAGCATCTTCTGACTGCCCCTAATCACATGACTTTTAGTTATTATCTATTGACTTGCATTTTAGCCAATTAGTGCAGTGTCTGCCACTAGCCACGAGCGTGATCACAATGCTATCTATATGGCCTACAAGAGCTTGATCTCCCCTGCTGTGAAAAGTAAATAAAATAGAGGTGGCCTTCAAGGGCTTAGAAATTAGCATATGAGCCTTCCTAGGTTTGCTTTCAACTAGAATACCAAGAGAACAATGCAAAATTGGAGATAAAAGTAAATTTGAAAGTTGTTTAAAATGACATGCCCTATTTGAAAAATGAAAGTTTTTTTTGGACTTGACTGTCCCTTTAAGTGACGTGATCCAAGATGGCGTCCCTTTGATTCCAATTGGCTGATAGAATTCTATCAGCCAATCGGAATTAAGGTAGAAAAAATCCTATTGGCTGATTGGATCAGCCAGTAGGATTGAACTTCAATCCTATTGGCTGTTCCAATCAGCCAATAGGATTGAGCTTGCATTGTATTGGCTGATTGGAACAGCCAATAGAATGCCAGCTCAATTCTATTGGCTGATTGCATCAGCCAATAGGATTTTTTCTACCTTAATTCCGATTGGCTGATAGAAAAAAAAAGTATTTTTGTCTGCTAACTTTTGACTGAAAACTTTGCTGCCATTTTTGGGGACACAGTCATTATAAGCAAAACTGGGGACTAATTTCTTGATTTGATTGCAATACCTTTCTTCATATGAGGTGACCTGAATCTACTTGGAAAAGGGAACATTTAATTTGGTCCATGTGGTGATGTATGACTGTTCTATATTGTTAATATTTTAAACAAAAGGTATTCTAAGACTATAGTCAGATTGCAGCTATACAGATATATTTTAGGATTTACCTTATTGTAGATAAAAAAATAATTTAATAATCCATACCTTGGTATCTCATTGTGGTATTTTAATGCAACTCTGATTTGGGAGATTATTGTGAATAAGGTAATTTGTAAAGGTATATTTTTATGATCTTTGTATAGAATATTGTAACAATTTAAGATTGTATACTTTGATTCATAATCTGGTTCCTATAAATATAATTCAATGTGTTTATAACTTTAACTAATATAAAGATTTTAGGAATAAAATATTGATTTTAATTGTTTCGTATATGCATTTTATTGGGGGTTTATTTTAAAGAATACTTATTAAATAAATTGTATTATAACCTGGCCGTATACTGACATTCCCTATGACAACACTCACGTCTTGTACTGATAGAGGAAGCAATCCTGACTGTCAATTTGACAGCTAGGGAGTGTGTTCCCATCACATTTTATATAAAGCACCTTTCCATGAAATAGGGACTTTAATAAAACAGGACTAAGGTAGACCTCCCAAACAACTCTAAAGCATATAAAGCATAAAAAAATTCCATCCTTTCCTAAAAAAAAGAAATAAAAAAAAAGTGTTTTTTTTTACCATGGCTTCAAAATATTACATCTCTAAGCACAAAACAGAGCAATTTACACAGTATTTGTCAATTACACATCTATGTCTCCTTTTATGGGTTTCTTCATACTACCACAAATCAGATGAGAATCTTTGACCAGTTCATTGTACCACATAAGTGTAATCATTTATTTGCTTACTACCTGGTGAAATATTTACACTATACTTTGATCCTTGTTTCTGCAATCATTATTTAATTCACAGCTATACACCAAAACACTCTACAAGTATGTATGTTTTATTTTAAACTTAGATACCATCTCATTCAGATTTGTTAACTAATTTCTAACTTACAGTGGGTATAAAAAGTCTACACACCCTTATGAAATTGTAGTTTTGAATTGTAAAAACAGAAATAATGTAAATCTAAGACTCTTTAAAAAAAAAAACCTGAGGGGAAAAAAACAACACATAGTTAATTATAAGTAACATTTTAAATAAAAACCTACAACATACTGATTGTATAAATCTGCACATCATTTCAGTTAACCATTCACATTCTAAATCATTTTTGTAAGTAAATAGCATACACCTGGCATCAATGGAAGTGATTTTGATTAAACTTGGCTATTGCTGTAGAATTTCCTTGAATGTTTGGGGTTGTATCCTACTTAGAGAGGGATATAAAAGAATATCAAAGACACAGGATGTACCATGGAGCACTGTTAAAACCATCACCAATAAGTGGAGAAAATGTGGCACCAAAAAGACATTGCAAAGGTCAGGACAAACCTCCAAAGTTTATGAGAGGATGAGGAGAAAACTTATCAGGGAGACTACCAAGAGGTCAACAGCAACACTGAAGGAGCTACAGGAATTTCTGTCAGGTACTGGTCCAGACTGCCATCTCTCATATTCTGCACATCCAAGTTGACCAATACATTACTTTATAAAAGGAAAAATCTTGCAATGGCCCAGTCAGAGTCCAGACCCCAATCCCATTGAAAATGACCTGAAGAGAACTGTACATAGGAGATACTCTCTAAATTTAAAGTTATAGTAAATCCTAGCATTTAAAAAATGCTAGGATTTGTAATCACTGGAAATAAAGGCCACCTTCATTCATCAGATAAAAAGAAACCAACTGATGAAAAGGTACTTTTACGTGGCTTTATTGCTTAACTAAGCAGCTCTGACGGCTCACGGCACTGCTCATTTTTTCAATGAGGTGATGTTTCCACCTCTTAGCCAATAGCTGTAAGGGCTGATTAGCATTATGCTGTGGCGAAATAAAGGCACCTTTTATCTTTTTTTTTTTTTTTAAACTGATGAATGAAGTGGGCATTTATTTTTAGTGAATGCTAGGATTTACTATCACTTTAAAGGAACTTGACCTTCTTTGCAAATAATGGTGGGGTAAAATTACAAAGTCTAGATGTGCAAAGTTAATACTTCACAAAGACTTGCTGCTGTAATAAATGCAAAAGGTGCTTCCACAAAGTGTTAGTTGGGCAGGGTGTAGTAGTTTTTTATTATTATTATTATTATTATTTAACTAATAATTAACTATTTGTTTTTTTCCCATTTGGATTTTTCCATATTTTGTTATTTCTGTCTTTACATTTAAAAAACCTGCATTTTCATAAGGGTGTGTAGATTTGTTATATCCACTGTATAATTCTTCCTGTATTTACCTCAATCTAGAAAAGTTATCAAGGTTCTAATAGTACATTGCATTATATCAATCTTAGGGCTAGATTAAAGTTGGAGCGTAAAATAGCTTTTATTCAAAGTTGTAAATTGCGCCTTTGATTTTTCCCTATATGAACCTTGTGTGTGGTGTTTTAGCGTGGGATTACAAGTTGAAAGTAGAAATATAGCTTGCACATGACATTTATGGGTTTGCACATATTATCACTAGGGGATTTTCTATGACATTGTGTTCACGCTGCACCACTTACACGATCAAAGGCCTGCTTGGGCTGTGATGTCATTAGTTGAGTTGATATGAACATGTTTTATGAATTAAACAAATTAATTAAAATGTTGATAACCATTAATTTGCTGGAAAACCACTTAGATCAACTGCATATTAACACATCTACCACGTGCATATGCATATATAAAATTTAATTATAGGGTCAACACAAGAAAGTTCAATGCTCACTGTAATTTTATTTACATCTTTAGCACAGTTTACCACGATTGGTAGAGTAAGCCTAGGGTTGACACCTCAGCCATGTTTTTATGAACACTTCTGATTTATACATGCTGCAGGGTGTGCAGAGGACAAGATGAATAGTAATCTCCAGCCTCAATATACGTGTGCTGTCCTGGGACACAATTCATGTTACCATATGCACACCCTGAAACATGAGTAACTCAGAATATTGCTATTAAAACTAATACACTGAGCAAATGTCATGTCGGAGACTACATAAATATGTGCGAGCATTATGATTATGCGTAAAACATGGCGGACGCATTGGGGCATATTTATCAAGCTCCATACCGTCAGGCTCGCCGGAAACAGAAGTTATGAAGCAGCGGTCTTAAGACCGATGCTCCATAACCTGTCCGCCTGCTCTGAGACTGCGGACAGAAATAGCTAGAAATCAACCCGCTAGCAACATCTGGAGGGGGGGGGCATTGCACCAGCAGTTTACAAGAATATATATATCCGCAATATCGGATCATGTCCGCTCGCACAATCATAAATATGCCCCATTATGAAGTTTGCAAACAAACAAACGTTTTGACAAAAAATATGTGGGCAATAATTTGATTACATTGCAGATGCAAATATTACAAAATTAACATCAATAAAATGTGTAAATAATTTCATGCACACACAAGAAAAAACATATTACAACACACTTATAAAAAAATTTTTTTGAGTTTGTTCACATAAATATGTTTATGTAATTGACATGCTAATTGTGAATGGAGTTTTTACTTTTACATTTGCTATATAGCACAAAGAGGTGACCTCTATGTAAATACATAGGCAACTACTTGGGACGGATGTGTTTAAAGGGACAGTGTACTAGAGTAATTACTTAGATTATTAGATTAGTAGATTATTTTAAATATTTAAACATTATCATAGTGTTATGAATTAATAAAAATATTTTATTCAAATTGCAAGATATAACCAAATAATTTTCTTTTTTTAAGAAATAGACAGACACTGCAGCTGCTTTAAAACAAACTGCAAACACATAAACATAAACTAGAGCTGCTAAAAAAACAAACTGCAAACACATAAACATAAACTAGAGCTGCTAAAAACAAACTGCAAACACATAAACATAAACTAGAGTTGCTAAAAACAAACTGCAAACACATAAACATAAACTAGAGCTGCTAAAAACAAACTGCAAACACATAAACATAAACTAGAGTTGCTAAAAACAAACTGCAAACACATAAACATAAATTAGAGCTGCTAAAAACAAACTGCAAACACATAAACATAAACTAGAGTTGCTAAAAAACAAACTGCAAACACATAAACATAAACTAGAGTTGCTAAAAACAAACTGCAAACACATAAACATAAACTAGAGCTGCTAAAAACAAACTGCAAACACATAAACATAAACTAGAGCTGCTAAAAAACAAACTGCAAACACATAAACATAAACTAGAGTTGCTAAAAACAAACTGCAAACACATAAACATAAACTAGAGCTGCTAAAAAACAAACTGCAAACACATAAACATAAACTAGAGTTGCTAAAAACAAACTGCAAACACATAAACATAAACTAGAGTTGCTAAAAACAAACTGCAAACACATAAACATAAACTAGAGCTGCTAAAAAACAAACTGCAAACACATAAACATAAACTAGAGCTGCTAAAAAACAAACTGCAAACACATAAACATAAACTAGAGCTGCTAAAATCAAACTGCAAACACATAAAGGATGTGCACTACACTATACCTTAAAGTGAATGTAAAGTTGAATGAATGAGTGTCTGGTTTTTAAAAATACTATTAAAAACAGGGGCCCTTTCATTCATTAAACTTTACATTGCAGTGTTTTTTTTTTAAATACTTACCATTTTCTTTAGCAAACCCGGACCGGCAATCCTCCGCCCGCAGCTCCTCAGTACTTACCTCAGCAATGACGAAACTGGCTTCCTCCAATCATGGCATGTACCCCAGAGCATCCATCTCGTGAGGACACACCTTGATTGGAGGAAGCCAGTTTTGTCATTGAGGTGCTAAGTACAGCATGAGAAGCGGGCGGAGGATCGCCGGTCTGTTTTTGCTAAAGAAAAGGTAAGTATTTTTAAAAAAGAACTGCAATGGAAAGTTTAATGAATGAAAGTGTCCCTGTTTTTATAAGTATTTTTAAAAAGACGGGCACTCATTCATTTAACTTTACATTCACTTTAAGTTGTTGTCATTAAAAATGTCCCATTATTATAAACAAATAAAGACACAAATGTGTTAACATTTGGAACAGTTATTTAAATATTTGTAGCACTGGCATATTTTAATTAATACTCCAGAAAATAAGGTTACACAACAGTGTTCACTTAGGAGTCCAAAGGGAGTTTGTGAGTTCCCCCACCATCAAACCAAGGCAAAAATGCTGTGTCCATTCAGTTCTGCAATATGTCATACTTCCTCCATTAGGCCTTACAGTTGACATCAACTAGGCCTCTGCTGGAATCATTGGATGTAAGAATATCTCAAGATAGTCCCAATAATTCTAATGATCATGATTTAATTAAACATATTTCCCCCCCTGATTTTTTATGTGCTTGGTAATCGTCTGTAGTTCTTATTTTGTGGTTTTATAATCCATAAGCAATATATCCTATATTATAAAAGACAAGAGTTTGTCTGAAGCCGTCATGCGCAGTTCAGACAAACTCTTGCCGCTGCACGCGCACCCTTGGCCAGCTGTTCGCACGCGCAACCCACTTAGCATTGTTTGTTAGCACTTTGATTTGAGCCCCCCGCACGCGCACGCGAACCTTACCGCACACTCACAAAACTGATTTGAGCCCCATTGTTTGTTAGCACTTTGATTAACCTTACCGCACACTCACAAAACTGATTTGAGCCCCATTGTTTGTTAGCACTTTGATTTGAGCCCCCCGCACGCGCACGCGAACCTTACCGCACACTCACAAAACTGATTTGAGCCCCATTGTTTGTTAGCACTTTGATTTGAGCCCCCCGCACGCGCACGCGCACGCGAACCTTACCGCACACTCACAAAACTGATTTGAGCCCCATTGTTTGTTAGCACTTTGATTTGAGCCCCCCGCACGCGCACGCGCACGCGAACCTTAGTCGTTAGCCTACTAGCAATGTGAACGCGCATGCGCACGCCAAGCCCTAGCCATTGACAACCCACTTAGCCTAACGCGCATGCGCACGCCAAGCCCTAGCCATTGACAACCCACTTAGCCTCAATGCGCATGCGCACGCGCACGCGAACCCACGCGCACGCAACTAGCCGTTAAAAGCGTCGCGAGCCATAATACATTGCGCATTTCTATTGCACTGGCACTGAGAAAGGTCTTCATTTCAAAGCTCCGCAAAAAAAATCGACATTTAACCAAAAAACAAAAACCTCTTTACTTTACTTTAAAAGAATTGGCTCTTGAACCTCTTTACTTTAGTTTAAAATAATTGGGTCTTGAAATTTTATGCCCTCAGGAAAAAAATTACCTCAGGACTTATGCTGCGCATTTCTTTTGCACTGGCACTGAGATTATTTGAAAGCTCTGCAATTACCAAAAAAAAAAAAAAATCTACATTTAACATAAAAAAAAAAAAAAATTTACTTTAAACATTTGCTCTTTAGTTTAAAAATTTGTACATAGTAAAAAAAAATACCTCACATTTGCTCTTTAGTTTAAAAATTTTAGTTTAAAAAAAAAAAATTGTTGAAAAAAAAAAAGTCCCTCAGGAAAAAATTTACCTCAGCACTTATGCTGAGAAAGGTCATTATTTGAAAGATCCGCAATTAGCAAAAAAAAAATATCTACATTTAACAAAAAAAAAAAAAACTCTTTAAAAATTTTAGGACTTATGTATGTGCTACATAGTACATAGTCAAAAAAAATAACTCACATTTGCTCTTTAGTTTACAAATTTTTGTTTAAACAAAAAATTGTTGAAAAAAAAATGCCCTCAGGACTTATGTATGTGCTACATAGCACATATTAAAAACAATTAGCTCACGACTTAGGACTTATGTATGTGCTACATAGTACATAGTAACAATAAAATACCTCAGGACTTATGTATGTGCTAAATAGCACATACTAAAAAAAAAAACCTAGCACATACAAAACAAATATATGCTCATTTAAAAAAAAAAAAAAAAAAAACATTATTAAGCTCAAAAAAGTGCTCAACACTGTGCTAACAGCACACACAAAATATATATTTTAGGTTTTTTTAAAAAAAAAGGAATAATAGCCTCTTACAAGAGCACAACACTGTGCTAACAGCACATACAAAAAAAAACAATAATAGCCTCATACAAGAGCCCAACACTGTGCTAACAGCACATACAAAAAAAAGGAATAATAGGCTCAGGACTTATGTATGTGCTACATAGCACATACTACTGTGCGGATATATTAAAGAGCACAACACTGTGCTAACAGCACATAGTAGTTTAAAAAAAACCTTAATACGATCAAAAAATAAATTTTAGGTTTTAAAAATAAAAAAGGATTAATAGGCTCATAAAAGAGCACAACACTGTGCTAACAGCACATAGAAAAGAAATATTTTAGTCATAAGCTCATAAAAGAGCTCAATACTGTGCTGCACAGCACATCCTATATTATAAAAGACAAGTGTTTGTCTGAAGCCGTCATGCGCAGTACAGACAAACACTTGGCCTTAGATTCTATTCTCGCGCACCTCGGCATAGCTGACAGCTGACAGATTGGGAGCGCGAGGTACACAGCATACAAGCAGCTGTGAGATAGGGAGCGCGAGCTACTCAACAGCTGTGAGGTCTGCTGCGTGAGAAGCGGCAATGCGCTCCCCAGACCTCACAGCTGTTTGTGGCCGACGGGAGCGTCGCGAGGGGCGTGGCCGGGCGTCACAAGGGGCGTGGCCGGGCGGGGTCCCGCGATGGGGCGTGGCCGGGCGGGGTCCCGCGAAGACAGAGCCAGAGAGGGAGCAGGAGGGGGGGGCAGAGAGCCAAAGAGAAGGGGGGGGGGGGCAGAGAGCCAAAGAGAAGGGGGGGCAGAGAGCCAAAGAAAAGGGGGGGGCAGAGAGCCAAAGAGAAGGGGGGGCAGAGAGCCAAAGAGAAGGGGGGGGCAGAGAGCCAAAGAGAAGGGGGGGCAGAGAGCCAAAGAGAAGGGGGGGGCAGAGAGCCAAAGGGAAGGGGGGGGGGCAGAGAGCCAAAGAGAAGGGGGGGCAGAGAGCCAAAGAGAAGGGGGGGGGCAGAGAGCCAAAGAGAAGGGGGGGCAGAGAGAGCCAAAGAGAAGGGGGGGCAGAGAGAGCCAAAGAGAAGGGGGGGAGAGCCAAAGAGGGGGGAGAGAGAGAGCCAAAGAGGAAAAAGAGCCAAAAAGGAGAGAGAGCCAAAGAGGGGGGAGAGAGAGCCAAAGAGGGGGGGGGGGGGGGGAGAGAGCCAAAGGGGGGGAGAGAGCAAAAGGGGGGGAGAGCCAAAGAGGGGGGAGAGAGAGAGCCAAAGAGGAAAGAGAGCCAAAGAGGAGAGCAAAAGAGGGGAGAGAGACAAAGAGGGGGGAGAGAGAGCCAAAGAGGGGGGGCAGAGCCAAAGAGGGGGGGGGGGAGATCCAAAGAGGGGGGGGGAGAGCCAAAGAGGGGGGAGAGAACAAAAGAGGGGGGAGAGAGCCAAAGAGGGGAGGGGAGAGCAAAAGAGGGGGGGGGGGAAGAGCCAAAGAGGGGGGGGAGAGCGCCAAAGAGGGGGAGAGAACAAAAGAGGGGGGAGAGAGCCAAAGAGGGGAGGGGAGAGCTAAAGAGGGGGGGGGGAGAGCCAAAGAGGGGGGGAGCCAAAGGGGAGGAGGGAGCCAAAGGGGAGGGGAGAGCCAAAGAGGGGGGAGAAAGAGAGCCAAAGAGGGGGGAGAGAGAGCCAAAGAGGGGGGAGAGAGAGCCAAAGAGGGGGGGGGCCCAAAGAGGGGAGAGAGAGAGCCAAAGAGGAGAGAGAGCAAAAGAGGGGAGAGAGCCAAAGAGGGGGGGGGAGAGAGCAAAAGAAAGGATGGAGAGAGCCAAAGAGGGGAGAGAGAGAGCAAAAGAGGGGAGAGAGAGAGCAAAAGAGGGGAGAGAGAGAACAAAGGAGAGGGGGGAGAGAAAGCAAAAGAGAGGGGGGAAAGAAAGCAAAAGAGAGGGGGGAAGAGAGAGCAAAAGAAAGGGGGGAGAGAGCAAGGGGTGGGACCGCTGTTCTGAAAAAAATGGCCCGTGTACACGGGCTTTAGTACTAGTGTATATATATATATATATATATATATATATATATATATATATATATAGTATTTAGTTGTTGTCTATAATAAAGTATATGGTGAGTCTCTAGGTATCTGACATATGCATAATGTAATACTATTCATTTGCATTTCAAACTGCGCCACACTTTTCAACCAATCACAATTTTGTTGACAAAACACGTCCACCATAATTCAGTTCAAAAGTTTGTTTCAACTCAAATACAATTATCATCTGTTCTAATAGTCAATGAGAATATACAATACATTAAACTAATTGCATGACAAAAAATATAAATTGGACCACTTCCTTAAATTCAATTATTCTTTACAAATATTGCCATGGTGGCATCACGCTTTACCCTGGAGGAAAATTAAGTGCTTGTGGCTGCCTTAGAGCTACAATATATCTACATAATGGGATTGCAGAAGAGGGAGAAGAACCCACATGAAAGGGATGTCATGTAGAGTGATATCGCAGATATGGTCAACAAACGTTTTAAGGAAGAAAAAACAATTAGACAAATTAAAAAAAACTAAAAGCTAATAACATTTATTCTGCAACCAAAATTAAAACAGTATGGAAAAGATTTCTTCAACCTTTTGAGGTCGGAAAATTGAGTTTCCGTCATTTTGCAACAGACTATCACATCAGACCATTGCAACAGCGACCCATCACATCCCTTTTCCAGGGCGAAAATGAGGGTTCAGCAGGTAAGAACCTTATTTTTAAATGTCCATTGTCAAATTATGTACAAATCGTTTGGCTACAAAAAAAGGTTTAACTTGTTTTACAGACACTCTGGACTATGGCAGTATTCTTTAGGACTCATTTGTGCCAAAAATGCCAGATTTCACTATATTGATAACTGATTCCTCAGGTAACTTGATATTTAATGAACTATTGGCAATGTAAAATGTCAAACATTAAGAAATAAAAATATAAATGTATTCACAGATATAGACATATATGTATATTTTATTTGTGAATGCAGATTTTTGGTAATTAACACTTTGTTTAAAAAATTATATTTTCATAGATGACAATCTATCTGAGCAGAAAGAAATAACAAATAATATGCAACAAATTAACTATTGAAAAAGCAAAGAATATCCCTCTCCAAGTGTAGTCTGTGATATACAAAAGTCACAAAATCAACAACAATATGTTCATCACAATGTCGATACCAACCAGACGGGCAAAAGTTTCCTGATGCTTGTATTGAGCTAGGCAGCATTTCGTATAAATACAGAAAGTCTGAACAATGTTTCTTACCCCTCCTCAATGACTTGTCCGGTTTTAGGGTGCTGTTAAACCTGAGTAGTGCTCTGTCAATCGTTCCTGGTTTGGCACCAATAACTTTTATGTGCTCGGGAGTCCCAAACGCTGCTCCAGTATAGAAACCGGTGCCCTCCTCAGACATCACGGGGTGGGGTGAATAGCCTGCTCATGTCCTATTGGTCCAGTATCGGATCTCTTCTGAAGACGTTCTTTACGGGCTCAGGGAATAGGTAGGGAAATAAAAAATTAGGCCAAATACAAAAGTTAATCCAAAATGAAAAATGAAGCACCAGCTGTCATTAAAAATATAACAATCTTTATTCCATAATCTTTTAAAAATTGGAAAGACACACTGTGGGAGTAAGAAACCAGAGAGTCACCAAAAGTGCAGCTACTTAATGACCGCTGGTGCTCCGATTTTAATTTTGGATGACATATTAACTATTAACAACTATTTCCAACTACCTATGAACTACTTACTATTAAAGGGATACTAAACCTATTTTTTTTCTTTCGTGATTTAGATAGAGCATGCAATTTTAAGCAACTTTTTAATTTACTCCTATTATCATTTTTCTTAGTTCTCTTGCTATCATTATTCAAAAAGCAGGAATATAAAGCTTAGAAGCCAGACCATTTTAGGTTCAGCACCTGTATAGCGCTTGCTTATTGGTGGCTACATTTAGCCAACCAATAAGCAAGCATAACCCAGGTCCTGAACCAAAAATGGGTCGGCTCCTAAGCTTTACATTCCTAATGCGAAGTGTCAATCCACGAGTTTCACTTGGGGTGGATGCCAGTGGATTGGATGCAAGAGCTCCGCCGATACTCCGGCCTCCCCCGAAAATGAAACTTGTGGATTGATGCTTCACTCCCCTTGAATCCCCCAGGTGGAGGCAACAAAGAGAGTGGAGCTTCTACAGTACTTTGACAATAACAGAACAAAACACTATTGTGCCAGAGTGGTGCTCCATTAATGGAAAAGTATCTTAACTTATTTCACTCATTATGTCACTCATTTTCAATACAGCTATGCATGAGATTATTATTAACCCTTTCAAAGAAAGTCAGAAATACAATGCATAATAGGGATACATTTTATTTGCAAACATCATACATTTATCATTTTAGATAATCTTTCAGATTTAACTTTTTTGAGACATTGTACTAATTAAAAGACAAAGATCAGCCTTTGGTTAAGGCACAAGTGTCTGCTGTGAAAGGTAATTTTAATGATTATTAAAAGACTTTATAATTAATAAATATATGACATTAACCCATTGTTTAATATTTGCAGATCTTATGAAAAAGGATTAGATCCTGGACGTTCAAGATGAACCAACAAAATCTGATGCGTGTGCAGAAACTGAACCAAGTTTTGCAGATATGTGAGAAACCTTTTTTGAGAACATAAACCACTTAAGGAAATGTGCGCATAATAATGATATGAAGTAGGCAAATTCAGTTATTTCAACATGTATTGGATACTGTGCAATCTTTCAGCGCCTCGATTTTAAAAAGGACATTTATGTTTGACTTGCGATTTCTTCCTTTTAGAAAATGTAAATCATGACGTGTTTATGTGTAATTTTTTTTTTTATCTATACAAATTGTTTTGTCATACTTCAAGCACTTTAGGATAAAAAATAATTATGCTTTCTTGGGAGTAATTTCTTTATTCATTTTAGGAAAAAACATTTTTTTGGGGAACATGTCATGCACCACATTTTAATTTTACAGAGGCCTGTCATTTGTGTTTTTTTTTTTTACTTCAAAAGTTTTTTATTTTCAACAAAAGTGTACAAACAGTACGAACTAAGCGTACTACATATCCAGGTTACATGTACATCAATGGGTAAGTATCAATTCACAACAAGTATTAATGTCATAACAAAAATGGCTTAGAAATGCGGATTCCGGCTCTCTTCAACACACAAAGAGGAGCCAGCTGGAGCCGGATACCCTAGCATAAATGGGGGGGGAATAAGGGAGGGGATGTCTTAAGGGACGAATTCACCATAGTATATAAGGATCACTTCTGCTATGAAAGGGATTGGGTCAGAAAGAGAGTGAGGGCCTTGTTTCCTTCTCTCAGGTAAGAGCTTTCTATTTATGCCTCAAAGCTCGGGAGCCAATGGGTATTAAATCTGTCCTTCCAATCTGACCAGATTAATTAAAAAAAGTCTAACTTGTCTCTAGTGTAGTATATGTTTTTTCCCATTGAGTAGATGTAGGCCATCAGGGAAACTACGTCCGACCAAGCGGGGGAACTGGTTCTTTTCCAGGCCCTAGCTATTGAAAGCTTAACAGCAGAGAATAAATAGATGCATAGTGTACCCTGGTGTCTAGGTAGTTTGTGCGTGCCTAAATGAAAGAGGGCCACCCCAGGGGTCTTGGGGATGTGTATTCCCATGCTTGCTAATGTAGTGAAGCTTTGATTCCATAGAGATTGGAGTTTGGGACAATGCCACCAGATGTGGAGCATGTCCCCATTATGGGCGCACTCCCTCCAGCAGGCCGCAGAGGCTGCAGGGAAGAGTGCAGCCAACCTAGTAGGCACATAGTACCAATGCATGAGAAGCTTGATGTATGTTTCATATATATTGACACAGTGCAGTACCTTTTTTGCAAGGAGGAGTGTGCGGTGCCACTCCTCTACTGGGATTGATATGTTCAGCCTCTGCTCCCATTTAAGGATATGAGGGACCCTATCTACAGGAGTGGCACCCTCTATAAGCGTATAGTGTAGTGATAGAGGTTTGCCTAAACGACGGCCTTGTTGCCACCTGGTCTCCCAAATAGTTAGCCGACGAGAAGCGGAGGGTTTGAAGCCCCATCTAGAGAGTAAGCTTATCACTCTCATATATTCAAAGGCCATATATGATGGCATTGGCATGGGGTTATCGATATGGGCTAGGTCCACGTAAGCTCCCTGGGAAGTCGAGGACCATAAGTCCGCGACTTTACTGAAGCCTAATTTAGCCCAGGTGCCTGGGTGTGAGTCAGGGAGGCCCGAGAGGAGCCCAGTTAAGGCAGTTATAGGAGAGGGGTGAGGAGCTATTTGTTTATAATGGCAAATGAGTCTCCTGCATTGAGGAGGTGTCCAAATTAGATCCCTTAATGACAGCTCAAATGGTAGTGACGCCTGTTCTAAGTTTCTCCATCTGCCATCGGAGCCAATTACGCCCCACTGGGAAATATGTGTGAGCATTGCCGCCTCATAATACCTAGATATGGATGGGGAGGCCACCCCCCCATCCATTCTGGAATACTGCAAGTGTCTATGGGCGACACGGGGGGGGTTTACCCTGCCAAATATATTTGGTGCATGCGCTCTGGAATTGTAGAATGAGAGGAGCGAGGGATTCTTAGTGGGAGGCATCTGAAAACATAAGTGAGTTTATGAAGAAAGCTCATTTTAAGGGCGGCAATACGACCTAGCCACGAGACCGTTTTGAAGTCCCACCTCTGGCCTAAGGATCTGAAAGGAGAGGCAGTTGGAAATTTTAACTCCAAGGTGAGATACGTGGGAGTTATTGACTACAAATTTATGTTTGTTATGTATATGTGTGGAAATATCCTCCGAGAAACCCTGCAAGTAAATTTCTGATTTAGTCTTATTTAACTTATAGAAAGAGAGGGTGCTAAAAGTCTCAAGCAAGGATAAGAGTTTAGGTATAGTTTGTACAGGTTTAGAGGTGAAGATACTAGTTTCATCTGCAAATAGGGCCACCTTGTGTGTCGTGCCATGTAAAGTAATTCCCACTATGTCTTTATCTTCTCTAATAGCTGCGGCAAGGGGCTCGATGGCCAGGGCAAAAAGGATGGGGGAGAGAGGGCAACCTTGTCGTGTACCATTCGAGATGGGGAAAGATGGTGAGTAAAACCCAAGGCCCCTGACCGAGGCCGTGGGATCTGAGTATAAGGCTTTTATTGCGAGTATAACTTGCACTGGGAACTGGAAGGCCTCTAGGACGTTCCATAAATAATCCCAACGGACCCGGTCAAAGGCCTTTTCCGCGTCAAGAGAGAGGACGGCCAGGGGTTTATTCAGTCTCTGAGCTTCCCATAGGATATTTAGCAGTCTCCTAGTATTGTCTGGGCCCTCTCGACCCGGGATAAAGCCTACTTGGTCTGGCTTGATTAGGGAGGGCAATATTTTCGCTAGTCTATTGGCCAGGATCTTCGCATAAATTTTAATATCTGTATTAATTAGTGATATTGGTCTGTAATTAGGGCACGACGTTGGATCCTTGTTAGGCTTAGGGATAGTAATAATGGAGGCTTCCAAAAACTCTCTCCTAAAGCTACCCTCCTCCATTGCTAATTTCAAAAATCTAGTAAGGATAGGTAAAATTTCATTGCAGTATGTTTTGTAAAAGACTGCAGTGAATCCATCTGGGCCCGAGGCCTTTAAAGATTTCATATTTTTAATGACTTGTTTCACTTCTTGACAGGTGATGGGGACATCTATACGTTCCTTTTGCACCTCATCGAGGGCAGGGAGTTTCAAAGAGTGTAGGAATGTGCCTATCTGTGTGGAGGGTGCTTGTGTGTGCCCTGCCTGTTCACGGATATTATAAAGTGCAGAGTAGTAGTCACTAAACTGCTGGCCAATTAAGGACGGCAACCGGTATACCTGTTTACCCTGCTTAAGTTCATATATACGTGTTGCACCTCTATGCTGTCTAATTTTATTAGCAAGTATGGTATCAGCCTTGTTGCCTTTCGAGTACATGAGCTGCTTTAGTCTGAAAAGGTTATTCTGTGTCTTCCTAAATTCTATTTGGCATATATGTCTCTTAAGGTCCTTGACCTCCTGACTTAGGTCAAGGTTACTTGAGGTGCGTTGTTGCGTTTCCAGAGTACGTAACCTACTGTGGGCTTGAGATAGAGTGAAACCCGCCTGTTTCCTGAGGTGTGCCTGTTTGTGAATAAATAGTCCTCTCGTGGTAGCCTTAAATGCCCCCCAAATTATATCATCACGAATTTCGGGAGTGTCATTAATCTGTAGTGTAGATACTATTTCGGACCGAAGTTCTTCCCGAAAGGGTATATCGGCTAGAAGGTGGTGAGGCAACCTCCATAAGGGTCTGGTTGTGGTGGTGTTCCTAGAATCTAGTACCATAATGACCTGGTCATGGTCTGACCACGGGCATATATGTATGTTTGTGGTTCATACATAGTCTAGTGTCTCAGGGTGGCAAAAAAAAATAGTCTAGTCTGGAGAATGTGGAGTGAGGGTGGGAGAAGTGAGTAAAATCTTTGTCACGGGGGTGCACCGATCTCCAGACGTCAAAAGAGTTAAAGCTCTCTAAACCTGTTACTCGTGGTGTCTAGTGTAGTCACCCGTTTCTGAGAGGAGAGCTTTTTCCTGTCTAGACCACTGTCCCATACCATGTTCATGTCGCCCGCCATGATCACCCTCCCTTGTCAAAATAGTTCAACTTTGTTTAGTATCTTCTTAAGGTAATTAGGTTGGGTGGTGTTTGGGAGATATATTGAAACTAACGTATATGTGACATGGTCAAGGTTACAAACCACAATGAGGTATCTTGCCTGTGGGTCTTTAATCACCTGGATTGGTTCAAATGCTACCCTCTTGTGTACTAGAATGGCCACCCCTCTAGCTTTTTTGGAGTAAGAGGCTGTCTCTATGACTGGGTAGTCTTGGGAGATAGATATGGGAGGGTTGTTGGAAAGCAAGTGTGTCTCCTGCAGGAAAGCCACATCCACCCTGTGGGAGCGTAAAGATCTAGCTATTAGGCTTCTCTTGCCTACTGTGTTTAGGCCTCCCACGTTGTGAGTGAGATATCTGAGTGATGACATTTATGTGTTAATATCTTAAGTGATCCTTGTCAAGGGAACTAATGAGGGCAAAGGTGATGGGTAAGGGTAGGAGGGAGAAGGAGATAAGGGGTGCGGTGGAAGTAGTCCACCAAAGTAGAGCCTGTTATAATTATATTTCTTATTTGTTTGTTCACTATGGGAAGTGAAACATACAGGATTTCTTATAGCAATTATTATAGGAATTGACAAAAAAATATGTATAGTGTTACAGGTTGGTTAACAGAATAAGACTTTTGCTAGGTTAACCTATCTGTGTTAATATTTGCCAGCTAGATAGTTTTATCCTACAAACACTGTAGTCTGCAGTAAACTAATTAGGCAGGATTAAAGTTCAGGTTCATGCAATAATACTGTCCAGATAATCAGTGAGATATTGATCAAAGTAGATACTGAAGCGAATATAATATAAGATATCAAGTAATAGTATTGGTAAACATACGACCTGATAATCAGTTCTGGAAACAGAGGTGTGCAAAGTTATATGAGAGACCGCGGAGGTTTGCGGCTTGCAGCGTGGAGCTGTGTGAGAATGGCTCCAGGCGGTAGCTGATGACGTCAGCGGGTAGCAGCCGATACTGGTCTGAGACAAGCCGAAAGTACAAGCTGCGGTTAGTAGTGAGAGCGAGAGTGCCGCTCTGAGATGCTGGGGAAATTAGGTGGAGCCGGATTGGCTCAGTTTCACACACAGTTCACTGAGAATTGCAGATAATCCAGCATAGAAGAGAGGCAAAGGTGTGTCTTAAATAGGCAGGTGCATTCATTAAAGGGGCAGTGAGCAGAGAAAAAAGGAAGGATCTGACATATCCCCCCCCCAAGAACACCCACAGCGAGGGTTCTAAGGACAAGGTCTTTCCGGATTTCTACGGTGGAAAAGTGAAACACACCTGGGGGCCGTGACTGAAGTAGCAGGTTCCCATGAGTCTTCAGAATGATCATACCCTTTCCATCGTACTAGATATTCCAAAACACCCCTTCGCCTCCTGGAGTCAAGAATAGCTTCTATCTCATATTCCAAATCCTGAGAAAGAACATGTGTAACAGAATCCACGGTAAATCTGTCGGAAAGACAGGGTTTAACCAGGGAGACATGGAAAGTCGGGTGCAACTTATATGAGTGAGGCAGTTGTAGAGTGACAGTAGCTGGATTCCTAACGGCAATTATAGGAAAAGGACCTATAAATAGCTTACTCATTTTCTTGGAGGGTGTATGTAAACGCAAATTTTTAGTTGACAACCAGACTAGTTGTCCTACCTGGTAGACAGGTTGAGGCTTATGCCGCAGGTCATAATAACGTTTATGGGATGCTTGTGCATGTTTTATGTTGTCTCGAGCAACTGACAAGGTCTGGGAGATGTCATTCACAGTGTCGTTGACTTTAGGACAGGGAGATGGTGTATAAGGAAGGAAGCTGATTCTGGGATGGAGTCCATGATTGAGAAAGAAAGGGCTAAAGCCAGTTGAAGAATTCTTAGCGTTGTTGTAGGCGAATTCTGCCAGAGCTAGATGGTCAGCCCATTGATCCTGTTGGTTGGAGCAAAAGCAGCGGAGGTACTGCTCCAACCACTGATTGGTGCGCTCTGCCTGTCCATTCGTTTGTGGATGATATGAAGTTGTGAGCTTTTGAGTTACTTGTAGAGTATTACATAAATGTCTCCAAAAACGAGAGGTGAATTGTGATCCTCTGTCCGAAAGGAGTACCATAGGCAACCCATGTAATCTAACAACGTTCCTGATAAACAAGTCGCAAGTTTGTTGTGCAGTGGGTACTCCTATAGCTGGTATGAAATGCGCCATCTTTGTTAGTAAATCAACTACTACAAAAATGGAGGTGTAGGACAAAGATTTTGGTAGATCGACAATAAAATCCATTGCGAGATGAGTCCAAGGGGTTTCTGGAACTGGATATGGTTGTAGAAGTCCCATTGGAGATTGATGTGATGGTTTACACGTGGCACAAATACCACAATTTGAAATATAGTCTTCTACAGAGGAAAGCATAGTTGGCCACCAATAATTACGCTTAAGTAGCTCTAGAGTTTTTTGTATGCCTAAGTGTCCCGTGAGTGGGGAATCATGATGAGCTCGTAAAAGAGAAATTCTATACTGAGGTGGTATGTATAGATGTTTACCATGGTAATATAAACCATCTGGATTTCTTTGCAGAAGATGAGTTGGTTTTGTGGAATCCTGATTTTGAGCTTTCTGGAACTGAGTATCTTTATGAACGAGTAGACCTAAAAAGTTTGATGAGGGTATAACTGTAGACGGGGTTTCCACATTGAGCGGTCTAATGTCTTTGCGGGAGAGGGCGTCAGCTTTGCCGTTTCGACTACCAGGTCTGTAGGTGATGAGATAATTGAATCGTGAGAAATAGAGATTCCAGCGGAGTTGTCTGGAGGAGAGAGTCCTACTTTGTTGTAAATATTGTAAATTTTTGTGATCTGTAATAACGATAATAGGGTGTAAAGCTCCCTCTAATAGATGTCGCCATTGCTCAAATGCAGTTTTGATGGCCAGTAATTCCTTTTCCCCTATGGGGTAATTTCGTTCAGCTGGTAGCATGAGCCTGGAAAGATAGGCGACAGGATGCATCACATCAGTAAGTGATTGTTTCTGTGACAACACTGCCCCCAGAGCATAATCCGACGCATCAACCTCTACAATAAATTGTAAATCTGGGTCTGGGAATTTAAGAATAGGTGCCGTGGTGAAGTCAGTTTTCAACTGTTGGAAGACTCTCTGACAGTCAGATGTCCAGTTAAAAGTGTTTGTGTGTTTTGTTAAATCAGTAAGTGGTTTAGCAGTCTGGGCGAAATTACGAATAAACTTTCGATAGAAATTCGCAAAACCAAGGAATCTTTGTACTTGTTTGCGATTTTTTGGGGTAGGCCACTGAGTGATAGCATGGATTTTAGAGTCATCCATCTTAATACCAGTGTTCGATATAATGTAACCCAAGAAAGTGACTTGACTGCAATGAAATTCACACTTTTCTAGTTTAGCGTATAACTTATGTTGACGAAGTCTTGCTAACACTGTTCTCACGTGGGTCACATGTTGTTGTATAGTATCAGAATAGATCAAGATGTCGTCAAGATAAACTACTATAAAGGTGTCCAAGATGTCTTTAAAAATGTCATTTATGAAACATTGGAATGTAGCTGGAGCGTTACATAACCCAAAAGGCATAACGGTATATTCATACAAGCCATAACGAGTTCTGAAAGCTGTTAACCATTCATCTCCAGCTCTCATTCTTATAAGATTGTAAGCACCCCTGAGGTCCAATTTTGTGAAGACTTTGGCAGTGCGCAATCTTTCTATCAATTCAGGGATGAGGGGTAATGGGTAGCGATTTTTCTTGGTACGTTTGTTTAACTCCCTGTAGTCAATAATTGGTCTGAGTGACTGATCTTTGTTTTTAACAAAAAATATACCTGCGCCAGCAGGTGAGGTGGAAGGTCTAATAAACCCTTTTGCTAGATTTTCCTGTAGATATAATTTTAGGTGATCTAATTCGGGTTTAGATAGGGGGTATATGTGACCCACTGGTATTGTGGAGCCAGGTAAGAGGTCTATAGGACAGTCGTAGGTCCTGTGTGGCGGAAGTGTCTGTGCATCAGTCTTGTTAAATACGTCTTGGAAATCAGTATATTCGGATGGCAACTGAGAAGTAGATGAGAGAAGAATGTTATTGAGAGGAAAACAAGTTTGAGAGCAGTAGGAAGACGTTAGGTCTATAGTCAATTTGTGCCAGTCAAAGATAGGTTTATGGAGTTGTAACCAAGTAAGACCTAATATAACAGGATATAGAGGACTAGGTATAATGTCAAAGCTGATAGATTCTCTATGTCCTGTGGAGGTGCACATAAGTAAGGGAGTGGTTTCAAGAGTTACTGGACCATAGGATAATGAAGACCCATCAACCAAATTTATAGAAACAGGAGACATTTTTGCTTGTGAGGGTATTTTATTTCTATTTACAAAATCACAATCAATGTAATTTCCTGAAGCGCCTGTATCAATAATCGCATCAATCTTTAGGCAATGTAGATCCCACTGTAAAGTAAAAGACATAGAAATATGTGGTTGTTTTGGTCTGTTTACTGAAAGGCTAAGAAATGTTGAAGAAGTCTTACCGTTTTTTGTCTTTTTTAAGAGAGGACATGCTGTCAGGTCATGCTCAGGGGCAGCGCAGTACATACACAGACGATGAGTGCGTCTTCTGCCCTTCTCCTCAGGTGATAAAGGACCTCTGATAAATCCAATATCCATTGGAGTCTCATTATCCCTAGAGGGTACTGGTGGAGTATTCTGTCTCTTGTATGAGGTTGGGGTGTTTGCCCTCTCTTGTTTGCGTTCCCTTATACGCCTATCAATTGTAGTACAATGTGTGAAGAGATCCTCCAAATGCTCTGGTACACCAGTACGGGAGAGCTCATCTTTGATGTCTTCTGAAAGCCCAATCCTGAACTGATGTCTAAGTGAGGGTTCATTCCACTTTGATTCAATTGCATAGATTTTAAATTGTGATATATAATTTTCTACAGGTTGTCTGCCCTGTCTCAAGGCCCTGAGAGAGGATTCGGCAGATTCCTGTTTAAAAGGATCTTCATATAGTGAGGATAGAGCCTTTAGAAAATCCTGTATAGAGTTTAGAATGGGATTCTGATTTTCAAACAAACTATCCGCCCAGACACGGGGTTCACCCCTTAAATAAGAGATAGTAGTCAACACCTTAATTCTATCAGTGCTATAAGTTCTGGGTTTTAGTTCAAACATCAAAAGACAAGCATTTCTAAATTCCTTAAACATTGCTCTATTACCACTAAATTTGTCAGGAAAAGACACCTGTGGTTCAGGATGTGCTTCTGAATGTGCAGTTTTAGCAGTATACATATCTCTAAGGCAATCTTTGAGCACCTGATTTTCAGTTTGCACATCTCTGAGAGTTAAATTTACAGAATCCATACGTTGAGTTAAAGTGGCAATTTGGTTTGCAATTTCTGTCATATCCATAGTGCTATACCTGTATTTAGGGGCTGGATTATACTGTTATAATTATATTTCTTATTTGTTTGTTCACTATGGGAAGTGAAACATACAGGATTTCTTATAGCAATTATTATAGGAATTGACAAAAAAATATGTATAGTGTTACAGGTTGGTTAACAGAATAAGACTTTTGCTAGGTTAACCTATCTGTGTTAATATTTGCCAGCTAGATAGTTTTATCCTACAAACACTGTAGTCTGCAGTAAACTAATTAGGCAGGATTAAAGTTCAGGTTCATGCAATAATACTGTCCAGATAATCAGTGAGATATTGATCAAAGTAGATACTGAAGCGAATATAATATAAGATATCAAGTAATAGTATTGGTAAACATACGACCTGATAATCAGTTCTGGAAACAGAGGTGTGCAAAGTTATATGAGAGACCGCGGAGGTTTGCGGCTTGCAGCGTGGAGCTGTGTGAGAATGGCTCCAGGCGGTAGCTGATGACGTCAGCGGGTAGCAGCCGATACTGGTCTGAGACAAGCCGAAAGTACAAGCTGCGGTTAGTAGTGAGAGCGAGAGTGCCGCTCTGAGATGCTGGGGAAATTAGGTGGAGCCGGATTGGCTCAGTTTCACACACAGTTCACTGAGAATTGCAGATAATCCAGCATAGAAGAGAGGCAAAGGTGTGTCTTAAATAGGCAGGTGCATTCATTAAAGGGGCAGTGAGCAGAGAAAAAAGGAAGGATCTGACAGAGCCCTAGTATGGGCTCTTAAATCTGGGGGGGAGCTAACACGGTCTAGTGGAGCTTAAGCTACGGTGAGTAGCCCCACTCTCTGACTGGACATATAAGAGGTAAAGTATTTAGGCTGTATGAGCCGCAACTACACTCGGAACTCCGAAGTGAATATTTACAACTATATTTGCAGCAGTATCTAAGCGAAAACCATCATAAAGTGTTGGCAAGTAAATCCTGAATTGCAGTGTTAAGTGCACCAGTATGTTAGAACTAAATCTTACCATGAGAGGAGTAATTACAACTTTAACTGCAACAGTATATAACACTAAATAGGCAACAATAATAACTTAACAAATAACAATTGCTTAGTATTGGTGGCTAGTGCGGGGTGTAGAACATAGTCTGCAATAGTATATTAGTGCTAAACCTTACACATTTTAAACTGTGAGAGGGAGAACTGTAGCACCAGCACCGTCAAGACTTAATATAAAACATTCAGCAACTGTTGGTGATTAGGCCTCAGAGAATGATCAAGATTGTAACAGTGTCATAATATTGAGTAATCTCAGACTAATGGTAGCAGGTCCTAAGTAGGTGAGGCTTGGGGCCTCAAGGAGTTGTCAGGGGGATTATGCCTCTGTTATTTAGGCCTCTGTTCTTTCACAGTCCATTCAGGGGCCGAGGCCCTGAGGCGGGAGTGAGCTGGCGCCTGAACTCCCGGATCCGGTTGAAGGCCCCAGTTAGCCAAAAGGGTGTTTCCCGAGGAAGGAGAAGTAATGATATGGGTCTGATTGTCCTTTGTTACTATTAATTTAGTGGGGAAGCCCCAGCGATACTTGATGTTGGCCCTCCTGAGTATAAATGTGAGGGGGGCATACAACTTTCTCCGTTGTAGAGTGTAGGGCGAAAGATCTGGTAGCAACTGGATATCTTTTAAGGGTTCAGGTAAAGAGGGTTTACCAAAAGCCGCCTGCATCAGGCAGTCTTTAAAGGTGAAGTGGTGGAAACAGACTACTACATCCCTTGGTTTATCAGATGACACTGTCCTTGGTCTAAGGACTCTATGTGCCCGCTCCATGGTGTGTGAGGTGCCCTCTAGGGGGCCCAGAAGTGCCACGAACAGTGTTTTGAGGAACTCTTGGAGGTCACTCGTCGCCACCGACTCAGGGATACCTCGGAATCTGATATTGTTTCTCCTGGCCCTGTCCTCCACATCTGCCAGTTTCAGTTCAAGCTGTGTTATTTGATCCGCTAGAGCTTCGGCATAAGAGAGCAAGCTGGAGTTTTCAGTGGCCAGGTCGTCGTGTTGCCGCTCAAGGATGTCCACTCTATCTCCGATTTCAGCTATATTTTTCTTAAGTTCCGCAGAACTTCGCTGGATTTCAGCCGTGATGGATTTGGTCTGTATCGCCAGCATCTTCTGTAGCGTGCTTTCGGTAATGTAATGATTAAGGTGGGCAGTGGAGCGGGAGCTTGATTGAGAGCCCTCATCTTGGGATTCGGGGTCACTATCCATTCTCCTCTGGGGATTAGGTTCTTTGCGGGATTGAGAGAAATGATCAAGAACAGACTTTTGTGAACCAACAGGGGTCTTGGTGTTTCTCCTTGAAGCATGATAAGAGAGGTTCAAGGGGGTGAGCACTCCCACCAAGGTAGTCCACCCTGACCACACAAGGCACTGTAAGGGAAAAAAAAAGCAAATAGGACCTGCACCAAATATATGCCTTAAAGTTAAAACATTTACAGCCTAACTTGCGAGAGTGGGGTTAAACATCACCTAGTTATACAACATACATTAACAGCATTTTGTTTGATTATGTATACAACAGTACAGAATTACCGTCCACCTGTATGGGCTGACCTGTATCTGCGGACCCCCTCACACCTCAGGGAGAGGGGGGGTACGACCAAAAAGGAAGGGAAAAGGGAAGTGGCAGTGACCGGCCCAGACTAGCAGGGTCGGAAAGGGGGGGAGGTGCAAGAAGGTCCACAGTAGTACAAAAACAGTAAACAAACGGGAGATGTTTCCACAGTACTGTATATTAGACTTGAGCAAGATACCGTTTCATAAGGTTAACTAGATATGCATGTAAAAAATGAACAGAAGAAAGACACTCCACTCTGAGCCTAAGCTACAGAGATATGTATGCTGACGCAGCAGCCTAATCACTCCCAATTTTAAACTATAATCTCCCAAGTTGCAGCACCAGTGTAGGCCCAATATGAGAAAACAGGTAAAGTTCAAATCCATATGACATTGGGTGTAAGCTGTAGACAGGAACCTGCACTAAGCTCAATGTTATTGAAATTTGTGATAAGCTTGTGATCCCAGGCCCTTCTCAGGAACTGCTTCCAGGCAAGAGATTGGAGGCTTGTAAGGGCCAGTTATGTGTCCCCTGATGGTAGGGGTAAAGTAAAGTATTTGAGCAGGAATTAAATTAGCCAAGGTTAGACTCTGAGTTTATAAAAAAGTTACAGTTATCAGGGCCCCTCCAGATTAGAAGTGCAATTTCACTGGTGTGTTGTGGGCAGCGTTTGTAGGCTGCTCTGGAATTAGTGTCTGTAAGCCCCCTATCCCCTGTGGCTTCTAGGGGACCAATGTGGCCATAAGTATGGGGCTAGAGAATAAGATAGTCTTACCCGGTCCCTGATGTTTCCTTCAGTGTAGCGTTAAGTGGCTTGATAGCAGATTAGGAGTCCCAGTCTCAGGTACAGGCAAAAAGAGTGGCGTCCGTTCGCGCCACTGGATGTTCTGCACTGTTCGGGGCCCAAGCTCCACTACAGAAAATGGAGGTGCATTCTCCTCTGTGTCCCAGATAAACTGTGTGTATATTGGAGCTGCCGCTACACCAAAATTTAAGGCTCACTAATCCCTCCTAGGTTGTTGCCGCAGGGTGCAGCAACATAAATAGAAAGGTCAGTCAGTGTGAGTCTATAGAGGGGATTGTATGTAATTTGCTGAGTTTTAGAGACCTGTCCGGTTGTTGGGCCTTTAGCCTCTATCAGCCACTCTATTGGATGTGGGGTGAAAGGCAGAAAGATGGCGTCTTTTCCCGCCTTCTAGGCAATTATCCTAGTGACCCTCTACTCCACTGTGGCTGCTATTCATATGGGGGCTTCTCTATATTTTTTTCCCCCTTAACCGGGCCAGGGTGAGCCCTGTCAGTGTCCCTCACTTCGCTGTAATGCTGGGTGCTATGCTGCTGCGATGCACGGCTGGAGACAGGGCCGCCGCAAGATTGTAGTGTGTGTGCGCTCTCACCTCTATCACCTTCGATTAGGGGCGCAACGATTCTGCTGTCTCCGGATCTGGAGGACAGATCACTAATGTCCCTCACGTCTGTGGCGGGTGTCCTCATAGTCACCGGAGCGGAGCCCTGACCCTCCGGTCACTGTTACTTGGTTCTGAGGCCTCAGATTGCAAGGAAGTTGGTAAGAGGACTTCCCGGTGGACTTCCCGGTCTTCAAAGACTTCAAAGTAATAATCCTGAGTTTGTGAGCACACCCGGTGGCTTCTGGAGCTCCTCCAGAACACGTCTGTCTCTCACGGCAGTTAGCTCCTCCCCGTCATTTGTTTTTTTTTATTGTGCTAGTCGTACATATGAATCCACGGGTTGTGCAGGGCTAAATTTATATTCTGTCATTATACTCATATTACAAAGCACATTTACCTTTTAGTTGTCCCAAAAGATGTTTTCCAAAGTTTATTCACGTTTGCTTACTATGTCTCATTCATTAATATGATCCATTGCAGATCATCTCAGTGAATATTTTTCCACAAAAGAATGACCTTAATTGAAAATAAAGACATGTACATATAAAAAGTAATGCATGACTAATAATTCCAATACAAAGCACAAGTCCCTATAATAATGGGTTTAATTCTTCTGTCCAAATGTCATCCTCTGTAATGTCACTAACACAGTAGCATGCATGTGACACATAGAGTATGATTACCCTCTGAAGGTCTTTAGTTCCATGAAGAAAATACAGCACCCATTAGGTTTGCCAATGTCAGTGTCCTATATTTAGATTTTCCTTGTGAAGATCCCACCACTGTTGATGCTCACCTTGCCACCAGCCGTCGGTGCTGTCAGTGATTAAGAGTACTTTTGGCGTACAGAGTGCTGAAATATGATTGTGTTGAGACAGAGTTGTCCACGAGCAAGTGAACAAGCAAACTCAGAATCCATATTTGCATAGGATATTAGCGAAGACAATTAGTTAATAAAAAGAGTGGTGCTACACAATGGTGATCAGAAAGGCAAGAAAGGCTTTAGTCATCTAGGTTACATTAGCGGTGATGCTTGTTTAATTGCTACTACACTAGACCAGTGTGCACCTTAGTAATGATTCTTGACCATATGCAGACGAAATGTATTGAGAACATAGAAGCTCAATTATTTAACCAAAAGTGCGAGCTGTGGTTAAAAATCTTGAAACTTTCTTGATAGCGCGGCCGTGCCCATATTACCAAGCAACTTGTAATACAAGTGCAGAATAACATTTTTTTGTGGCCCTTTGAAAAGATGGGATGTGCAATTTTTCAAATGCTTGTGAAGCTTAGTTTGCCATAATCTAACCGTCACTGAACTCATAACACAGGTGGGTGCTAAAACCAACGACCATGAGCTTGCGTAAACCTTGTGCAGTCAATAGCCCTTAGAATCCTCTATTTTTACTATCTATCCCAAAATCTGAGATATAAAATTAGATCAAAGCTCCTTAAAAGGACATGAAACCTAAGATTTTTCTTTTGTGATTCAGATAGAAGTAAATTTTTAATGTTGTTAAATTTTATTCTGTTTTATCAAATTTGCTTTGTACTCTTTTTATTCTTTGCTAAAGCGATATCTAGATGCACTTGTCTGGAGCGTTACATGACTGGAAATAGTACTGCCATCTAGTGTTCTTGCTAATGTATAACATTGTTGCAAAACTACTGCCATATATAGTGCTGCAGACACATGCACACTCCTGATCTTACCTTCCTGTTTTTTAACAAAAGATAACAAGAAATCAAAGAAAATTGGATAATAGAAGAAAATTGGATACAAATGATATGCTCTATCTGAATCATGAAAGAAAAATATTGGGTTTTATGTCCCTTTAACATATGTCTTCTTCAGGAAGTTTTCATATGTATTGGACCCAAACTTTAACTGTAACTTTATGTTGACTCCTTTCTTTGTAAAGAAGTTAGTATGATTAAGGAGGACTTTAAAAGTTCCAAAATGTCACCAACATCTACGATAACAATTATTCAACAAATATGTTTTTCTATAAAGTTTTGCAAACTTTTAAAAATGTAAACATTATTCAGATTGCCTTTTAGATCTTTCTTGCAAAAGTCTTGTCTATTATTATGACTGAAAGTTGCACAACTTATTAAAGAGTCCAGTTCCAAAACGGACTTGGAATAAGTCCAGTAGTAAGTTCAAGGATAGTAAAAGTATCCAAAATTGTGGCGTAAGCTAAATGGGAGCTTGAGTCAGACTATTAGAAATATTATGAAAAAGGATTCAGTAAGAAAAAACTCAAGAAGAGACAACATGCCATAATGAGCCAATAAAACAGGAATAGTAGTCATAAGCTCAGGAGCAGCAATGCATTACTGGGAGGTACATATTGGCTGTGTCAGGTTAGGAAATATCCAGAAGTAGACCCAAATGCAAGGGCGAACTTAAACAACACCCTTGCACTCTGAGTTTAATCCAGGACGTGACCCCACGACAACCTCCAAAAAAACAAAGTACTCACGATATGGAGCAGGGTTAGCCTGTGCCAAAGTAATTCATGATATCAGCCAGATAGACTTCTGAATAAGGAACTGGTTTCAGGAAATGCCTTCCACAGAATCAGGAGAGCAGGGAAAGTCACTTATACTCAGACAGAAGAAGGGTAAAACAGGAAACAGTTAATAATGCAGGATTAGGTCATTTTATCAGGCAGTCTGAAGGTTAACACTGTGTAGACAGTCTTTGCAGAGTATGCAACAGGTAATCAGGCAGTTTGAGGGTTAACTCTGAGTAGACAGTCTTTGCAGAGTATGCAACAGGTAATCAGGCAGTTTGAGGGTAAACACTGTGTAGTCAGAACTTGCAGAATTAACAACATGTAATCAGGTAGTTTGAAGGTTAACACTGTGTTGTCAGAACTTGCAGTGATAGCAACAGGTAAGCTGGTAGTTTGAAGGTTAACACAGATCAATCAGTACTTGTGGAGATTGGCAACAGGATATCAAGCAGTTTGAAGGTTTACACTGAATAATTGTATTTGCAGAGTTTGGAAACAGGTAAACATGCAGATTGAAGGATTCACAGAAATAACAGTATTTGAATAGTTTGCACTACACAGAGTAGTCTGAATATGCAGGGATTGCAGCAGGTAAACAGGAAGTTTGAAAGTTTCACAAAACAAACAGTACTTGCATAGTTTGGAGACAGGTATTCAGGAGGTTGAAGGTTAATCCAGCATAGTAAGTCCTTGAAGAGATTGGCAACAGAAAAGCAGCAGTTAGAGAGATTCCTCAGCGAAATCCTAGCAGAAGCCTCAAAGTTAACAAACAAATGGACACTGGAGAAACAGGAAGCCAGAATAAAAAGCCTGGTTGTGACATCATCAGGAAGGGGTGGCTCAGACACCTGACAATCAAGCACACAGAGAGGACTGCAGAGCTTCCCAGCAGCTGAGCGTGACAGGTTGGTGACTACACATATACGCCTCTTGATATTGGAGAGGGGGTCTAAGAAGGGTGGATAGCTGAAAATGTCTGAGTACAGAAGGAATGAGTGGAGAGTACTTGAGGAAAACAAAAATGAGAGGGGGATACAGTATCTCTGGACAGGCATACTGAGGAGTGGGGTCTGAAGGATGTTAAAAGAGACAGATAGAGGTGAGAAGAGGAACATTAAGAGGGTCACAGAAAGGCAAGGAATAGTGCAGCACCACATTTAAGAGTTAATACTTTAAAGAAAAATACTCTCTGGGCACAAACTAGAAATAAAGCTGGTGGTAAAAACACAAATATCTATACAATTTGTGAAGTTTCAGCAAATACCTAACTGGGTCTTTTAGATAAATTTGCCAATGCCCCTGTAGAAATATCTTTCAAATAGTATAAGGAAATTATAATAAATTAATTTTCAAATGTGACCATCGGTAGAATTTCAGGTGGTAAAGACAAAGAAACCAGCAGCCATAAAAGAAACAACAAAAAAAACAAAAACAAAAGACATGTGAGTAAAGAAACTCACACTATTGTCTTTATTTAAGTCTTCATTTTTGCATGTTTAAACTAGAAATAATTATTACTTACTTACCTTTAGCCTATATTAAGAGCAGAAAATATGCATCAAGCACTAAATCTACAATATGCAGAAACATCTAAAAACTATCGCCTAGATTACGAGTTTTGTCGGTAAGGACCTGCGGGGCTAATGAGCCTTTTTTTTTTCAAGCGCACACTTTAAACAACGCTGGTATTAAAAGATTTCTGAATGGCTGCGTTAGCCTCAGAAAAGTGAGCGTTGAGCAAATTTAGCTCCACTTCTACCTGTAATAGCAGCGTTGCTTATGGTAGCGGTAAGCTGGCAAAACGTGCTCGTGCACAATTTCCCCATAGGAAACAATAGGGCTGAGACAGCTGAAAAAAACCTAACACCTTTAAAAAAGCAGCGTTCAGCTTCTAACGCAGCCCCATTGTTTTCTATGGGAAAACACTTTCTAAGTCTACACCTAACACCCTAACATGAACCCAGAGTCTAAACACCCCTAACCTTACACATATTAACCTCTAATCTGTCGCCCCCAACATCGTTGCCACCTGCATTATACTATTAACCCCTAATCTGCTGCTCCGGACACCGCTGCCACCTACATTATCCCTATGAACCCCTAATCTGCTGCCCCTAACATCGCTGACACCTATATTATATTTATTAACCCCTAATCTGCCGCCCCCAACGTCGCCGCCACCTACCTACAATTATTAACCCCTAATCTGCCGACCGGACATTGCCGCCACTTTAATAATTGTATTAACCCCTAAACTACCGCACTCCCGCCTCGCAAACACTATAGTAAATTTTTTAACCCCTAATCTGCCCCCCCAACGTCGCCGCCACCTACCTACAATTATTAACCCCTAATCTTCCGACCCCAACATCGCCGCTACTATAATAAAGTTATTAACCCCTAAACCTGTCTTACCCTAACACCCCCTAACAAATCTATTTTTAATAAATCTAGATAAAATTACTATAATTAAATAAATTAATCCTATTTAAAACTAAATACTTACCTATAAAATAAACCCTAATATAGCTACAATATAACTAATAGTTACATTGTAGCTATTTTAGGATTTATATTTATTTTACAGGCAACTTTGTATTTATTTTAACTAGGTACAATAGCTATTAAATAGTTAATAACTATTTAATAGCTACCTAGTTAAAATAACTACAAAATTACCTGTAAAATAAATCCTAACCTAAGTTACAAATACACCTAACACTACACTATCAATAAATTAATTAAATAAATTAACTACAATTATCTAAAATAAAATACAATTAAACAAACTAAACTATAGTACAAAAACAAACAAACACTAAATTACAAAAAATAAAAAAAATATTACAAGAAGTTTAATCTAATTACACCTAATCTAAGCCCCCTAATAAAATAAAAAAAACCCCAAAATAATAAAATTCCTTATCCTAAACTAAATTACAAAGTAATCAGCTCTTTTACCAGCCCTTAAAAGGGCTTTTTGCGGGGCATTGCCCCAAAGTAATCAGTTCTTTTACCTGTAAAATAAGAAAAAAATACCCCCCCAACATTACAACACACCACCCACACACCCCTACTCTAAAACCCACCCAATCCCCCTTAACAAAACCTAGCACTACCCCATTGAAGATCACCCTACCTTGAGCCGTGTTAACCCAGCCGGGCACCGATGGGCCAGAAGAGGACATCCGGACCGGCAGAAATCTTCATCCTATCTGGGCAGAAGAGGACATCCAGACCGGCAGACATCTTCATCCAGGCGGCATCTTCTATCTTCATCCTTCCGGAGCGGAGCAGAGCCATCTTCTATCCAGCCAACGCAGAGCTATCCTCTTCAATCGAAGTCCTAACGAAAAATGAATGTTCCTTTAAATGACGTCATCCAAGATGGCGTCCCTCGAATTCCGATTGGCTGATATGATTCTATCAGCCAATCAGAATTAAGGTAGGAAAAATCTGATTGGTTGATTTAATCAGCCAATCGGATTGAAGTTCAATCCGATTGGCTGATTGGATCAGCCAATAGAATGCAAGGTCAGTTCTATTGGCTGATCCAAGGGGGGATAGGGTGGGTTTTAGAGTAGGGGTGTGTGGGTGGTGGGTTTTAATGTTGGGGGGGTATTGTATTTCTTTTTTTACAGGTAAAAGAGCTGATTACTTTGGGGCAATTGTTAATAAGTGTAGGTAGGTGGCGGCGATGTTGGGGGTGGCAGATTTGGGGTTAAGAAATATAATATAGGTGTCTGCGATGTTAGGGGCAGCAGATTAGGGGTTCATAGGGATAATGTAGGTGGCAGCGATGTCCGGTCAGCAGATTAGGGGTTAAAAATATTTATTTTAGTGTTTGCGATGTGGGGGGGCCTTGGTTTATGGGTTAATAGGTAGTTTATGTGTGTTAGTGTACATTGTAGCACTTTAGTTAAGAGTTTTATGTTCCGTCATTAACCCATAAAGCTCTTAACTACTGACTTTTAAATGAGGTAGGAGTCTTGACAAGAGAGGTTCTACCGCTCACTTCTTCCAAGACTCGTAATACCAGCATTAGGCAAGTCCCATTAAAAAGATAGGATACGCAATTGACGTAAGGGGATTTGCGGTAGCCTCGAGTCGCGGAAGAAAAGTGAGCGGCGAGCCTCTACCTGTCAGACTTGTAATACCAGCGTTAGGTAAAAAGCAGCATTGGGACCTCTCAACGCTGCTTTTTAAAGCTAACGCAGAACTCGTAATCTAGCAGTAAATAACTTAATAATTAAGGTTAGAGCAAGCAATATAATAATATTAGGGTTATATATATATACAGGTGGCCTTCATTTTACAACGGTTCAATTTACACCGTTCCAGAATAACAACCTTTTTTTCCAGTCATGTGACTGCTATTGAAATGCATTGAGAAGCAGTGCATTTATTAAAATAGCTAGTAGGTGGAGCTGTCCGCTTTTTTTGCAGCAAAGCCAAGCTGAAATTAATCTGTTTAACCAGACGTGAGCTATCGAGCAGCTTGCAAAGGAACAAGATCTTCCTGTCTATAAATCAGTCCAGATAGAATGCATAGAACGAACTGTTTGCATAAAAATGCAAGTGAAGTCTGTGTTGTGTGATTATTTTATTAGGTTTATAATGCTGTTTAGCAAATGTTTTTGTTCATTTAACTTAGTTTAATTATATATTCTGTGTTGTGTGATTATTTTATTAGGTTTATAATGCTGTTTAGCATTTAATGTCTTCATTTCAAAGCTTTAAAAATAATGTATTAGCTGTTACTTATGACAATTTTGAGAGGGGCCTGGAACCTATCTCCCCCACTTCCCATTGACTTACATTATAAACTGGGTTTCAATTTACAACGGTTTCAATTTACAACCATTCCTTCTGGAACCTAACCCCGGCGTAAATTGAGGGCTACCTATATATATATATATATATATATATATATATATATATATATATATATATATATATATATATGTTTTCTTCAATCAAGGACTGCACTCACTGGATTTAGGCAAAATATTATTTATTATGTGGTGACATTTCGGGGTGCGCAGACCCCTTCCTCAGACCAAAACATTTTGGCCTGAGGAAGGGGTCTGCGAACCCCGAAACGTCACCACATAATAAATTAGTAATATAATAATATGAATAATTTTGCCTAAATCCAGCGAGTGCAGTCTTGATTGAAGAAAACCTGTGGATATACTGACTTAGGCATCCTGGTTGATGACCCGCTTGAATTGTGAGTGCTTGAATTGACAAAAAATCTTATGTTAATGTCTAGATTTTAAGCTCTTAATCGAATGTTAAAAAACAAGGAAATTCCCAACTTAAAGGGACACTGAACCCAATTTTTTTCTTTTGTGATTCAGATAGATCATGAAATTTTAAGCAACTTTCTAGTTTACTCCTATTATCAAATTTTATTCATTCTTTTGGTATCTTTATTTGAAATGCAAGAATGTAAGTTTAGATGCCGGCCCATTTTGGTGAACAACCTGGGTTGTCCTTGCTGATTGGTGGATAAATTCATCCACCAATAAAAAAGTGCTGTCTAGAGTTCTGAACAAAAAAAAAGCTTAGATGTCTTCTTTTTCAAATATAGATAGCAAGAGAATGAAGAAAAAACGATAATAGGAGAAAATGAGAAAGTTGCTTAAAATAGCATGTTTTATCTGAATCACGAAAGAAAAAATTTGGGTTCAGTGTCTCTTTAAACTAACCCTGCCCTAGGTGCTTTGCATGACATAATCATAACATCACTGATTACATCACACATGACATTGTTGATGACATCATCAATACCATCACTAGTGACATCACCTATCATATCATCAGTGGCATCAGTAGTGACATAACCCATGATATCATCCTACAGATCAGAGAAATTATATATTTTTTCAAATCATCAATAACATCACTAGTAATATCACCTATGACATAATCAATGGCATCAGTAGTGACATAGGGGTCTTAAGACCGCTGCTTCTTAACTCCTGTTTCCGGCGAGTCTGAAGGCTCGCGCAAAAATAGGGGGTTTGACCCCATTTGGGCCATGATAAATTCGGCCCCATAGTCTTTAAAGTCACCCAACCCATCACATAATTTTTCAAAAATTCATAAAGATTGTATTTTGTAAAAAGTATAACTCACTAACAGTCACCACAATACACAGCAATTTATTTCTGCTGTTTAACCATACCCAATTCCTGATCTGTACACACAAGCATCTCCTTATTCCTCCATCTCATTTCCTTTCCCTCACACACAGCCTTATGTGTTGCCCCTTCTATCAACCACATCAATATCACATCAGCACTTCATGGCTCTCAATTATCTTAATATCTAGCTGTAATCTGTGGCCTTACCGTTCTCACACTAGTCTATTGTAACCCCCTCCTTCCTTTTCTCATCCTTTCCATTAATCATGCTGTCTTTCTCATCCTCTTATCTTTCTCTCTTGGGCATAGGGTGACCAGATTGCTGTTTTAAAAAGGGACACGTATGAAAAATACATATGTCAGGGCTGTTTAAAGAAATGTTTTGTATAAGAACCCTGACATATGCACATCAGTCTTCTCATCCTTTACCTTTTTTGCCCTCATTTCTCAGGCACACACAGCCTCTTCTGTCCTCTTGATTTTCCTTGTACAACATCTCTTGCTTAGTGTTCTCATATTCACTTTACCTCCTATCCTTATTTTTTTTACCTCCTATCCTTATTTTTTTAGGTCACAGTTAACACATTTCATACAATCAATTAAGTCAATATTAACAACATACTAAATATCTCACTACATACTTTTTGTAACTAATGGAAACATTTATACATTTCTAAACATTGCTGCATATGGTGGTACCATTAATTACATCATAAGTGCTGTCAAACGATATTGCACAGTATAATCTGAGATACATTGTAATATATTTTTCCACATTTCTCTGATGTGTAGAAAATGTTATGGGTTATGGCACTACTAATGCCCGTAATGATTTCATTGGTGATGTCACTAGTGATGCCATTGATGATTTCAAAATATATTCTTTGCTCTGTAGGATGATGTCATAGGTCATGATGTCGAGAATAGTTCGCCGGCGAATAGTTCCCGGTGAACATAGCATGTTCGCCTCAGCCGGCGAACGTATGCAATGTTCGATCCGCCCCCTATTCGTCATCATTGAGTAAACTTTGACCCTGTACCTCACAGTCAGAAGACACATTACAGCCAATCAGCAGCAGACCCTCCCTCCCACCTCCTGGACAGCATCCATTTTAGATTAATTTGGAAGCTGCATTCTTAGTGAGAGGAGGGACAGTGTAGCTGCTGCTGATTTAATAGGGAAATCGATAGCTAGGCTAGTGTATTCAGTGTCCACTACAGTCCTGAAGGACTCATCTGATCTCTGCTGTAAGGACAGCACCCCAAAAAGCCCTTTTTAGGGCTAGAACATCAGTCTGCTTTTTTTTTCCCTGTGTAATCTAATTGCAGTTGCCTGCCTGCCAGCGTGTGTGTCAGGCTCACAGCGTATACTGTGCCCACTTGCCCAGTGCCACCACTCATATCTGGTGTAACAGTAGTGTACATTTAAAAAAAACAACAACACTTTTTTGACTGTGAAATAATAGCAGACAGCTGCTAGTACCCAAGATGGCCGCTAATAAGGCAGATGGGGAGGGTTAGAGAGCTGTTTTGGGGGGATCAGGGAGGTTGGGGGCTAAGGGGGAATGCTACACCACAGCATATGTAAATATGCTTTAAAAAAAAATAATTTAAAAACCTTTTATTTTATTACTGGCAGACTTGCTGCCGGTACTTAAGATGGTGGGGACAATTGTGGGGTGGGGGAGGGAAGGGAGCTGTTTGGGAGGGATCAGGGGTGATGTGTCAGGTGGGAGGCTGATCTCTACACTAAAGCTAAAATTAACCCTGCAAGCTCCCTACATACTACCTAATTAACCCCTTCACTGCTAGCCATAATACACGTGTGATGCGCTGCAGCATTTAGCGGCCTTCAAATTACCAGAAAGCAACGCCAAAGTTATATATGTCTGCTATTTCTGAACAAAGGGGATCCCAGAGATGCATTTACAACCATTTGTGCCATAATTGCACAAGCTGTTTGTAAATAATTTCAGTGAGAAACCTAAAATTGCGAAAAAATTAGTTTTTTTTAAATTTTATCGCATTTGGCGGTGAAATGGTGGCATGAAATATACCAAAATGGGCCTAGATCAATACTTTGGGTTGTCTACTACACTACACTTAAGCTAAAATTAACTCTATAAGCTGCCTACATGCTCCCTAATTAACCCCTTCACTGCTGGGCATAAAACACGTGTGGTGCGCAGTGGCATTTAGCAGCCTTCTAATTACCAAAAAGCAACGCCAAAGCCATATAAGTCTGCTATTTCTGAACAAAGGGGATCCAAGAGAAGCATTTACAACCATTTATGCCATAATTGCATAAGTTGTTTGTAAATAATTTCTGTGAGAAACCTAAAGTTTGTGAAAAAGTGAACATTTTTTTTTTATTTAATCACATTTGGCGGTGAAATGGTGGCATGAAATATACCAAAATGGGCCTAGATCAATTCTTTGGGTTGTCTACTACACTACACTTAAGCTAAAATTAACTCTACAAGCTGCCTACATGCTCCCTAATTAACCCCTTCACTGCTGGGCATAAAACACGTGTGGTGCGCAGTGGCATTTAGCAGCCTTCTAATTACCAAAAAGCAACGCCAAAGTCATATAAGTCTGCTATAATGGCATGTCTGGCACACAGTGTTGGGGCAAGGGTCCATCTGACCACTGATACCTGGTCTGCAAAGCATGGTCAGGGCAGGTATATCACCTACACTGCGCACTGTGAAGCGGGCGTAACCCTTACACGTAACCCTTAAACTACCTGATCGATACAACATCATACCTGATGTTTTAAAGCACGTTATTCCAAACAATTTAGGAATGTTAGGTGATTTATGCCCTTTATGGATTAAAACCAGACTCTGCATCAACTATGTAATTTTCCATGGGAGTTTTGCCATGGATCCCCCTCTGGCATGCCACAGTCCAGGTGTTAGTGCCCTTGAAACAACTTTTCCATCACTATTGTGGCCAGAAAGAGTCCCTGTGGGTTTTAAAATTTGCCTGCCTATTGAAGTCTATGGTGGTTCGCCCGGTTCGCTGGTTCGCAAACTTTTGTGGAAGTTCACATTCGCCGTTCGCGAACCCAAATGTTTAGGTTCGCGACATCTCTAGTCATAGGTTATGTCACTACTTATGTCACTGATTATGTCAACAGTAATGTCATTGATGATGTCATGAACAATGTCATGTATGATGTAATCAGTGATGTCATTGATTATGTCATGCAAAGCACCCAGAGGAGGGGTGTGTGTGTGCAGATTAAGTTGGGAATTTCCTTGGTTTTTAATGTTTGATTAAGAACTTAAACTCTAGGCATTAACGTAACTTTTTTGCCAATTAATTTCCCTGTTTTTTTAATTTTCTTGAATTCACACACATATGCACAATGCATATTTTTATGAAAATATACATATAAAAAATACACAAAGGGGATAAAAATGACCAAAAAGAGGATTAAGATCCAACATAAGTGAGTAATTATTTAAACAGTATACAATAAGTTTGACACACTGAGCTGTGCACATACACACAGTGATTGATTACTATACAACATTATATAAGTCTGACACGCTGAGTTGTGCACTCCACACAGTGATTGATAACTTTGCAACACTATACAATAAGTCTGACACACTGAGCTGCGCACAACACACAGTAATTGATTACTGTACAATAAGTCTAACATGCTGAGCTGTGCACATACACACAATGATTGATTACTATACAACTCTATACAATAAGTCTGACACACTGAGCTGTGCACACACAGTAACTGATTACCATACAACCAGGGTTCAAGTCCTACAAAAAAAAAGTGTGGGAACTCACTCACCAAGACTTCCACCTCCCCCCTCACAATTAATATTGTTTTATATATACAAACACACGCACTGAATTTTTAAGTATATCATCTATACACTTTGGTTAATGAAAGCAAATTAAATACAATGGTGCATATCTATCAAGCTCCGAATGGAGCTTGATGCGCTGTGTTTCTGGCGAGCCTGAAGACTCGCCAGAAACAGCAGTTATGAAGCAGCGGTCTAAAGACCGCTGCTCCATAATCCTGTCAGGTCCACCAGACTTTCTTAAATAGAGGCCAATGAAGGATTATATGGTTGCCTTTGGGCCTAAGAATCCTACTCTGTCACAGAGTCTCACCCACTAAAGGTGCAATAGCCCTATTTCTGCTGAGGGAAGCTAAATAACCCCAGAGCAAGCCAGACAGAAATGTAAGCACCATGTGTTACACACAGTGCAGGTTTATCACACAGCAAGATCACTGACAGGCTTGCATTTAGTTTATTGTAGGAAATGTTACTGCCCATTACTAGATGATCTCATTATCCCTCTAACCAGACTGTGCTCCAGCACCTGCCACCACCAGCAGCAGTGTTTACTGAAGTGTTTCTGTTTTCTGTCCTGAGGGAACTTAGTTTCTCCTGCAAAAATAGTGCAGGAACTCCATTCCCATGCGTTCCCGCTCGACTTGACCCCTGCATACAACACTATACAATAAGTCTGACACACTGAGCTGTGCACATACACACAGAAATGTATTACCATACAACACTATACAATAAGTAACACGCTGAGCTGTGCACCACACACAGTGATTGATTACCATACAACACTATACAATAAGTCTGACACGCTGAGCTGTGTACATACACACAGTGATTGATTACTATACAACATATTCAATAAGTCTGACATGCAAAGCTGTGCACATACACATGAGGAGGGGGATCAGCCAGCATGGCTATGTAATAATTTTGCTTATTTATTGCATTTTTAATGCAAACTACTTTTATTTAATTTAATTAGCACGTTAAGGATATGCAGAATGAGATCTCAACATATTTCATGCCACTTTAAGTCTATGTGATTTTCTGCTCATAACCCTGTATTTTCAGTCTCAAATATCTCAAAAACTACTTGACATTATTCAGTTTTGTTGAGATTCCCAGTCCGAATCTAAATGTCAGATATGTCACTCCACTCCAAAGATATGAGCATTTCAAAAATCAATATATATATATAATGCAAAGCTGTCAACATTCACGGGCGCCATCTTGGATTTTAGTGTAAAATAACTCAAAATAGCTAAAAAAAAAAATACTAATCAGACACATTTTCAGCCAGTGTAACAGCAGATCCTCACAACATAATCTATTCAAATACCAACTTTCAGACACATCCATGCAGCCAATTCTTAGATAAACTTTTCCAATTATCCAATGTTAAGTCTATGGGGCATTTTTATCATTGTGCGAGTGGACATGATCTGATATAGCGAATCATGTCCGCTGCACATCGATAAATGAACTGCTGGTTTAATGCCACGCCCTGCAGATTCGAGGCCAATCGGTCACTAGCAGGGGGCGTCAATCAACCCGATCATATTCTTTATACCGCTGCTTCATAACTTTTGTTTCTGGTGAGCCTGAAGGGGGCATCAAGCTTGGTACGGTGCTTGATAAATATGCCCCTCTGACATTTTCAAACTCATACCCCTGTTTTTTTTTTCCTTTTTAGTTTAAAGATTTTTATTGAGCATCAAACAAATGTATACAATAAGTTTTCACGGTGTTACATATAATTCTGGCATATATATATATACTTTTACAAAAACAGTTATAGCAAGGCCCACAATATTAATACAGTATAAGGAGTAGTGCTCCCAACTCAAGGGTATAGAACAGTCCAGATAGTGGGTCCATATAGTTGAAGTAGTGCTCGATTTTATAATAGGTCTAAATTCAATAGAAGAGGTCCCAACAGGGGACCTAGAATAACAGCAAAGTACTTTTCAGCAAATATCCAAAATGATATAGAAATATGTTGTACGGAGTGGAAATACAGATAAAAGAGGCTAGATAAGGGTCTAAGAAGAGGGAACAAAAAGTGGGAAGTGAAGAAAAAAAAAAAGGGGGAGGGGGAAGGAGGGGAAGGGAGCAGTTAAGGCCGGGGTGGAACTGGTGTTCTAATCTCTCACACTTATGGTGCACAACACACATATTGCTTAAGGTACGAAATTTAAAGGTATAGACTAGCAATACCCCAAATTTATCTCCTCACCATAAGAGATTAGAACTGAGCATTTATGGTGTGAATAGCACCTCTCTTTACTCATATATACAATAGTAGGGAGTGCTGAATATGCTATTCGTTAATTAACTCCTTCTTACAGATAGGATGTGTCTAGAATATGGTATTTAAAGGTATAGGAGATATGATACTTTATCCATCTACTAATACTGTGATTTAGCAGAACTGTGCACTTGAAGGTGCTATTAGCACATTTCTTATAATTATAAAACACAAGTTGGAAATATACCTATGTCGACTGAATAGAACTGAGCACTTGGTGAGACTATCAGCATATCATCTACTATTTTATCACACAAGGTGTGAGGATATCAATTGTACTTGGAATATCTTTCAGCATCCTAATAAATATATAGTACTGAGAGTAAGGTAATCTAAAGGTATAGGCCGGTATTTCATTTTATTTATCTAATCACTTGAACAGTGAATGAGCTGAACTGAGTACCTGTTGATGCCCACAATTGACATTTTCAATCTTTAATAAAAGCTCACGCATGCTAACTTAGCCTATAAATTCCAAATTACTCTGTCAGAACGTAGGACAGAGATCCATTAAGGTATCTGTAACTACTTATAACACCAGTCGGCTGTCGCCTTCACAACAGTATATGTTGCAGTCTATGGTATTGCCACTTATCAGCCAAGTTTACTTTACCTGTGACTTAGTATTGCCACTTATTAACTTAGTTTATACTATCTGTGGTATATAGTGGTAATCTTTCATTTTCCATATTCATTCCTATATCAGCGTCTTTCCTCTGTGGACGCTTAGTTATAGAATTCTACTGATTTATACCAGTCTAACGTTGATTTTAAATGTGTGTCTTTGTGTGTACAAATTTTAAATCAAGCTTTTAAAGGTTATATTTGATCTATTTAGCTCTGCACTCTACAGCAGTGTCTTAACTTTATCAAGTCAATAATTAACCAACAGGAATGTGAGTGTTATATAGGTGTACATTTTTATAATTTTTTTTTTTACTGATTTTAGTGAATTCTAATCCAGTACACAGCACCCCTAATTCAGCAACACCAGTATATCAGTCTCCACCTGGAAACTGCTAAGTGTTATAAATAAAATTCTATTCCTGTAGTATTAATAGTGTAGTGCCTTAGTAACTTTTTCTCGTTTGCACTGAGGATAAATCTGTCTGTCAAAGTCTGCTGTCCATTCGTGTATAAATGACGGGTACATCGTACCAGCATTAGTAGTGAGAATGGAATAGATCTTCGAGATGGTGTGTCTAGGTTGTGTTTGTTGTACACACAGACACTCAAAAGCCGTGAGCGGTCGAGCAAAATCACTTCTATTTTTGTGTGATTGTATGTAATAGGCTAGATGTGTATAGTCCAGCCATGTTGTAAAGTGGCCCCCACACCTCTCCTCTATTTCTTCTTTTGATAAAAGTTTTGTCCCATCTAACATGTCGCCCACCGTCAATGATTTAATATGTGGGGAAGGGTTATGTGTCTGGGAGAGAGTACCAGAAAGCAAACCCAGACTGGACCCACAAGGGGTCATGGGTGCGAACTGAGAAGATACATGAGAAGAGGTTTTCAAAATCCCATCCCACTGCAAAGAACTCTGTCCAGAGAGGATATAAAGAGATCTTTATAGGCCTGTCCTTTGGTGGCATCCATGCTAGTGTGCCCACATTGTCTATGTGTAGTATTGCTTTGTCTAACTGGACTCATTTCTTGTCTAATGAGTTATGGCACCAATCTATCAAATGTTGTAGAATTGTGGCCCGCCTATAAAGTTCAACATTAGGTACTCCCAGGCCTCCTCTGAGTCTAGGGAGATGCATAGTGGATCTTGGGATACAGGGTTTTGTTTTTTGCCATATGTATTGTCCTATGATACTTTGAAGACTCGGTATATAGTGTCTAGGGAGGGGTATGGGAAGGGTCTGGAATAAATAGAGGATCCTCGGAAGGACATTCATCTTAACAACCTGCGTTCTACTGATCCAAGAAATCTGTTTGTTACTCCAACTGGACAAGTCATTGGAAATGCTAACTTTAAGGGGTTTGTAGTTACTTTGAAATAGGTCCTGAGGGTCTGCAGTGAGATATATGCCAAGATATTTTATCCTGAAGGGCTGGACCATCAGGGAGGTGGAAGCCCTCAAGGAGGCCAAAGTCTCTCGTGGCAGATTGATATTTAAAATTTCTGATTTAGAGACATTAAGGTGGAAATTGGAGAGGTCCCCATAGTCTCTAAATTCGTCCAGGAGGGCTGTCAGTGATTGAGAGGGGTCAGTCAGGGAGAAAATAACGTCATCTGCATATAAAGCTAATTTGTATTCGGTATTCTTAATTTTTATGCCTGAAATTTGAGGATTAAGTCTAATCTTTTGGGCCAGGGCCTTGATTGGTAGGGCAAAGAGGATAGGAGACAGGGGGCACCACTGCCTCGTTCCATTCGTGATGACGAATGAGTCAGACAGGATGTCATTAACCCTTATTCTAGCAGTGGGGTTGGAATATAGGGCAAACACTCTAGAAATAAAGCCTTCGCTGATGTTCATTTGTCTCAGGACCGAGTCAAGGAACCCCCAGCTCACCCTATTGAAAGCTTTTTTGGCATCTATAGAGACTAAGATCATAGGGATGTTGTTATTACGTGCATAGGAGGTAAGTTGTAGGATTCTAAGGGTGTTATCTTTTGCCTCCCTTCCCAGGACAAAGCCCACCTGGTCAGGGGCAATCAATTTAGTAAGGACTTTGTTAAGCCTATCCGCCAAAATCTTGGCGTACAGCTTAACATCTACATTTAACAAGGAAATAGGCCTAACATTCTCAGGTTTTATAGGAGGTTTCCCTGGCTTGGGCAGAACCGTGATATAGGCTTCCAACATTTGTCTCGAAAATCCTCCAGTTTCTTCAATATTATTAAATAGTTGTATAAGATTAGGGGTCAAAAGTGTTGTAAATATCTTGTAGTTTTCAATCCCAAAGCCATCTGGGCCCAGGCTTTTCCCTGTCGGGGTGTTTTTAATAGCTTGAAGGAGTTCCTCATCTGTAATGGGGTTGTCTAGCCCTGTAGAGCCAAAGACATCCAATTGTGGTAAGTTTAATTTAGATAGATAACTATGTGATTATGGGGAGTCGACACCTAATCTGTCCAGTCCGGCAAGGCTAGTCGGGGGATGAAGATTATACAGGGAGTGCAGAATTATTAGGCAAATGAGTATTTTAACCACATCATCCTCTTTATGCATGTTGTCTTACTCCAGGCTGTATAGGCTTGAAAGCCTACTACCAATTAAGCATATTAGGTGATGTGCATCTCTGTAATGAGAAGGGGTGTGGTCTAATGACATCAACACCCTATATCAGGTGTGCATAATTATTAGGCAACTTCCTTTCCTTTGGCAAAATGGGTCAAAAGAAGGACTTGACAGGCTCAGAAAAGTCAAAAATAGTGAGATATCTTGCAGAGGGATGCAGCACTCTTAAAATTGCAAAGCTTCTGAAGCGTGATCATCGAACAATCAAGCGTTTCATTCAAAATAGTCAACAGGGTCGCAAGAAGCGTGTAGAAAAACCAAGGCGCAAAATAACTGCCCATGAACTGAGAAAAGTCAAGCGTGCAGCTGCCAAGATGCCACTTGCCACCAGTTTGGCCATATTTCAGAGCTGCAACATCACTGGAGTGCCCAAAAGCACAAGGTGTGCAATACTCAGAGACATGGCCAAGGTAAGAAAGGCTGAAAGACGACCACCACTGAACAAGACACACAAGCTGAAACGTCAAGACTGGGCCAAGAAATATCTCAAGACTGATTTTTCTAAGGTTTTATGGACTGATGAAATGAGAGTGAGTCTTGATGGGCCAGATAGATGGGCCCGTGGCTGGATTGGTAAAGGGCAGAGAGCTCCAGTCCAACTCAGACGCCAGCAAGGTGGAGGTGGAGTACTGGTTTGGGCTGGTATCATCAAAGATGAGCTTGTGGGGCCTTTTCGGGTTGAGGATGTAGTCAAGCTCAACTCCCAGTCCTACTGCCAGTTTCTGGAAGACACCTTCTTCAAGCAGTGGTACAGGAAGAAGTCTGCATCCTTCAAGAAAAACATGATTTTCATGCAGGACAATGCTCCATCACATGCGTCCAAGTACTCCACAGCGTGGCTGGCAAGAAAGGGTATAAAAGAAGAAAATCTAATGACATGGCCTCCTTGTTCACCTGATCTGAACCCCATTGAGAACCTGTGGTCCATCATCAAATGTGAGATTTACAAGGAGGGAAAACAGTACACCTCTCTGAACAGTGTCTGGGAGGCTGTGGTTGCTGCTGCACGCAATGTTGATGGTGAACAGATCAAAACACTGACAGAATCCATGGATGGCAGGCTTTTGAGTGTCCTTGCAAAGAAAGGTGGCTATATTGGTCACTGATTTGTTTTTGTTTTGTTTTTGAATGTCAGAAATGTATATTTGTGAATGTTGAGATGTTATATTGGTTTTACTGGTAAAAATAAATAATTGAAATGGGTATATATTTGTTTTTTGTTAAGTTGCCTAATAATTATGCACAGTAATAGTCACCTGCACACACAGATATCCCCCTAAAATAGCTAAAACTAAAAACAAACTAAAAACTACTTCCAAAACTATTCAGCTTTGATATTAATGAGTTTTTTGGGTTCATTGAGAACATGGTTGTTGTTCAATAATAAAAGTAATCCTCAAAAATACAACTTGCCTAATAATTCTGCACTCCCTGTATAAAGATTCATAAAAAGTTTGGAAGATCTCTGCAATAGCTGTACTGTCCGACTTAATGGTACCTATTTTGTCTTGCATAGAGTGAATGTAGGACTTTAAGCGTTTGCGACGTAGAGCCCTAGCGAGAAGACGGCCGAATTTGTTCCCATATGTGTAATAATATTGTTTTAGCGCAAAAGTCTGTTTTTGGTAATCTATCTGTAAAATGTCTCTTAGGTCGGTACGCGCCAAGGTCAATGAGTCCATGAGGGCAGTGTCAGTCGGTTTTTGCTTGTGTAAGTGTTCTGCCTTGGAAAGAGTCATCAGGAGGAGATTGTATCTCTCCCTATGTAATTTATTAAGTCTAGCCTGATGTTTGATTAATAGTCCTCTAACAACGCATTTATGCGCCTCCCATACCGTTGAAACTGAGGTATCTTTGGGGTCATTGATACTAAAATATTCAGTAATGGATGCCTCTAACTCCAATTTTACCAGAGGATGATCCAAGAGATGATCATCCAGTCGCCATTGGAATGGGACCGGTGAGGTCTCTGAACATTCCACCGTGCATACCACCGGAGCATGGTCGGACCATGTAATGGACAAAATTGTAGCCGATTTAATAGTGGACAGGAGTGTGGGATCAGCAAAGAAATAATCTATTCATGAATAGATGTGGTGGGGATGGGAGAAGAACGTGTAGTCCCTCCTGGTCGGATGCGTCAGACGCCACACATCATGTGTAGCCATATCTCTCAAGGTAGTGTTGATAATTCTGAGGTCTCTTTTCGGCATTTTGGAAGTCCCTACTGAGGTGTCTATGGATGGGTCTAAAGGTGTGTTGAAATCCCCTCCTATAATAAGTGAGCCCTTCTTGTTGTCTAGTATGTGATTGGAGAACTTTCTCATGAAGATTCCTTGCAGTTTATTTGGAAAATAAGCGTTGGCTACAGTAATGTGTCTACCAAACAGTAAACCCTGTAAAATGATGAATCTGCCTTCTGGATCTCTGTCTACCTGTATCAAATGAAAGGAGATGGTGTGCTTAAAAAGTACCCCCACTCCATTTTTCTTACTTGGACCAGATGCAAAATATGCTAAGAGATAGTCCCTATAATTCCATACTGGTTCTCGTCCTTTCTTAAAATGAGATTCTTGAATCAATATAATATCGCCCCCTATTCTTTTAAGATCTTTCAAAATTATATTACGTTTTACAGGGCTGTTCAATCCTTTGGTATTTATGGTGACAAATTTGATTGGTTTAGGAGGCATGGTAAGGGGAAGAGGGGTATTTAAATGGGGAGGAGAGAAAAAAAAAAAGGCGGGGGGAGAGGAGAAAAGAGAAATTAAGAGAGAAGACAAAGAAGGTAAAGATCAAGATGTATCAAACACTATCTATATGTTGCCCAAAAGCAGAAGAAAAGAAATGGAAATGGCAGAAAAACAGATGAATAAATGCTAAAGTAGCTGAAAAAAGTTAACTGAGAAATACGGATATAAAGAGAGGAAAGAGCTCCCCCTCCCTATGGGGTTAATAGAATATATGTTCAAGGGAGAGATAGAAATCAGTCCCAGTCTATCTCCCGGGCTACCAAGAGGTTATAGAAATCTAGATTATTATCATAACAACATTGCACAGTAATATACATTAACAAAAGCACATATATGTATTAAGCATCTATTAATAATGCAGATGGAACTTTGATAATCATATAAAATACCTACAACATGTTAATAGTCACAGTTGAATACACTAGTAGTAATACAAAATTAAAATGAACAACAACTAAGAGTGAGAGTAAAGCTCTCTACAGCCTCGCACATTACTCGTGATATATCGTTTTTGATATGCTGAGAATAAGGGATCCAAAGAGCTCAATGTTGAGTAGGGGTTTATTATCTAGTGATGCGGCCTAAATTATACAGATGAATTATCTTGTCACTGTGAAAGCCCATGTCACAGCAAGGGTCCTAGAGGGATAATTAAAAACACTATGTGGTGGCGGGAGGGATAAAGGAGTCCTATTCAGGCAATTATCTCTGACTGTGGAATACAGATCCTTTACATTAGGGCAACAGGTGCAGAGGATACTCATCAAGTGGGTTATAATCTCGTTGTTAGAATGTTATGAGATCAGACAAATAACAGCATAAGTTTAAAAACAAACCAGCAGTAACATAGCATACAAATTTAACTATAATGCATACAGTAAAGTCTATAAGAGAGGGCCGCGACAAGGCGCAACCCCAGTGTGACAGAGCCACCACTTCTCAGTCTTTAAATATATATACAGTACCTCATTCAGGTGGCTGGGAGCAGTGTTGAACAACATCACTGTGAACTTGTTGAGAGGGACCTGTGGAGTCAGTGTCCGAATCCGGGGGAGTGATTTTTAATCCCCATTTTTCATTAATTTTATAAAGATCTTCAGGTGTGTGGTACACCACAGTTTCTCCATTTTTTGAGGTGATGATACTTACTGGGAAACCCCAGCGATATTGAATCCCAGCTGAGCGGAGAGAATCTGTAATGAAGTGGAGGTCTCGTCTCTTTTGGAGGGTTGTGGGACTAATGTCCGAAAAAAGTTGTATAGGGACCCCTGCAGGAGTCAGGGGAGATTTGGCTCTTGCATTCCTCAACACCTCCTCCTTGTCCAAAAAGTTCAGAAACCGAACTATCACGTCCCTCAGAGGGGCCTTTGCTGATGGTTTAGGCCTTAAGGCCCGATGGGCCCTTTCAAGTATCACTTCTGGTGCTGTTGGAGTACCTTTAATAGATCTAAACAGGTCCTGCAGGCATCCCTGCAAGGCCGATGGGCTGATAGACTCCAGAATACCTCTAATTTGAAGGTTATTCCTCCTGTTTCGATTGTCGAGGTCTTCGACTTTATCTAATAAGAGCCCTATTGTCTCTTCTTGGTTGTGAAGCTGTTTGGAGTTTTGATGCATTTCATCACACATAGTTAATTGTGTACCTTCCAGTTTAACCACTCTGTGCTTGACCTGTGTGATGTCCTTACGCAGTTCACCAAATAGACCCCTGACATCTTTTAGGACTTCCTTGATATCCTCTTTGGATGATAGAGACTTAAAGGGACACTAAACCCAAAAAAATTCTCTCATGATTCAAGTAGAGAATACAATTTTAATCAACATTCCAATTTACTTCTATTATCTAATTTGCTTCATTCCTTAGATATTGTTTGCTGAAGAAATAGCAATTCACATGTGTGAGCCAATCACACGAGGCATCTATGTGCAGCAACCAATCAAAAGCCACTGAGCCTATCTAGATATGCTTTTCAGCAAAGTATAGCAAGAGAATTAAGCAAATTAGATAATAGAAGTAAATTAGAAAGTTGTTTAAAATTGTACTTTCTTTCTAAATCTTGAAAAAGGTTGTTCTTGGTAAGAGGGGAATCTTCATCTATGTTGGATTGATGTGATTGCGTTGATGATTGTCCCTTATTTGATGTTGGCAAGGATTCTGGCTGTGAGTCCACTGCTTTCAAATATTGATTTAAAGTGGAGGTCTTATGGGGCTTATCCATCTTAATACCTTTTTTGCAGGGCATTACAGAATATAAGGCTGGGAATATACCAAAAGGCAAACAGAGATTATGGAACCACGCCTGAAGCAAATTGAAAAAGGAGCAAGGGACACCCTGGTAAATCTCTTTTATAAGAGGTATTCGTCTACTAGGTCACAGCAATCTGACAATAATTATGGTCAGCTCAGTGCTAGCTCCAAGTAAGTAAATACGGGTTGTGATAAAAGCAGGGTGGCTCAGTGTGTGGGTAACAATCTTCAGACACCTATCTCTGCACAGTAGTCCTTGCCGGTCTGAAATTTTGGTGTTACAGTTAGGGTAAGTCAATCACCGGCAGATATTAAGAGTTAAGTCCTCAAGTGTTGAATTTTTTTTTTGTTTTTATGCCCCCGTTTTACCTCCGACCTCCTCCCAGCACTCATGCACACTGCTGTTAATGTATAGGGTTGCGGACCAGGCCGACAACCCACGTGTAGTAGCCCGGGACTTTGAAATAAGAAAAGCCCGCACACACTTACTTAATACTGTATACCGAGGCAGCTGCAGGATAAGTTGAGCGGGTAGCTGTGTTATACTGCCTCTTGTTAGTACGTCTGCAGCTCCGACTCCGACCGATCTCACTGAGGACTGTGCTGCACCGGAACTGGATTCCTCATTTAGATTAAAGTAAACAGAGCCATCGGATGTTATACGAAGTCCTCCTGCCTTAACAACTGCTACAAGGATCTTTTAAAGTGAGTTTGGCCGGTAACGTTACATTACTATCCCAAAGGGAGGATTGGAGCTTCGGAGCTGTAGTATTTTGCGGCCATTTCCCTGCTCGGCCAAGCTCCGCCCCCCCATACCCCTGTTTTTTTAAATCTCGAATGTCTCAAAAAGGACTAAACCTAATCACTTCAAAGTTCCAGTTTTAACAAGTAGTAACCCCCAGTCTGGATCTAACTGCCAAAATTCAGCAAAATATATTATTCCACTCCAAAGATATGAGCATTTGGAAAAACTATTTTTTAATGAAAAACGTTCTCAACTTAAACTACGGGGACACAACTATATATATATATATATATATATATATATAGGGCCAGATTACAAGTGGAGCATTATTTAGCGTTTGAATGTGTCGGGATGCGCTGATATTATGAGTTGAAAGTAAAAATAAAATAAAAAACAAAAAAACACCCCACACGCGCGCAAACACCATCGCATATATTTATGTGCGCTAGCCCAACATGAAAATATTAATATTTCACATTACAATGTTCTGCACATAGCAGAATATGTTCTATTTATTCATAAAACATATTTCTACATGTGTCTGATGGTATTTTGGTACAATATATATCTATATATATAGATGATTATATATAGATTGGAATGCAAAATGTTTACTGTAAGTACATAGTTGAAACCTTTATTAAATATGAATATTGCATAAACATGTTTTTTCATGTTTTCATCTGCTTAACTGCAAAGGGCTCCAATGCACTTATATATATATATATAATATGTCTATATATGTGTACATATGTATTTATGTGTTTATATGTGTATATATGTCTGTAAATGTATATATATAAGTCAAAGAGAAACCCAGTATCAGTATATGGAATCCAAGGTATAAAGTCCTTCTTAGTATAATGTGTGCTTAGGCGTGTAATGCAAACAAACAATAAGCAATAAGTAAAACAGTCGTGTGTCCACGAATGACCAGGCAGCAAGTAAATCAAAACAAATCAGCGTTGTAAACTTCACTCACCAGAGGAGGGTACGTGCAGGGTTTCAAGACAGTGTTGGTACCTATGCCCATCTCACTGCTCCAACAGGAAAACTGCCACTCTGGGGAAAGAAAACAGCCTGGGACGAAGCGGAGGAAACCGCCATCCGCCTCAACTTGTCCCGGCTACAGTCCTCACAGCTAGTGGAAACACTCCTCCCCTCTCCTACGTCCCTCGGTGAGACTTGCGACACTGTGTATTAGTTGGAAACGCTGCTCAGTAGACACACCCCGCACACATGCTCCTTAAACATCCAATAGCAACAGATCCTTGGCTGGAATACTGGAAAGACAAATTTGTTTTCAAAGAAAGACGGCTCCAGCTGAGGTTAAAACGAAAGTCCTTTATTTGAAAAGTTAATACATGTGAAACACAGCAAGCGAGTGAAAGGTGCTGAGGGCGCAGCACTGTCTGGCTTACATGTTTCGGAAATGATCCGTAGTCATAGCCTACAGTGCTTTGCCCCACACCTGTTTAAAAAGAAAGTAAAACAAATGTGATTTGCTATTGGAAAAACCCGCCCTCTGACCTAACCTAACACACCTGATAACTAAATACTCCTTAAAGCAAAACTACTGATTAAGTATAGAGATGCAAATAAACACTAAATATATACATACTGCATCTATCTAAATATACACTATAAGAATCGAATAGAGATCTATAAATGAACAACAATGTGTAAAAAGGAAAGTAAATATAAATGTAGTTAGTTACATCCGAAACTGTTGTTACACACCTAGTTAATGCTGGTAAATAAAAGACATTGCGTGTGAGATATACATATACATAATGCGCAAAAAATACTGTCAGTCTAATAATGGGATACATTAAAGAATGCTAATACATCATAAGAACCTATGTACATACTGACCTCTTGCTATATATACCTTAGTTACTGAAGGACACAAGTATGCTATATATATTAATAATAGTGCAATACATTTGAAATCCATTTGAAAGGGCTAGTACACATTATTACCTTTGGACTTACTAACTCCCCATATTGTCCTAGACCTTTAGTACTGTATGGACTTATGAGCTATTCAGATGTAAGCATCTAATAGTGTAAATCCTATTATACTTGGTGCAAACATTGTATTATAATAATAAAAGTAGGCAAAAGAATAAACCATTTATCAGGGGACCCAAATATCCACCTAATACTATAATACAACAAGACCAAATGTAAAGTGTAGAAAATATGCTTCACTAGAGCTATACTGACTGCAGCTAAAGAAACAAAGTTAATTTAAAAAATATGGATCATATAGAAATAGGGACCATTATTCCCAGAGATTAAGGACATCATACCTGGAGTTTAACCCATCGGGCACCCGAGTGCCCATGGTAAAAATCCAGTAGGCTTCCCGTCTAGCGAGAAGTATGTCAATATCACCTCCCCTGATGGGTCTACTAACTTTTTCAATGCCACACCAGGTAAAGCCCTGTAGATTTTTGTCATGAAAAACCCCAAAATGTTGAACAATAGGAGTTGAGGACCTCTTAGTATTGAATGAGGATAGATGTTCTCTTATCCTAGTATTAAGGTCACGTGAAGTGAGTCCTATATACTGGATTTTACACAGGGTGCATTCAATTAGATAGACCGCTGACTCGGTCTTGCAATTCATGCAAGCTCCAATTTGATACAATTTGTTTGTTTTTTCACTTTTGAACTCTTTAGTGATATTAACAAACTCACAAGGCTTACACTTTCTGTGTCCACATTTGTACATACCAGTGTGTTTTAACCAGGAACCCTGTATGGGTTTATCAGATTTCAGTAATGTTGGCGAGAGGATAGAACCTAAAGTGGGGCTTTTCCTGTATGAACATCTTAGTCCTGTTTTAACCGTATCCACTAGTTTATCCTCCACCAGTAACACTGGAAAATGCTTGCGTATAATGTCGCATACCTGGGAATATGGTACACTATGTGTAGTTACAAATGTGACTTGCTGTTCCTTTTGTTTTCTGTTCTGCTGGCTGCCTAAGAGTTTCTCCCTAGGGATGGTATAAACTTGCTCCCTAGCCCTTCTTATTATCTTGGGGGAATAGTTTCTGTCCTTAAGTCTTTTCTCAAGAACCCTTGATTCAGTCACAAAATCTGCATGTGCTGTGCAATTTCTCTTAAGCCTAGTGTATTCACCTTTTGCTACCGCAAAGGGAACATGCTTAGCATGGCAACTAGTGCCCAAAAGTAGAGAATTCCCTGAGATAGGCTTCCTGTAAATCATAGATTTTATGGTGCCCTCTCTAGTTCCCTCCAATGTGAGATCAAGATAGTTAATATGACTATCATTAAGTTCAAAAGTAAATTTAAGCCCAATCTCGTTGTTATTGAGATAATCCAAGAACTGAGGGATACTGGCATGGTCACCTGTCCACACAAATAAGAGGTCATCAATGTATCTCCTATGAAAGGAGATACAGTCTTTAAATGGATTACTATCTCCAAAGATGTGGTAAAACTCCCACCATCCAAGAAACAGATTGGCAAAGATGGAGCAAATTTTGCTCCCATGGCGGTACCACATCTCTGGAGATAGTAAACCTCTTCAAACTTGAAAAAATTGTGTGTGAGTAAAAAGGTGGTGACTCTCAGAATAAACTCAATAGAGGTATCACTATACTCAGTCCCTTGTTCAAGAAAAAAGGCAATGGCTTGTACTCCCACTTGGTGTGGGATACTGGAGTATAATGAAACAGCATCCACTGTAAGACATTTGGACTGTTCAGTCCATTCCATTTCCTCAGTCAAATTTAAAATATGTTTGGTGTCTCTCACATAAGAATGTAGTGACATCACAATGGGTTGGAGAATAGCATCCAACCATTCAGAGAGGTTTCCTAAAAGGGAATCAATCCCACTCACGATGGGTCTCCCCTGGACATTGTCCAGGGATTTATGGGTCTTGGGTAAATGATGGAATAACAGGGTTTTAGGGTGATCTACTAGCAAGAAGCCTGCTGTGGCTTGGTCCAGGATACCCAGTTCCAAACCATCATCCAAAAGCTGTTTGAGTTCTACCTGAAACATTGTAGTGGGATCCCTATTTAAAACCGTATAATCCGCATCATTTTGTAATTGTCTTAGTAGATCACCCTAAAACCCCATTATTCCATCATTTACCCAAGACCCATAAATCCCTTGACAATGTCCAGGGGAGACCCATCGTGAGTGGGATTGATTCCATTTTAGGAAACCTCTCTGAATGGTTGGATGCTATTCTCCAACCCATTGTTATGTCACTACATTCTTATGTGAGAGACACCAAACATATTTTAAATTTGACTGAGGAAATGGAATGGACTGAACAGTCCAAATGGCTTACAGTGGATGCTGTTTCATTATACTCCAGTATCCCACACCAAGTGGGAGTACAAGCCATTGCCTTTTTTCTTGAACAAGGGACTGAGTATAGTGATACCTCTATTGAGTTTATTCTGAGAGTCACCACCTTTTTACTCACACACATTTTTTTCAAGTTTGAAGAGGTTTACAATCTCCAGAGATGTGGTACCGCCATGGGAGCAAAATTTGCTCCATCTTTTGCCAATCTGTTTCTTGGATGGTGGGAGTTTTACCACATCTTTGGAGATAGTAATCCATTTAAAGACTGTATCTCCTTTTATAGGAGATACATTGATGACCTCTTATTTGTGTGGACAGGTGACCATGCCAGTATCCCTCAGTTCTTGGATTATCTCAATAACAACGAGATTGGGCTTAAATTTACTTTTGGGCACTAGTTGCCATCCTAAGCATGTTCCCTTTGCGGTAGCAAAAGGTGAATACACTAGGCTTAAGAGAAATTGCACAGCACATGCAGATTTTGTGACTGAATCAAGGGTTCTCGAGAAAAGACTTAAGGACAGAAACTATTCCCCCAAGATAATAAGAAGGGCTAGGGAGCAAGTTTATACCATCCCTAGGGAGAAACTCTTAGGCAGCCAGCAGAACAGAAAACAAAAGGAACAGCAAGTCACATTTGTAACTACACATAGTGTACAATATTCCCAGGTATGCGACATTATACGCAAGCATTTTCCAGTGTTACTGGCGGAGGATAAACTAGTGGATACGGTTAAAACAGGACTAAGATGTTCATACAGGAAAAGCCCCACTTTAGGTTCTATCCTCTCGCCAACATTACTGAAATCTGATAAACCCATACAGGGTTCCTGGTTAAAACACACTGGTATGTACAAATGTGGACACAGAAAGTGTAAGCCTTGTGAGTTTGTTAATATCACTAAAGAGTTCAAAAGTGAAAAAACAAACAAATTGTATCAAATTGGAGCTTGCATGAATTGCAAGACCGAGTCAGCGGTCTATCTAATTGAATGCACCCTGTGTAAAATCCAGTATATAGGACTCACTTCACGTGACCTTAATACTAGGATAAGAGAACATTTATCCTCATTCAATACTAAGAGGTCCTCAACTCCTATTGTTCAACATTTTGGGGTTTTTCATGACAACAATCTACAGGGCTTTACCTGGTGTGGCATTGAAAAAGTTAGTAGACCCATCAGGGGAGGTGATATTGACATACTTCTCGCTAGACGGGAAGCCTACTGGATTTTTACCATGGGCACTCGGGTGCCCGATGGGTTAAACTCCAGGTATGATGTCCTTAATCTCTGGGAATAATGGTCCCTATTTCTATATGATCCATATTTTTTAGATTAACTTTGTTTCTTTAGCTGCAGTCAGTATAGCTCTAGTGAAGCATATTTTCTACACTTTACATTTGTTGTATTATAGTATTAGGTGGATATTTGGGTCCCCTGATAAATGGTTTATTCTTTTGCCTACTTTTATTATTATAATACAATGTTTGCACCAAGTATAATAGGATTTACACTATTAGATGCTTACATCTGAATAGCTCATAAGTCCATACAGTACTAAAGGTCTAGGACAATATGGGGAGTTAGTAAGTCCAAAGGTAATAATGTGTACTAGCCCTTTCAAATGGATTTCAAATGTATTGCACTATTATTAATATATATAGCATACTTGTGTCCTTCAGTAACTAAGGTATATATAGCAAGAGGTCAGTATGTACATAGGTTCTTATGATGTATTAGCATTCTTTAATGTATCCAATTATTAGACTGACAGTATTTTTTGCGCATTATGTATATGTATATCTCACACGCAATGTCTTTTATTTACCAGCATTAACTAGGTGTGTAACAACAGTTTCGGATGTAACTACATTTATATTTACTTTCCTTTTTACACATTGTTGTTCATTTATAGATCTCTATTCGATTCTTATAGTGTATATTTAGATAGATGCAGTATGTATATATTTAGTGTTTATTTGCATCTCTATACTTAATCAGTAGTTTTGCTTTAAGGAGTATTTAGTTATCAGGTGTGTTAGGTTAGGTCAGAGGGCGGGTTTTTCCAATAGCAAATCACATTTGTTTTACTTTCTTTTTAAACAGGTGTGAGGCAAAGCACTGTAGGCTATGACTACGGATCATTTCCGAAACATGTAAGCCAGACAGTGCTGCGCCCTCAGCACCTTTCACTCGCTTGCTGTGTTTCACATGTATTAACTTTTCAAATAAAGGACTTTCGTTTTAACCTCAGCTGGAGCCGTCTTTCTTTGAAAACAAATTTGTAAATGTATATATACACATATAAATTAATAATTTGATCTGTACACTTATATAGGCATATATAAATACATACATATCCATCTTTAGAGATGTATATGTATTTTTCTCAATGCTAAAGCCTTTAAGGGTTAAACCTCCATTCCCACCAACCAAATAACACACAGGCAACCATTTGGAAGTCAAAGACTGTGAAGCAAAGTTGTATTTATTGAAATTCAGGCAGATAAAATGTTACTAAACTTTTTAAATTTTGAACACTAGGTGGCAGCATCTGAGGTCCTATATATATGTTTTATTCCATATAAACCAGTGACGTTCTTGTTCACCCCGAAACGTCACTGGTTTATATGGAATAAAAACACTTTTTATTTCACCTGTATCAAGTCCAGTGAGTGCTTGTGTTATAACTTGGATATTTGAACTTTCTATAGCACCCTGGCAGAATTGAAATTTACTGTTCGTGGGAGTGCACTTATTTCAGTGGATTATATATTATATATTATTGGTGTTCATCAATTAATCTCTTTACTGTGTGTCTAGTTATGTTTAGATGATTATAATTAACACACAGGGTCTATTATCCTTTCCAAGCGGATTCATTTTAATATATGTGTCTGCCAGTATTTTATTCGGTTATTAGAACTATTAACTATTGTGGTACAAATTGGATATGAGATACAATATTTATTTAATTTATATAAGTATGAGATAGCAGGTGCCTATTTATACTATCTTTCAATTTTGATATCAGTTTTAATTGATTGGGCACTTTTCAAATGAATGAATATATATCAATCATAATTCGAACAAACCACTGCACTTTTGGACACAATATTTTTGACATGAATTGTAGTTTCCAGAAATATCTTTCAATACCACAGTGGTGACTATTAGTTTGGTTTAATACATATATTATATATTCATTTTTTGTTCATATTTATATATATATCATGGAAGCACAAGAACCACAAGGTTTTGTTTTTGAGGATCTTACACAAACATTAGATCCCACAGCAGACACACTACAGTCTTGGTTAGATGATGTTCAACATGATCTTGAGAGTTTATTTGTACAAATGGACAGTCTGAGAAAGACAGACATTAGATTAGAATTGGACATCAAGACCTTTCTTATCTATCAACAGAGAGAACATATTCCTAGGGGGCTCAGGATTAAAAAGTTTCCATCATTTCATGTTACATGTTCAAAATTTATAGAGGAATGGAATAAAGCCCTTTCCACATGTTCACAAACACTAATGACAATTCTGATTAATTATAAAAAACAACAGAGACTGACACTGATTAAACAAATGCAAGACTTACAAATTGAATTAAAACAGGTACAAACAGACCCTGAATTCGGTCTTTATGATACTCAATTCAGAGAAAATATGCAGAAATTTCGGAGAGAATTGTGGGAATTTAAGGCACAAAAAATTAACAGAGACAAAATGGATTACGATACTGAAAATGTATATTCATGGTCACATGCAGGATCGGTCTCTGTTAGCAACAATAAGAGCAGAAAACTCAGATATAAAAAATCAAAACAGAACAAAAAGGTAACTTTTAGCGATACAGAGTACGATTACGATACATCAGACAGTGATTCCGCAGGACACACACATGATACTTCAGAACAGCTATCAGCACTTAGTACACCTACTGCTCCCCAATTAGCAATGTCAAAAAACGGATCAGGCCCACCTCACTCAATTTTAAAACCTTTGCATCCAAAAGAACACGTAGAGGGGGCCAAAATAGATACCGTCGCAGACACAGAAAAAACAAAACGATATCCACAGAGAGTGAGGAGGAAACAAACACACAGATATCTGCAAAAGAAGTGATCAACTTATCAAACCATAATCTTAGTCATGAGGAAGAAAGGGTATTGTCACGAGGACTAAGTTTCTCTCCGTCCTGTCATTTCAATCTATTTCAGACCATTTTGGATTTAAACAAATTTGTGAGATCACTCACTCTTAAAAAACATTTCCTAAAAGATGAGTCTGAGACAGAGTCATTGTCGGACGAGGAGAACAATGTTTCTCACAAACAATCCATCAATGATCTTGAGAGTGGTTTAACATTTCAAGACAAATGTTGTATACAAGATATGGAGGATTTACAACTCCTAGATACTGATGGTACTAGACATGGTCCGTCTGTTAAAGACATAAATATATCTAGACTAAAAAACAAAAGTACTTTTTATCCAGTACAAACGAGAGGAAATTTGTTGGATATTTTCCAACAAACCATTGAAAACCAACTCATTAAACTTGATAGTGATTTAAAAAATCCTCTCTCTATTACTACAGACAATACCAAACATTTTAACAAAAATTTCACTATATCTGATAATCTAGCATTGAAACAATTAACTTCAAATAAAAATCTTGTATTTCGGGAGTCCGATAAGGGTGGAAACCTAGTTGTCTTAAATAGGCAAGATTATGTCCAGGAAGCCTCTCGCCAATTATCAGATCGCAATACATATTGTACTTTGGCAACCAATCCAACGACAGCATATAAGGATTTACTGAGGGGGATAGTGAAATACGGCATGGACAATGGTATTATTTCGGCCAATATGTCAGAATATTTGATTCCCGAGTGGCCGGTAACTGCCGTGTTTCACTATTTTCCCAAAATACACAAAGATCCCCTAAACCAGAGCTTTCCAAACTTTTTAAGTTGGTGACACACTTTTTAGACCTACATCATTTTGCGACACAGTAATTCAGTTGTACTATCAAAAAGGAGGTTAAACTAACTTGTTTTAAGAGATACGGACACATACATGAATTATATAATAATGGAATGTATTTACAAGTAACAGTATGTATGTGCAAGAATTAAAAAAAAGTTTAGTAACACCAATAGCTATTTGATATTTTAATGGGATGTATAAGGTTGATGGGATGAACACAATTTCTTTATATTTGGTGGAATATTAGATAAAGACATTCGTATTTCATCATCAAGCATTTCTTAAGCTTCCACTTCCTATCCATATATCAAGAGCAGGATCAGCAATGCACTACTGGGAGCTAGTTGCAAAAAAACCCACACTGACTTCAGCTCAGCATTTAAGCTGCCGCCCTCAGAGCTTATTGAGTCCGATTGACTACTGCCTGCGCTGCAAACACACTGCTCTCCCACTCACTGACTACACATGCAGTCACAAGCCAATTAAGGAGACTACACGTGCAGTCAAGAGCCAATGTGCCGCCAATGGGAATAGTTTCAGTTCCCACTGAGCTGCGCCAATAGGTTAAGATGATATGTGTCCCCCTAGGTATCAATCACGTGTCAACCATGTGATATGTGTAGCAGGCAGGCGGAAAGTCAGAAACCAAAAAAAAAAAAATTGTTCTGAAGCAGGGACACACCTACACACTGCTGCCGACACACTAGTGTGTCCCGACACACAGTTTGGAAAGCACTGCCCTAAACCCTCCGGGGCGCCCCATAGTAGCGGGGATAGGGTCCCTCAATGAACCACTGTCTGAGTTGGTGGACATATATTTGCAGCCCTTAGTTCTAGCACTACCAAGTTATATTCAAGACACTACATCTTTCATCAGACAAACACAAGAGATTTCATGGAAATCTAGTTACACTCTCATGTCCATGGACGTGTCTTCATTATATACGTCAATACCCCATGATAAAGGTTTGGAGGCATTAGAGTTTTTTCTAAGATATAGATCCAACTATGATGAGGCAACGATATCCTTTTTGTTGCAAGCTACCGAATACTTGCTGACTCACAACTTTTTTCTTTTTGAAGGACGTTTCTATCTCCAAAGATGTGGAACGGCCATGGGCGCCAAGTTTGCGCCATCATACGCCAACCTATTTTTAGGTTGGTGGGAGCTCTTCCACATCTTTGGAGATACAAACCCCTTCAGGCAATCGATTATCTACTATGGTCGCTATATAGACGACCTGATATTTATCTGGGATGGAGACCATGAATCCATTCATTCTTTTCATCAATATGTGTCAAACAATAGATTAAATCTTATTTTCACAATAGAATCCAGTACAGATTCCTTAAATTTTTTGGATGTAACCATTAGACCAATAGATGGAGACATTCAGGTTGAACTATACCGTAAGCCTACGTCAGGCAATAGTATTCTCAAATATAACTCTTGTCATCCATCACATCTTCTAGCCTCCATTCCCAAAAGTCAACTCATTCGGGTGAAACGGAACTGTACTGATCCGAAAACCTACGAAGAGCATGCTGCAGATACTGTGAAGCGATTAAAATCACGAGGTTACCCAAAAAATATTTTGACACAAGCAAAAGCTGAAGTAGACAAGGTCCCTAGGTCAGAACTTCTTACATACAAAAGAGGCAGAAGGGGTATAAAGGAGAGTAATGAGAAACCATTTTCATCTGTACCAATTTTCACTACACCATACAGTATGGAGTATGGAAAAATCTGTAAAATAATTAAAAAGAGTCTTCCAATCCTAGAGAGTGATGAAAAATTAAATCAAGTTCTGGAGGGAGGTTGTAAGTTTGTGTCACGCAAAGCCAAAACTCTGAGAAACATTTTATCACCCTCCATGTTGCCCAGAGTCGTAAATGACACATGGTTACAAAAACGCAGGGGGTGTTACAAATGTAATGCCTCACGATGCAAAACATGCTCACATATAGTACAGGGTAACACCTGTAGATCAGAAGCATTAGGCAAGACGAGTGATATACGATATTTTATAAATTGCAATAGTACACATGTAATTTATCTATTGACTTGTCAGGGATGCAATATTCAATATGTGGGACGTACTAAACGGTCCTTGAAGGACCGAGTTATGGAACATCTTAGGTCCATAGAGGACCCTGACTCAAGAACGCCCATTGCCAAACATTATAGAAATTTTCACAACTCCGACAAATCTTTGTTGAAAGTACAGGGCATAGACTTTATCCCTAGACATCCTCGGGGTGGTGATAGGGAAAAGAAACTGGATGAAAGGGAGGTTTTTTGGATTCTACATTTAAAAACTAGGGTACCCACAGGTTTAAATTCCAGAATGGATGTAAATATGTTTGTTCAACGTTGACCAATCACTGTAATGCCTTGTCACAAAGGAGAAAAAAAGTGTGTTCCTTTACATATAATACACTTCACATCATTGCATTAGAAATTATTTTTGCCATTTTGCATTGTAGTAAGGATTAGGTCTTGATGTCCAATTTTGATGATATACCTATATTTATACTTAAATTTATATTTATTTATTGTTAATATTGCAATATTTCATTGCAATAACTAAGAAAGGAAAATAATGGTACATATGATCACTATTAATTTGTGATATTGTGAATCAAACATATGTTGAAACATAATATATATAAATATGCATACATATATATTTTGAAATAGGTACTACATAGAGAAGCTATATAGATTAGAATTAGTTGTTTTGTGACAGGAACTTCAGGGGTTAATTAAATGTGTTTTCATTTATGCTATGTTATTGGACAGCAATTTGTATATTAAGAGCACTTACACCACCTGTTCTCTATCAGTGAACAAGTGCCCCAGAGGCATGAAACGCGTATGATGTCACAGGAGGTGTTGTTCCCCCTGTTCTGATTCTTCTATTGTTTTTACCATGTTGCTGTATGAGGATTTTGCTTTTACTCGTTAGTAAAATAAAGACTGGCTTTTTATCTATCCCTGGTGTGCCGAGGAGTTTCCTTGTTTCCTTCTATATATATATATATATATATAAAATTATTTATAAAATAGAATAATAACAAACATCTAGAGGTCAATGGCCCAATTCAGTTGCTGCAAAGCCCCTACTGAGCTTTGCCTTTCAAATTGCTGGCATCATCCGCTAGGGGTTTACAGGTCAGCACAGCAGGCCCGCGGGGAGAGGTGCTACAAGCTACGACCTGTAACCTCTTGCCCCTCCCATTAGCTCAACCACACCCATGCAGAAGTCATAACAATTGTTTGACCTTGACCCTGCTACAAGAGAATACATTTATATATTTATATATATATATATGTTTTATAAACTAATGGAGCACTTGCCACCACCAACAACACTAAAGGCCTTACAGGACGTAACAGAAGGCCTCTTTTAAATTTTCATAAAAATGAATCCAAATTTTCTTCAGATAAATGTACGCCATCTGCTCTATATAGGTGTTTGCCCCCTAAATGCAAAACTATAAGGGAGGGCCTGCCCCATCTGTGAAATGAATCTTCAAGACACCCTGGTAAATCCATCCAAAGCATTTCCCTTCTCCCTAGCCATTTAATAGAAACTTAGTCCTAGCTGCTGGCCGCCTAGATGTTTCAATGCATGAATGGCCGTACAGTGGACATAGGAATGCCCACGATCCATGCTCTAAATGGAGGATTCCTTACACCTAAAACAAAGAAGAATGAAAAAAACAAGAACAAACCATGTACTGCCTAGCCATCAGATGGTGACCCCTTCACACTGCCAAATGGCGTAATATGAACCTGATACCTCCTTGATCTCCATCTACCTAACCTCAGAATCCCCTGAGTGTATACCCTTGCTGTTGCTGCACTAGTCGCTGTGTCAATACGAAAAGAATGAGGGGAAATGAAATCAGAATTAAGCCCAGCCTTCTGTCCGGCCCAGCTTAAGACTTTCGTAAACTGAAACTTTGATCAATTTAAGCCATCAGCATGAACCAAAAAAATTTGCTGAATTGCACCCGCACCTCCTCAAATACTCAGCCACAAGCTTCACCGGACAGCACTCCTGATATGCTTGATCCCAAATCCTAATCAGTATTGGACCGAGGGATATACAAGAATAATGCCCCTGCATCCAACCGCACATGATGCACTTGTATTCCAGCCCACACAGATGCTATAGACTGCGCTGCTAACTAACTCACTCTCAGGGCCCCAAAATGCACACACCTCTGTTAAAACTGTTAACAAAACATGCAATATTTGTGCAGTAATCGGCTCCCTGCGATCCACTGTACACACTTCGATTAACTACCTTTTTGCCAACACTTGTATGGTCCAAAAAACTTGTATGGTCAGAGAAACCCAGCAACTTGGAGAAAAATCACAGCGCCGCTAAATGACCCTGAAAATCCCCTTCCTTACAATCATTCTCCTTCAAACACACCAACCATTCTAACAACACTTCAGGGGAACTAACTGCTGGGGAATCCCCTTACCCACGCTGAATGTTTCCCATTCAGACCAATGTCTGACATAGGAGCGCCAGTTGACTGGAGCCAGCAATGCACACACCAAGGAATTTATGCACATCCCACCCTTGGCCACTTGCCAAAGAAATGAAGGACAAGAAAAATGTACTATTGGGCTCCAGGCACCAACCTCCTAAATTGAACCCATTGACGTCGGAACAATGCATCTGCAACCACATTATTCACAACCGGGACATGACGAGCCAAGAAGTCAATATTTTGCTGCAGGCACCATAACACATATGTCTCCACCACTGGGGAGGAAGCGGAAAGTTTGTTTGATAGCAAAAACTACGCTTATGTTGTCGCACCAGAAAATAGCAGATCTGTTAGCCAAACACATCCCCCCATAACTTAATAGCTACCCCCATGGGGAATAGTTTGAGCAGAGTAGAGTTTCTAGTCAAACCATGCTCCACCCAAGAATGCGTTCCTCCCCATAACAATGAATCTCTTAAATTCCAACAGAAACATCACTCAAATTTTCAAGTCTTCCCTAATCTCTTAAGAAATCTGACACTTCTTATGCTCACCGCCTCCCAGAGTCAAAGGAGCTTCCAATCTACAATTAAACACTCTGCCTGTTGGAATTACACGACATTCAAAGTTAAGCAAACCCAAGAGCGACTACAGGTCTTTGACCGGAAACCATTTTGCTACTGCATACTCTCCCCTTTCTCACTGGGCAACCAGCATAACTTAGCTTGAGTATTTATTTTGATACCAAAGAAAGTCAGGCACGTGCACGGACCCTTGGTCTTTTCTTTAGCTAAGGTAACCCCAATGTGAGAGAATAGATCTCTTATTCCTTTTCCCCCGCTCATCCCACTAGAAAAAAGTAATACAAATAATGAGCAATCAAGTCTCTCCCTTCCGCCATTGAAACCGCCCAATGTAAAAATGAACTTAACGTCTCAAAGAAAGCCCAGGAGACCGAACAACCCATAGGTAAACAACGATCAACATAATAGGAACCCTCAAACCAACATCCCATCAAATGAAAGGACGACGGATGAATCAGAAGTAGCCAAAAAGCCGACTCTATGTCTAACTTTGCGATAAGTGCTCCCTCGCCCGCCTCTCAAACTAAATCGACAACTGATCAAAAGATTGGTTATGAACGGAACTAACCTCCGGGTCAATTACATCATTCACGGAACTACCTTTTGAGTATGACAGGTGTTGAATTAGATAGAATTTTTCTTCTTGGGGATCACACCCAGAGGTGAAGTAACCAACCCAAGGAGAGGGGGACCACAAAAGGGGCCCACCATTCAGACTAAAGACAGCTCCTTTTCCAACTTCTCCCTAACTGCCTGAGGATGTTCATAATCTGACTTCCTATACTGCTGAGCTCCTGCTACCTTACCAGACACTAGATGTTCATAATCTGACTTCCTATACTGCTGAGCTCCTGCTACCTTACCAGACACTAGAATACAAAAACCCTTGTGAATCCTCTCAAGTAGCAATGCCACCACATTTCTGTTCTGGTAAACCTTGAGCCAAGGCTCAAGGACATCCAGCCTCAGAGGAGTTGGCACTCTTTTGGTCAGCAACTCCTCTGCCTGCCCTCTCCCTGCTGAATTTTCTTTTCGCCATGAACATTCAACCCCGGGGTGTGGGGTGCCACAGTACATGCAGGAGTATCAAAAGGAACAATTAGCTCCCCTGTCGCACTTCCTGTCATTGTACCTCCAGCACTCACAACCTTTCCTTTTAACTCCCTCTGGCTGCCGAAATGGACTTGACTTCTGCCCGGGAAGGGGTGATGGTGACCTCTCTGCTCCTTGGTGTTGCCAAAGGTGCATATCAGTAGCCCTGAATGATAAAGATGAATTCCCCGCCATCTTGCTCCCAGACAACACTCGAAAACAGCCCCGCCATTCGTCCATGGTTTCAGGTCGTTTGACCTTCTTGTGGCTTGTGCCATCTTCACTGCACTTCCTACCTTTATATGATTCTACTGACAACTCAAATATATTAACCGTGTGGACTCCACTCACACTCCCCAGCATCATGTTGCGGGACCCACTCACAACGCCACTCATGCCACTTGCAAAAGGACCAAAGGCTGAATGAACCAGCTCAGAACCATCCTGTTCAATCACACTTGATACATAGAGAAGGGACTAGCAGAATCATATGCAGGCACACATTCTCTAACATTTGAAACTACCTCCCTCCCAGAGGCACCTGTGAAACTGATGCACGGAACTCCCTGCCTGGCTAACGTTACCAATAATAAGATTAAGGTATCTATCTATTAGATCTATGTTGATGTTTTATGTAAACTTTTGGGTTGTTAAGTTTTGCCCTTTAATATCATGCTTTAATATTTAGCTTTAATTGTACCCTTTCTCCTATGTATTATATACATGTATTTTATGTTATTATCGATACTGTATAAGTAAATTGACAATAGCAATAGTTTGGGTATTGCTTCAGGTGGCCTTAAAACTTTATTATAGTTTTGCAGTGAAAGTTGTTTTTCACTGTTTATGGCAAGTATTTTACTTAACACCTCTAACATCCATCTGTTGTTTTGTTTATTCATTTTACTAACACTGTGTATTGTTTATGAAGTTGCAAGCTTAAGATGTATTTATATTATGTCAATTTAGTGCCAATAGTTTATCACTATGGCCCACATAAGCACTGGTCACTCAAACTTAGTTAAGAGGGTGTATCTATGTAAATTTCATTGTTTAACAATTAACCAATCAATTGTTTTTTATGCCTTTAAAAAGGTGCAGTGTATCTGATAGAACATGCTATGATTACGGCTCTCCCCGAAACGCGTAAGCATATCCTATACACTACACCCTCTATGTGGTTCTTTGGACTTTGATGTCTTTTTAATGGATGCAATAAAATTCAAGTTTTATATTACCTCGGATGGATCAACTTTGCCTTTTTTGTTGATGAATATTCTATTGCCAGAAGATCTACCTGGGGAACGGGACAGCCACCACCTTTGGATCCTGACAGCACGTGATCGCTACGACGTGAGTCACGCTACCGGAAGTGAACAGATGTGGGCGCAAGACGAGACGGGCGGTGTACTCCAAACAGACCGCAGTATTTGAACATTGCGGGTCTGAGAGTAAGCCTAGTTGTTTGCCGATTTATCGGTTCTGTTACGCCTGGAGGTCTGGATACCTGGAGTGAGCTGAGGTGAGATATCCTTCAAACGCTGATATTATCGGACATTTGTGGCTGGTTGAGTATACACCCTTTGCTTATCTGTGTTACTTTTGTTATCTTATTAACAACTAAGCAGCATAAACTCTCCTATTGACTCGCTTTGTTATATTGGGTTTCTGGCTACCCTTGAGCTGCTTAGCTGACTGTCCAGTTTACATGCACGCCATGGAACCTACAGTGCCTTACTTTTCACTTTTGCCTGCAACAGCCAGGGACCATGTTAGCACTGATGTGGACACCATCTTTTCTGAGAATAAAGCCTATTTCAGTTTACCTGCACTATTTGATTGTATGGAGAACTTGTTGCTAAAGGAGCTAAGATTGCAATGGGACATTTGGACATTTGAAAAATATATAGAATTTAATATGATACCAAGGGGACTTAGAATGAATACCCAAATAGTATAGTATAGAATGAGTACCCAACGTTCGATGTTACTGATTGCAATTTTATAGAATCATGGAATACAGTACTCACTGAGTGCTCTATTCGCCTTATGCAGCTTCTATTACAATATAAGATTTCACAACTTAAAACGCTTTGATTAGAAATTGATGAATTACAGTCAGAATTGAACACCAGAAGTAATTATAATGATTTTTGTAATTTTGATGGTTTATTGCAGATAACTGTGGCCGAGACTAGGCAAACTGTAATTGAAACTAAACATTCTAAATTTTTGCGTGATAAAGCTGATTATAACAATAATACAGTCTATGTATGGAATAGAAAATTGAGGCAGGCTAATAAATCACTATTAAACAACAGAGCTTGCAGACACAGACAAAGACAAAAGAAAAATAAAAAGGTTTCTTTCTCAGGGGGGAGGGGTCACAATCAGAAGATGGAACATCCTCAAGTGGGGATGAACTTGTAAACAAGCCATCTGGTATTTTAAAAAAGATTACACAAGACAATGTAGTGACTACAGGTCAAGTGGTCAGACCCAGGGAATCCACCAGTCAAAAACCATCAGCTGGTCCCTCACATTCACAGTCTAAATACATTTCCAGTAAACCCACTCACACCCCAGAACGTTCCATAAATATCCCAAATTCTAAGAATTCTGGTGATTCTAATATTCTGGAACAGGTTTTTCCTGTAGACAGGATGGATACGGGGGGAGGGGGACAAGGGAACTCACTCAATATTACACAGGAGTGGTACCAATTGAGAGGGAATTGAAATCTGACACAGTCCAAGTACAAACCAACAATGTGATTAACCTATCCAACTATGCTTTATCTAAATTGCAAATTAAAGTGTTATCCTATGGCTTAAAATTTGCTCCCACTACTGACTTTGACTTAATACATTGATTGACTTTGACTTAATACATTGATTGATGTCAATAGATTTATCCGAAATGTTACCTTACGTAAACATTTCAAGAGTGACAGGGTTTTGAATGATTTGCCACCCATAGTACAAACTACTGTGGCTGAATTACCCTTTGATGAATGTTGTGACTTAATTACCCTTGAAGAACTAGAATGGGAGGGTAGAGTTGAGGATATTTGTGAGGAAGGTACCAATAGGATTAGGAGTTTTAAAAAACCTTCACAGTTTTACGCTATTCACAGTAGAGGTCCCACTCTTGAATTGTTTTTTAAGAGAGTGGAAAGGGATCTTACCAAACTTAAGGGTGAAGGTGGGAGCAGTACATCTAATCTCTCTAGAGGGGAGTATCTAGCCTTGAAGGGACTGAGAAATAATAATGATTTAGTGATACGTTATGCCGACAAAGTAGGATCGGTAGTAGTACTTAATAAAAGTGACTACATCTCTGAATCCCTTCGACAACTTAACAATAGAGAAAATTATACTCTGTTAAGTTGTGATCCCACCTTCCAATACCAAAGACAGTGGAGGCACCTCCTGGACAGGGGTGGGGACTTGAGGATCTTGGACAGCAATACCATAGAGTACCTCTATGTGGAGCATCCAAGGATGGCAATTTTCCATCATCTGCCCAAGGTCCACAAGTCCCTGACCGATGTCCGGGGGAGGCCTATTGTCAGCGGTATTGGCTCATTGTTTGAAAAACTCTCACAATGGCTTGATGAAATTTTACAGCCCATTGCTAAACAGCTCCCTAGTTACCTCCGTGACACCAAACATGTTCTGAGAATTGTGGAAGAGATTGGTTGGGATACCCAATTTAGTTGGTTGACAATAGATGTAAGTTCCCTCTATTCGTCAATACAACATGAATTTGGTTTGAAAGCGTTGGAATATTTTTTGAGTAATCACACCAACTATTCCACCGAGTTCCAGAACTATGTATTGGAAGTGTGTTCCTTTCTGTTGACTCATAATTTTTTCAGCTTTAATGGTGAGATTTATCTGCAGAAATGTGGGACAGCTATGGGGGCAAAATTTTCCCCTTCATACGCCAACATCTTTATGGGTTGGTGGGAGCTGTCCCACATTTTTGCAGATAAAAATCCCTTCAGACACTTGATTTTCCTATACAGACGTTTTATCGATAATCTGTTGTTGGTGTGGCGAGGTAATGAACAATTAGCTCATGATTTTGTAAATTGGCTAAATACCAATGAGTTGGGCCTATGTTTTACCCATGAATTCCAAAAGGAGACCATCAATTTTTTGGATTTAAGTCTGAGGGGATTACCCAATGGTAAAATTGAGACAGGGATGTTCCGAAAGCTGATTTCGGGCAATACTCTTTTGAGTGCGAAAAGCTGTCACCCTAAGCATGTTCCTCATGCTATAGCTAAAGGCCATTTTATTCGCACAAAGAGGAATTGCACTAAAACTGTACATTATGAACAGGAAGCTTGTAACCTCAGTAAAAGACTTCTGGAAAGAGGTTACAAAAAAACTACTGTTGATAAAGCTAGATTGGAAGTGAGCAAATTGGATAGACAGACATTGTTACAAGATAAGGATTTGAAAGGAAAAACAACCTTTGAGGGTGTAACATTTACTACTACATATAGTGCCCAGTATAACGATGTCTGTGATATTATCCGAAAACACTTCAGAGTACTGATTGCAGATGACCTATTGATTCCCACTGTAGAAAAGGGTAACAGATGTGCTTATCGTAAGGCCAGAACACTAGGCAACATGATAGCACCCTCAGAGGTGGTTAAACCCACTCAGGTTAAACACACTTGGTTACAACACAAGGGTATGTATAAGTGTGGTAGATCTAGATGCAAGCCTTGTGAGCATGTACTTTTGGGAGATACATTTAAATCTGCGGTTACACAAGAAGTTTTTGATATACGCAGCTGTTTGAATTGAACTTGCAATTTTATAATATATCTCCTCACTTGTACAACATGTTTTTTGCAATATGTGGGACTTACAACCAGACGTTAATTCCCGTATTAGGGAACATCTCTCAGTCATACAAAAAGGTCGAGCAACAACACCTTTAGTACAACACTTTGCTCTTTCACATAACAAAAGTACTGATACCTTAGCCTGGAACATTATTGAGAGAATTCCAGTAACAGGCAGGGGGGGAGACAGAAATAAACAACTTGAGCGACAGGAAATGTTTTGGATATTACCCTTGAAGACCAGAGTACCGACAGGATTAAATTCGGAATATGACCTTATTAATTTCTGGCAGTGATAATATTCCCTTCCCATTCAGTAATTCATTCAACCTAAGATCACACTGTTTTAGTTAGCCTTTATGAAATAAGATTAAGGTATCTATCTATTAGATCTATGTTGATGTTTTATGCAAACTTTTGGGTTGTTAAGTTTTGCCCTTTAATATCATGCTTTAATATTTAGCTTTAATTGTATCCTTTCTCCTATGTATTATATACATGTATTTTATGTTATTATCGATACTGTATAAGTAAATTGACAATAGCAATAGTTTGGGTATTGCTTCAGGTGGCCTTAAAACTTTATTATAGTTTTGCAGTGAAAGTTATTTGTCACTGTTTATGGCAAGTATTTTACTTAACACCTCTAACATCCATCTGTTGTTTTGTTAATTCATTTTACTAACACTGTGTATTGTTTATGAAGTTGCAAGCTTAATATGTATTTATATTATGTCAATTTAGTGCCAATAGTTTATCACTATAGCCCACATAAGCACTGGTCACTCAAACTTAGTTAAGAGGGTGCATCTATGTAAATTTCATTGTTTAACAATTAACCAATCAATTGTTTTTTATGCCTTTAAAAAGGTGCAGTGTATCTGATAGAACATGCTATGATTACGGCTCTCCCCGAAACGCGTAAGCCTATCCTATACACTACACCCTCTATGTGGTTCTTTGGACTTTGATGTCTTTTTAATGGATGCAATAAAATTCAAGTTTTAATTTACCACAGATGGATCAACTTTGCCTTTTTTGTTGATGAATAACGTTACCACTACCCTGAGCTAACAGAAATGTAAATGTAAAAATGTTGTCAACTGCCGAAAGCTATCCCCCACTAGGGGGCTCATGGCCACAACCTGCTTGCCGATACTGAGATGGCAACACATTCACAATGTTCACTGTACCCATGTGTACCCCACTGGAACCTTGCTCCCCCAGCCCCCATCCACTTCTTGCACTGCGTTCATCATGCCCAGACAGTCCCACTCCCAGATGACTTGGGCCAAACATCCACTCTGCCATCCCAGCTGCTGCCTCCCACCTGGACCCACCCAGCCATCTGAAACAGCCTTCCCGGTTGATCTCTCCCGCTTTGACTCCAGACACCCGACTCACCATCCTTTTCTGGAGCCCCCCGCCACACTGACTGTAAGTCCTACCACACCCCAGAAGTGACCTCCACTGCACATTTAACCCGCCTGCATGCACGGTAGGCCCGGACCCGGATTCACACCTTAGGCCCCTGCTGACAACCCAACACCACCCGCTGCACCTGGTACTGCCCCCACACCCACCACCAATGGCGCAATGGCCTGCACCAAAACTGCAACAGCCACCACCGCCGCATCAGATAGAGGTAGGGACAGGGCGAGGGGAGGGGGAGATGCCAGGCCACTAGGCCCAGCTGGACCCACAAAATTATGGGAAAAGACGGCCAGCCCACCCAAGTTACTACCATTCCCTGGGTGAGAGGAGGGGGGACCACTAGAATACCAGGAAGGCTAAGCGAATGAAAAAAGGGGGAGGAATCTCCTTGCGAACCGAGCCCTGCTGCTATTTTCCACCCGGCGCTAGGCCGCCCACCATGCTCTCCTCCCTTAGCCATCCTCTCACTAGGCCCTAGATCAGGGAAATCCCCTATAACCTCCTTCCAATCGCCTTCCAATGTGGGTTCCCCACTTCTACCACCTGAGAACCCCCTGTCTGTGTAAGGGGGTAATTCGGGAAAGAAGACGCGCCAAACTGTGTTAGGAGCTAAGCTGAGACGAAGTTGGAGCTTCCTTCCCACTAACACTCCTACCCTCTCCTCCTCTAACAGATACTCGCCGGACCAAAAGTAAAGCCTCCCTCAGGCACTTTGGGGTAACCTCCTAGGATGATCCATTTTCAGGAATTGAAAATTCACTCTTCTGAAGACAGGAACAAAAGAGGAAGTAGTGCTATCTCTCCATACTTTTATAAGGTAAGATATCCCCACCCCCACATTGGCAATAATGTTGCACACTCACACACACTCTAGCTTCACATTGCAGTAAGGCAGAATAACCCTTAAGATGTTCCAAGCATAGTCAAGCTGTACACCAGCATTGCCTGCCTTTTTTTTCTAACACCTGAGACTTCATATCTTTGAGCCCATATAACTTTTGTGTGCAATATTGTTTAATTTTTTTATTAGATGGTGTTATTTTAAGTGTAAGTGTACGTTGTAATGTATTTTTGATGTGTTTTGCGACACTTTTTTTGTTTTCTGAAACAGTTAACCACAGCTCTAAGGACGCGCTAACCTGATGAGCGTAAACTTGATTTGCAGTCAAGCGATCGCATTTACTTTCAACTTTCAATACCAGTGCAATTTAACCTGCACGCAAACTATCGCAAAAACCTGATATCGCATTTTGACAGCCCCGTTATCATATGACTATTCATTTATTATCTATTGACTTGCATTTTAGCCAATTAGTGCAGTGTCAGCCACAACTCCACGGGAGGGAAAGAAAATAAAAAAGCATGTGATAAGAGGCTGTCTGTAGTGGCTTAGAAACAGGCAGAAATGTAGGGGTTTAAATTTTATAAACTATATTAATATAAAAATGTTTGTTGTGCACAGCTGGGGAATGGGTAGTAAAGGCATTATCTATCTTTTTAAACAATAACAATTCTGGTGTAGACTGTTTCTTTAATGTCAGTTTTATGATTCAATAAGCATCAATAGCAGCTAAAAACTTAAAGGGAGACTAAAGTCCTTTTTAATGTTATGTTAACGTTCTTGTCCATGCTCAACTCACATGTTAGTAAACACATTTTCTTTTATGAAGAATCAAATATAAACATCAACTTTAATTTAATTTAATCAAATTTAATGCAATCATCAAAATGTTAATTTATGATTACTATGATGAATTGAGAGGTTTACTATGTAAATTATAGAATAAACCAAAATTATATAAAATTATTAATTGTACATATACTGATATTAATGGTTAAGTGAAAAAAGTGCATTATCATTTAAGGCAGAATTAATTAGCTGACATTTTCTTTAGTTATGTTACGTTTGCGCTTCATCTGCTTCATCTCTCTGCAAATCCCTTCACTCTAGCCATCAGAATTAAACACAAAATCCTGGCTCTGACATTCAAGGCTCTCAATAACACAGATTTCAGATCACACCTTGGGGGATATTTATCAAAGGTATGTCGGACCTGAACCAACAGTGCGGATCAGGTCTGACATACCTCGCTGAATACGCAGAGCAATATGTTCTCCGTATTCAGCATTGCACCAGCAGCTCTTGTGAGCTGCTGGTGCAATGCCACCCCCTGAAGACTCGTGCCCAATCGGCCGCTAGCAGGGGGGTGTCAATCAACCTGATCGTACTCGATCGGGTTAAATTCCAGTGATCTCTGTCCGCCTGCTCAGAGCAGGCGGACAGCGTTATGGAGCAGCGGTCTATAGACCGCTGCTTCATAACTGCTGTTTCTGGCGAGTCTGAAGACTCGCCAAAAACACGGGCCCTCAAGCGCCATCCAGAGCTTGATAAATGGGCCTCCTTGTCTCCAGATACTCTCCCTCCCGTCCCCTTCGCTCTGCTCATGACCTCCTTCTCTCCTCTTGTCACTTCCTCACACTCCCATATATAGGACTTCTCCAGAATGGCCCCTATTTTGTGGAACTCTCTGCCTCGCTTCATAAGAATCTCCTATAGTGATAATAATAAGGATGATGACGAAGGACTATGAAAACCCTTTAAAGAACAAACCTAAAAAGCCTGAAATATCTTTGTTCCTTTTTAAGGCATTTAACCAGATTTTGTAGTTAAATGATATTCTACAGCAAGTGTTTTTTATTGAATTCAAATATAAATTATTTTTATTGCAATGAATTGTTTTGAAACCAATAAAAACACACATGCCTTTATATTATAGTATATTCAAATCTATGAGAAAAAAAAGAAGTATAACATTATTTATGTTTAGAAATTCCCATAGACGTTAAAGGCTTAGAGCAATTTGTTTTTGTTTGTTTTTTTGAAGAAAAATAAATTATTGATAAGCTTTTTTTCAAAGGATTACAAAATACCCCATATCATTTTTATCATTATTACCATCATTTATTAGTAAAGCACCACTATTTCACAGTGCTGAAAATATTGCCATTTAGGTAACACTAGACCTGAGAATGGAATTTATACAGAAGGAGTAGGGCCCGGCACCACTGAGCTTACAGTCTAGAGGAGGAAGGGTCTTTCAAATCTATCTACTAAAACCTAGAGATCTAAGTCACTTTCACCTAGATTTAGAGTTTTGTCGGTAACGACCCGCATAGCTAACGCATGCTTTTTTTCCCCCGCACCTTTTAAATACCGCTGGTATTTAGAGTTCACAGAATGGCTGCGTTAGGCTCCAAAAAGGGAGCGTAGAGCATAATTTACCGCCACTGCAACTCTCAATACTTACGGACGCGGCCAGCTTAAAAAACGTGCTTGTGCACAATTCCCCCATAGGAAACAATGGGGCAGTTTGAGCTGAAAAAAAACCTAACACCTGCAAAAAAGCAGTGTTCAGCTCCTAACGCAGCCCCATTGTTTCCTATGGGGAAACACTTCCTAAGTCTGCACCTAACACCCTAACATGTACCCCTAGTCTAAACACCCCTAACCTTACACTTATTAACCCCTAATCTGCCGCCCCCGCTATCGCTGCACTTGTAAATGTTTAGTACTGCATGCTACATAACTGCTCAGACTATAGGCATGTTATTGGTCTTGTAACAACCACAGTTCAAGTAAAATTTAAAGACAGATATGCAATCATAACTTTTTGTCTGTACATTGAATTTTTGATAGCAGCTATATACTTACCTTCATAAACATACTAAGATAAACACTCTGAAAATGGCTAACACTTTATTACAGCAACAACACTCCTTGGCCGTGAGAAAGTTTAGCCCGGTGACGCATGGAAAGAAGGGCTATTTGAGCCCCACTTTATGGGAGCATTGGTAGGCTCCGCTGTGGGGTGGAGGATGATGGGAGGAGATAAATACTCCTCCCCTGCTGAGGAGTAGCAGTTGCAGAGTTGTGAGCAGCACGGAAGGGGGAAGTTTTGTTGCTACTCACCTGTGTTACTTACCTGGAGTCGGATGGAAGCCCTGCTGTCGGAGTTGCTGGCGGTCGCCAGGCAGAACGGCGAAGACTGGATCCGGGAACGGCTGAGCGGAGGTGCGGCGGCAGTTGGTGTTCCGGTCGAGGAGTCGGCGAGGAGCGGGACCAGAGGACGGCCAACCAGGAGGTCGCGGCCACCAGAGTGCCTGAGTCCGGAGATCAACGCCGCCAGGTCTGGAAGAGGGAGCGCGGGCCTGGGCGGGCAGCGGAGACAACGGTGAGGCCGGATGGCGGGAGAGGTCGTCGAGGAGGAGGTGGGGCCGAGTCGCGGCCTAGCACGGCGCCGGTGGCTAACGTCGTCGTCGGGCGGCGTCAGGACGAACCGGGCGCTGGAAGAGGCGGGCGGAGATCCTTGAGGAGCAGGACCGACGTCGTAGAAGCAGGTAAGGACAGCTGTGCTATCGAAGATACGGACTGAAAAGGGGGGCCTCGGGGGGGAATGTGCCTCATAAAGTGGAGTTTAATGGGGACTAGGGTGGCACGTGGGTAGGCATGGGTTGGTAAGATGGATGCGGGCAGGGAGTGGTTTAGTAAGATAGATGCGGGCTAGGTCTGAGGGGAAAGATGGAGCCGGGGTAAGGCTCGAAGGGGGTCCAGGGGCCTTGGGGGGGCCTTAGGAGCCGGGAAAGGATTGGTAACTTAGTGAGGGCTTTGATGGTGGTAGCGCTAGGTGTACGGTGATTAGTGGGGGCGGGGTGGGAGAATATATGGTTCCTGCTTGGGCAACGGTTAGCAAGTGGGATATGCGGGTTTTTGATTCCCAGTGCAGAAAAATTATAGAGGAGTGAGTGGGGCAAGTGGTCCGGGAGCCAGTATAAGGCTTGGGGTAGCGGAGTGTATGGGTGTCCTGGTGGTTTGGTTTTGGTTAGGAGGATTTGGGGGAATGAGGCTGATTGGGTTTGAAGGGGGGGGTTTGGGTGGATAACTGGGGTATTGGTCCAATTGGGGGAGATTCAAGGGGTTTTGTGTGGAAGGGGTCGGGTCAGAAGGGGGGGGTAGCATGGTTCCGGTTGAACGGAGGTGGTTTCTCGGGCCTATAAAAAGGGGTATTAGCGGGGGGGGGGGGCCATGATCTCTGGGAGCTTAAGGCAGAGGTTTAAGGGGCAGGGTGGGCCCCGGAGCGAGTGTGAGGGACCATAGGGGTAAATGAGGGGTAGGCAAGCTGTAGTTTGAGGGCAGGGGGCGGTTGGTCGGGTTCGGTGCTAGTTTTGTTTAGTAGGGTGGGTCCTAGAAGTGGTGGGTCCCTGGGGCAGGGCGATCATTGTAGGGGTATAAGGGGGGGGGAGCGTGGCTTGTAGTTGGCGGTAGGGGGGGGAGGTCCCGGGCTCGGGGGAGGGTCAAGGGTTGACCAGAGGGGGTAGTCAATTGGGAAGGACAGAGGGGGGACGGATGGGGAGGGGTTGCGGGCCTTTTGTGCTTTTGAGGGGTGGACGAATGTAAAAGAGGGGGAATGGAATTGATGAGGTTTTTGGAAGGATGGGAGTTGGGAAGGATGGGCAGTGTTATGCCCAGTTGAAGGGGTTAGGGGATTAAGATAGGATAAGATTAGGGATGGATGTGCTGTGTCAGGTTCCTGCAGAAGGGGTTTCTGAAAGGAAGGGGTGGGGGTCACCTTAAGTGGGTGGGGAGGTATGCTCCTGGGCAGCAGAGGTGTGGTGGGTAGGGGGGGGAAGAGGGGGTATAAGGGATAGGGTGGGTTTTTTGCAGAAGGGGTCTGAAAGGTAGGGAGTGGGGGCCACATTAAGTGGGTTGGGGGTAGGTTTCCTGGGAAGCAAAGGTGTGGGGGGTGGGGGGGGAAGAGGGGATATAAGGGATATGGTGGGTTTTGGGAAGGGCAGGATAGGGGTAGGATGATCAACTTTTCTTCTGGTTTTAGGGTCTTCTGGGGCGAACAGAAGGGGTGTGGAGGCTGCTGGAGCCAGGAGGAGTGGCAATAGTGAGCGTCAGGAAGATATCACGGATCCACCACTGGAGTTGGAGGCCAGTGGGAATTTTGAGGATGAGGACTCTTTGGAGGGGACGTCGTCGGGTTCAGCTACGGTTGGCCAGGTAGGGGGTATGTCTACCCTGGTGCAGCTTCTTCAGATGTTGTCTCCACAACGGAGTGCAGTAGGGGTGGGGCAAGGGGAAGGAGGCCGGGGGGCAGAAGGGGGGGAGAGGGGTGTATTGACTATGTCTTCTTCACAGTCTGTAGGTGCAGGTAGGAGAGAGAGGGGGCTATCGCCCGCTGTCAGGGCAGGAGGTTCCGGCGGTCGCCGGAGGTCGAGGTCACCAATATACGGCGGCCCCATGCAGGAGGTAGGCCTGGGTCGCCACCCCGAGTGAGGGGGGAGAGAGAGCGGGACAGGAGCAGGCACGGCAGGGGGCGCTCTCCTGCCAGACGAGAGGACGTACGAAGGAGACTGGACATCAACAGAGGCCCTGAGGGCGAAATGAGAGAGCAGAGGAGAGAGCAAGGGATGGAGTCGGCACAAATTCCAGTGACGGTGCAGCAGCCTGCAGGTGAGGGTACGGCTGGGGGTGCGCCAGTGGTGAATGTGGTGGAGAGTGGAGAGAGAGGCATGATATTGGCAGGTTTGAAAGGGTTATTGGCGGCGCTAGAGAAGCCTAGCTGGGGGGGAGTTCCGGTTGCGGCGGCATGGGTGGCCCCTGGTATGGGGACGCAGGGTACAGTAGCGTCGGTAGTGACAGGGGGGATGCAGGGTGTAACAGCACCGGTAGTAGTTGCACAAAATAGTGGGGTCGCGGTAGCAGGTGAGTTACCGGCTGCGATTAAGGAGGTGGTTAGAGTTCCGGAAGGGGCACTTAGGAGGCCTTGTTTATGCTCGGTGGGTCCGTTGGGTATCCATTTAACGGCCGAATTGAGGCATAAGATTGGGAAGAGGGAGTTTGTGGAGATATTCTCCCTGTTGCCCTTGGAGCACGTGTTAGAGGTGAAGGAGGATGAGAAGGAAAAGGGAAAGAAGGAGGAGGAGGAAAGGAAGAAAAGGTGGAGAAAGTTGCACAAGACATTTGCAAATTGGTCTCGGGCCTTCCGGATTTTGGCTAGTGTGTTTTGTGACAAGTTCCCCGAGCAGGGGGCTTCCCTTTTTTGCTATTATGAGGAAATAGCTAGTGCCTTTGGGACCTATGGGGGTATGGCCTGGTGGAAGTGTGATGAGGGGTTCAGGCAGCGTATGGCGGTTCGCCCGGAAATGCGATGGGACGACAGGGATATGGGGATATGGTTAGAGATGATGACCCCGCTGCGGGGGGCTCGTTCCTTTCGGAGCCCCGGGCAGACGGGGAGCATCTCGGGAGCCAGCACAGGAACTGGAGCAGCTATCCGTAAAGGGCTGTGCTTCCAGTTTAACGAAGGGCAATGTAAGTTTGGAGTGTCGTGTAAATACAAACACGAGTGTTCGGTGTGCGGAGGGATCCATTCCGGGGCAAAATGCTTCCGGAAGGGCAGAATGGGTGGCAGGCCAGGGGAAGTGGGTATACAGGGCACGGACGCCGGTGATAGTAAAAAGGATGGTCCCTTGGCTCGAGGCGTACGCCAATGAGCGGGGACACGCTGGGGACGCGGAATTGCTCTTAACGGGGTTCAGTTCAGGATTTTTGATTCCTTTTAAGGAGCAAGAGGGGTTGTCTTTTACGGGGAACTTAAAATCGGCAAGGGAATTTCCGGAGGTGTTGAGGGAAAAGTTGGGGAAAGAAGTCAAATTGGGAAGGATGGCCGGCCCATTTGGGCTACCCCCTATCCCGGGACTAAGGGTGTCTCCTTTGGGGGTGGTGCCTAAAAAGGCTCCGGGGCAATTCCGGATGATACATCATTTATCTTACCCGCGGGGTATATCGGTGAATGATGGCATCGACCCGGAATTGGTGTTGGTGAAGTATGCCTCTTTTGACAAGGCAATCTCGGTGGTGAGGAAGGCGGGCCGTGGTGCCCTGTTGGCAAAGGCTGATGTTGAATCAGCTTTTAGACTATTGCCCGTTCACCCGAGGTCTCATCACCTCTTGGGGTGTAAATTTGAGGATCAATTTTACGTTGACCTCTGCCTCCCGATGGGCTGTTCGATTTCCTGTTCATATTTTGAAAGGTTCAGCTCGTTTGTGGAGTGGGTGGTTAAAAAGAGGTCGGGGTCGGTCTCAGTAGTGCATTACTTGGATGACTTCCTCTTTGTGGGCCCGGATGGTTCCGGTATATGTGAGCTTCTGGTAGCAGTTTTTGGTGAGGTGGCTAAGGAGTTCGGTATTCCGGTTGCTGAAGAAAAATCGGAGGGCCCGGCGACGGTCCTGAGTTTCCTTGGGATCGAGATTGATTCGGTCAGAATGGAATGCAGGCTCCCGGAGGACAAAGTCCGGGATCTGCGGGAGGTGATCGACGGGGTTCTGACTAAGAAAAAAATCTTACTCAAAGAGTTGCAATCGCTGTTGGGTAAATTAAACTTTGCGGGGCGCATCATACCCATTGGTTGGGTGTTTTGCCGCAGATTGTCGCTGGCGACTGCGGGAATTTCCAATCCGAAGTTTCATATCCGCATATCGGCGGATATGAGGGAGGATTTGAAGATTTGGAAAGTCTTTTTAGAAGACTTTAATGGAGCTTTGTTGATCCAGGAGCCCGGCTGGTTGGATGACCAATTGTGTTTATTTACAGATGCGTCGGGTGCCCATGGATTCGGGGCTTTCCTGAATGGTATGTGGTGTGCGGGAGCTTGGCCGGAGGTATGGGTGGAATGGGGGTTGACAAGGAATCTGACATTTCTGGAATTGTTCCCATTGGTGGTGGCTTTGAGAATCTGGCCGGAACACCTAAGGGACAAAAAGGTTTGTTTTCACTCTGACAATTTGGGAGTGGTATGGGCAATTAATCGTTTGACAGCAAATTCCCCGGCTGTGATCCGTTTACTACGGGCATTTGTGTTGGAATGCTTGAGGTGTAATGTATCATGGAGGGCGGTGCATGTCCCTGGACGGCTGAATATAATTGCTGACTCTTTATCCCGGTTCCAGTGGGATCGATTTCGAGAGGCGGCTCCAGGGGCGGATGCGGAAGGCTGGGAGTGCCCGGAGGATCTGTGGCAGCTTGGCTGCCAGGAACATTGAGTCTGATACAAGGGGCTTTAGCTCCTAACACATGGAGGGCTTACGTCCGAGTGTGGAAGTTGTGGAGCAGTAGGGTAGAACATGGTCATCAGGAGGGTACTGTGGAGGAGGAGATGAGAACTTTGGTGGAATGGATAAAATGCTGGGGGAGAGAAGGGCTGTCGCCCTCAGAAATACGGAGGAGAATGGCGGCATTGGCATTTCTGTTTAAACTGTTGGGACAGGTGGATTTAACAAAAACCTTTGTGGTTCGGATGGTGGTTAGGAGTTTGTGTAGGAGGAAGGCGCGGGCAGATGGGAGGCGTCCGCTAACATTTGCAATATTAGAAGGTGTGGTTGGTAGGTTAGGGGGTATTTGTTCCTCAAGTTACGAGGAAAAGTTATTCAGGGTGGCATGTGTCCTGGCTTTTTTCGGGGCATTTAGGGTATCGGAGCTGATGGGGAGAAACCGGGGGGATTTAGGAGGCTTGGCGAGGCAGGATGTGGTGTTGAAGGAGGAGCTGGTGGAGCTTTGGGTGAGAAGGTCCAAGACGGACCAGGAAGGGAGAGGTGCTATGGTAGTGCTGCGGGAGATTGGGGGCCGTTGCTGTCCAGTTGGTTCTGTTCGGGAATTTTTGGAGGTATCAAAGAGTACATCGGGTCCACTGTTGTTACACAGCGATGGTACACCATTATCTAGTTATCAGTTTGTGGCGGTGGTGCGTAAGGCATTAGTGGCGATGGGGATGAGAGGGGAAGACTTTAGTTCTCATTCGTTTCGAATTGGGGCAGCGACGGAGGCAGCATCGTTAGGTTTGGATGGGGGGATAATCAGAAAGATTGGCAGATGGAGGTCTGAAAGATTTCATGGGTACGTGAGACAGGAGCTGGTGGTGCAACCAGGGGGGTATTGACAAGTGGATTCTTTTGCTTCATTTGACAGGGCCGGTGTCTTGCTGGATTTTAGGGCACTCCTACATTTTTTGGGCGAGGAAAGCGGCAGCTGTCAAAGACAATGGGTTACAGTTGGGTTTCTCCAGGGAGCAGGTGGATATAAGGTGGTTGGAGGTCCGAGGTATGAAATGGGCCCAAGTGGTCGGGAAAGTAACTGAGTATGCCAGGGTGTTTGCTCCCCCTCGGGTGTTGGTTATCCATGTGGGGGGGAACGACTTGGGGTTCATGCCCCAGAAGGATCTGTTGTGGGATATGAAGAGTGGGATAGATAGATTGTTATCTTTGTTCCCTGATATGATTTTAGTGTGGTCGGAAATTGAGAGTAGGGTGGTGTGGCGGTCAGCCTGGGACACCAGGAAATTGGAAGCATCCAGAAGGAAGGTTAATAGGACGGTCAGCGGGTATGTCAGGAAGCGGGGTGGAGTGAGTCTTCGGCATGTGGAATTTGAAGGGGAGTCAGGCAGGTGTTTCTATTTAAAGGATGGGGTTCATTTGAACGAAGTTGGACTGCACCTATTTAATTTCACTATTAAAGAGGGGATCGATAAGGCCTTAGCCCTGTGTGGCGGTACTCGCTGAATGCGAGTGGTGGCGGGGTGCTTGCTGTGATCTATTGAGGCTTACGCCTGATAGATAGTGGCTGGTACTTCTGCCGGTAATGGAAAGTGGAAAGTGATGGTGGACGCCCCGCCCCTGGAAAGGGGTGGGGGCTTATGGAGAGTAAAGCAAGCACTGGGTGAACTGTTAGATAAGAGGTTATAATGTTGATAATGTTGATAAAGTTTAACTTGTGTTGTCGATTTAATAAACAGGCTGCGGCCTTTTCATCCCCATAAAATTGGTTGTGTCTTATTGAGAATGGATGGAGTGAACTCAGAAATGGGGGGTCAAGTTTAGCCCGGTGACGCATGGAAAGAAGGGCTATTTGACCCCCACTTTATGGGAGCATTGGTAGGCTCCGCTGTGGGGTGGAGGATGATGGGAGGAGATAAATACTCCTCCCCTGCTGAGGAGTAGCAGTTGCAGAGTTGTGAGCAGCACGGAAGTTTTCCCGCCCTCCCTCCCCAGGAATAGGGAATAAATTGGTTGTCGCAGCTACGGCGGGGTGCTTGCTGTGATCTATTGAGGCTTACGCCTGATAGATAGTGGCTGGTACTTCTGCCGGTAATGGAAAGTGGAAAGTGATGGTGGACGCCCCGCCCCTGGAAAGGGGTGGGGGCTTATGGAGAGTAAAGCAAGCACTGGGTGAACTGTTAGATAAGAGGTTATAATGTTGATAAAGTTTAACTTGTGTTGTCGATTTAATAAACAGGCTGCGGCCTTTTCATCCCCATAAAATTGGTTGTGTCTTATTGAGAATGGATGGAGTGAACTCAGAAATGGGGGGTCAATGTCTAACATATTCCTTAGCAATACATTGCTGCCCCCTTCTGACAGCTAATGGGTTAAATACACAGGTTGCTTTTTTTTAACATACTCTTGGAATACTGAATAATTCTTGGGAGTACCATTATTAGCAGTGCAAAGTCATCAGTCACCAAACTAGACAGATCTTTGAAGGATTTAAAGAACTAATAGAACATTTTTATAAATATCATAGTATAGATCACCAATTAAGCAATTCATTGTAAAAGGTCTACATACAAAATAAATATTTTACAAGCATTTAAAACTTGCTAAACTCTGCAAATATTTATAACAAAATGAAAAGCTGAAAATGACAGAAAACAGTACAGAGACATTAAATACTAAATTAGTTTCATGCACCAATTTCTGGTAGCGAGTGCTGCCATTATGGAACCTACAGTGATTACAAAACGTTTACACGCCCTTTCCAATTCGGCCCTTAATAAATCGGCCTCATAGGATTGTCTGCACTAATACATTGTGTAAAAACCTTTTGCATTTATTACAGCAGCAAGTCTGAGAATAAAAATCTATTAACTTTGCACATTTAGACTTAGGAATTTTATTATATCTTTGCAAAAAAACTTCCTTTAAATTTTAAGGGGATCTCCTGTGTACAGCTCTCTTTAGTTCATTCCACAGGTTTTGGATAAGATTGTGGTCTTGGCTCAGACTAGGCCATTGCAAGACTGATTTTCCTTTTCTGAAGCCCCGCCTTAGTCAACTTGGATGTGTGCCTTGGGTCATTGTCATGTTGGAATGTAAAATTCTTCTTTCTGATAAATGCCAGAAGGTTTTGTGCCAAAATATCTTGATGTTTGGAGCTATTCATTATTTCATCTATCTTAATAGAGAGCCACTAACCCAGCTAAAGAGCAAACAACCCAAAAGCATGATGCTACCACCACCATGCATCAAAGTTGGTATGGTGTTCCTTTGATGATGATGATGAGCTTTATTGACTTTGCACTAAACATATCTTTTAAAAAAAATTAAAATTTGGCTGGAAGGTTCAACATTTTTTTTTGTCAGACCAAAGCACATTTTGCCATATGGTTTGGGATGACTAAATATTTTGGCATAATACAGACAGCTTGGATGTACCTTTTTGTAAAAAATGTTTCTTTCTTGTGCAGAATAAGAGGGATGGTCACATGCACGGAGTACCTGCTCTAAAATTTCTGTAGCACCTTCAGTGTTGCTGTTGGCCACTCTGTAGCCTCTCTGATAAGTTTTCTCCTCGCCCTCTCATCAATTTTGTAAATGTCCCAGTGGTGCCACATTTTTTCCACTTAGTGATGAGGGTTTTGACAGTGCTCTAAGGTACATCCTGTGCCTTTAATATTATTTTATATACCTCTCCTGATTGGTACTTTTCAGAATTAGCTCTTATAGTTTCTTTGGGACCATGGCTCTTTCAGTAAGATGCAACCCCAAACATTCAAGCAAATCCTTCAGCAAAAAGCTGTCTTTTATCTGGATTTGATAAGAATAGACAGGCGTATGCTATTTACTTACAGGCATGATTTATAATGGGATTGGTTAACTAAACACAGAGAGAGCCCCCATTATGAAAGGGTGTTTTTATTATTTTGAATGTTCCTAATGATTAACAGTTTTTCTCTCTGGATTTTTGTTTGTTGGAAGATCACATTACAGATGGAAACAGTTTTACTTTTACATTGTTGTTATTTCTGTCTTTACATTTCAAAAACCTGTCATTTAATAAGGGTTTGTAGACTTTTTATACCCAATGTAGGTTACATTGCATGCATCTGAAGGAGAGTTGCTGGCACATATGCAACCAGGTCAGAATGTAGTGAAAGATAGATTTAAACATTGCTACACCCATGACAAGAGGGAGGCAGGAAAAAACTCAGTACTGTGCTTCTAATGTGTATTTAGTGTTTAATGTCCCTTTCATAAAAGTAGCATGCAAGCATTAAGTTATTGAAATCACTCTCTAGAACTGGCCTGTAATGACCTGAAAATGGTGGAAAATTCTTACCAACCCCCACAGAACTCTCCACAGCACAGCAACAGCAAATAAAAAGGAGAGGTTATCCATGATGCACTGCACAAAGTGTGCCCTTACTGAGGTCCCTTCCTGTAATACCCTGCAATGTTCCTGAGTAGAACAGAGATCCTAAAAAGACAAACATTTATGAGCCAACATGCTTTTTGCAGGCTAAAAAAGTAATGATCCCCCAAGACAATCTTCCACAGTGCTCAGGCTCACTATCTTCTGCTCCCACTGTGCTCTTCAGCATCAACACTGATGCGGCTCAAATGTCTACACTGGGTGTCAGAGACCTGCCTTCTTCAAAGCAGTAACAAATGCAGTATAATTACAAACTCTCTGCACTCCAGAAAGCAGCAGGTGTAATGCTGCCCCCTTCTCTTGCTCGAGAGTAGTGCCTGTCAATCACCCTGAATGAATGTGTTCAAGGTAAATTATATCTGCCAGCTTAGAGGTGGCATTTTCTGCTTAATACATGGAGCCCCAAAAGTTTAAAGGGACATAATAGTCATATGCTAAATCACTTAAAACTGATACATTATAACTGTAAAAGGCTGAAAGGAAAATATCACCTGAGCATCTCTATGTAAAAAGGAAGATATTTTACCTCACAATCTCCTCAGCTCACCAGAGTAAGTTTAAAAAGTTATACTTCAGCTGCTGTCCAGCTGCAGGTAAAAATAATAAAAAATGAAGAAATGAACTGCAACCAATCAGCATCAACAGTGCAGAGGTCATGAGCTCTTTTACTGTGATCTCATGAGATTTCACTTAACGCTTATAAGATTTCATAGTAAACTTCCTTAAACTGAATAGGGAAATAAGATGAGTGTGCACAAAGCTCGCTCCATTGCCTGTCCCGGGAGAGGCATACTGATTTGCTGCTTAAAGTCCTTTACAATGGGGTGTGAATACTTAGGACATTGTGAGGTAAAATATCTTTCTTTCTTACATAGAGATGTTCAGGTGATATCTTCCAGTCAGCTGTTTGCAGCTGTTTCAAGATTTGGGTATCATGGCCCTTTAAAGAGACACTGAACCCACATTTTTTCTTTCATGATTCAGATAGAGCATCACATTTTAAGCAGTTTTCTAATTTACTCCTATTATCAATTTTTTTCTTTGTTCTCTTGCCATCCTTATTTTAAAAGCAGGAATGTAAATCTTAGCAGCCAGCCCATTTTAGGTTCAGCACCATGGATAGTGCTTGCTTATTGGCTGCAGCGTATCATGTCCGCCAGACATTGCTGTCCGCATTCAGTATTGCACAAGCAGTTCTGGTGAACTTCTTGTGCAATGCTGCCCCCTGCAGATTTGCAGCCAATCGGCCGCTAGCAGGGGGTGTCAATCAACCCGATTGTATAGGATCGTGTTGATTGCTGTACGCCACTCAGGAGAATGCTGCTTGGTATCAAAAAGGGTGAGATCAGGATATGAGCACTACGACATGGGTGAGAGCAGGATACTAGCACTATGACAAGGGTGAGCAAGCATGATATGAGCACTACGATAAGTGTGAGAGCAGGATATTAGTACTATGACAAGGGCGAGAATGCAGGATATGAGCACTATGACAAGGGTTAGAGCAGGATATTAGCACTATGACAAGGGTGAGAAAGCAGAATATGAGCACTACGACAAGGGTGAGCGCAGGATATGAGCAATAAGACAGGGGGGAGAGCATGATATGAGCACTATGACATGGGTAAGAGCCAGATATGAGCACTATGACAAGGGTAAAAGCAGGATATGAGCACTACGACAAGGGTGAAAGCAGGATATTAGCACTATGAGAAGGGTGAGAAAGCAGGATATTAGCACTACGACAAGCGTGAGAACAGGATATGAGCACTAAGAAAGGGAGGAGAGCAGTATACAAGGGCGAGAAAGCAGGATATGAGCGCTACGACAAGGGTAAGAGCAGGATATTAGCACTATGACAAGGGTGGGAACGCAGGATATGAGCACTATGACAAGGGTGAGAGCAGGATATGAGCACTAAGGCAGGGGGAGAGCAGGTTATAAGCACTATGACAAGGGGTAGAGCGAGATATGAGCACTATGACAAGGGTGAAAGCAGGATATGAGCACTATGACAAGGGTGAGAGCAGGATATGCGCACTACAACAAGGGTGAGAGCACAATATCAGCACTGAAACAAGGGTAAAAGCAAGATATGAGCACTACGACAAGGGTGAGAGCAGTATATGTGCACTATGACAAGGGGGAGTGCAGGATATGAGCACTGAGACAATGATGAAAGCAGGATATGAGCACTATGACAAGGGTAAGAGCAGTATATGAGCACTATGATAAGGGTGAGAGCAGGATATGAGCACTATGACATGAGTGAAAGAGCAGGATATGAGTACTATGACATGGGTGAGAGCAGGATATGAGCACTATGATAAGGGTGAGAGCAGGATATGAGCACTATGATACGGGTGAGAGCAGGATATGAGCACTATGACATGAGTGAAAGAGCAGGTTATGAGCAATATGACATGGGTGAGAGCAGGATATGAGCACTATAACAGGGGTGAAAACAGCATATGAGCATTATGACAGGGGTGAGAGCAGTATATGAACACTGTGACAGTGGTGAGAGCAGTATATGAGCATTACAAGAGGGGTGAGAGCAAGCTATGAGCACTATGACATGGGTGAGAGCAGGATATGCGCACTATAACAGTGGTGAGAGCAGTATATGAGCATTACAAGAAGGGTGAGTGCAAGCTCTGAGCACTATGACATGGGTGAGAGAGCAGGATATGAGCACTATGACAGGGGTGAGAAAACACGATATTAACACTATGACAAGGGTGAAAACAGGATATGAGCACTACAACAAGGGTGAGAACAAGGTATGAGCACTACGACATGGGTGATAGAACAGGATATGAGCACTACGACAAGGGTGAGAACAAGGTATGAGCACTACGACATGGGTGAGAGAACAGGATATGAGCACTATGACAAGGGTGAGAACAAGGTATGAGCACTACGACATGGGTGAGAGAACAGGATATGAGCACTATGACAAGGGTGAGAACAAGGTATGAGCACTACGATATGGGTGAGAGAACAGGATATGAGCACTACGACAAGGGTGAGAACAAGATATGAGCACTATGACAAGGGTGATAGCAGGATACGCGCACTATAACAGTGGTGAGAGCAGTATATGAGCACTATGACAAGGGTTAAGAGCAGTATATGAGCACTACGACATAGTTGAGCGCAGGATATGAGCACTATGACAAGTGTGAGAGCAGGATATGAGCACTACGACAAGGGTGAGAGCAGGATATGAGCAATATGACAGGGGTGAGCCCAGGATATGAACACTACAACGGGGGGAGAGCAGGGTTATGAGCACTATGACAAGGGTGAGAGCAGGATATGAGCAATATGACAGGCGTGAGACCAGGATATGAGCACTACAACGGGGTGAGAGCAGGATATTAGCAGTATGACAAGGGTTAAACCCAACATATGAGCACTATGACATGGGTTAAGAGCAGGATATGAGCACTATGACACGGGTAAGAGCAGTATATGAGTACTACGACATGGGTAAGCACAGGATATGAGCATTATGACAAGGGTGAGAGCAGTATATGAGCAATATGACAGGGGTGAGACCAGGATATGAGCACTATAACAGGGGTGAGATAACAGTATATGAGCACTATTACAAGGGTGAAAAAGCAGGATATGAGCACTATGACAGGGGTGAGAAAGCAAAATATGAGCACTATTACAAGGGTGAAAAAGCAGGATATGAGCACTATGATACGGGTGAGAGCAGGATATGAGCACTATGACATGAGTGAAAGAGCAGGTTATGAGCAATATGACATGGGTGAGAGCAGGATATGAGCACTATAACAGGGGTGAAAACAGCATATGAGCATTATGACAGGGGTGAGAGCAGTATATGAACACTGTGACAGTGGTGAGAGCAGTATATGAGCATTACAAGAGGGGTGAGAGCAAGCTATGAGCACTATGACATGGGTGAGAGCAGGATATGCGCACTATAACAGTGGTGAGAGCAGTATATGAGCATTACAAGAAGGGTGAGTGCAAGCTCTGAGCACTATGACATGGGTGAGAGAGCAGGATATGAGCACTATGACAGGGGTGAGAAAACACGATATTAACACTATGACAAGGGTGAAAACAGGATATGAGCACTACAACAAGGGTGAGAACAAGGTATGAGCACTACGACATGGGTGATAGAACAGGATATGAGCACTACGACAAGGGTGAGAACAAGGTATGAGCACTATGACATGGGTGAGAGAACAGGATATGAGCACTATGACAAGGGTGAGAACAAGGTATGAGCACTACGACATGGGTGAGAGAACAGGATATGAGCACTATGACAAGGGTGAGAACAAGGTATGAGCACTACGATATGGGTGAGAGAACAGGATATGAGCACTACGACAAGAGTGAGAACAAGATATGAGCACTATGACAAGGGTGATAGCAGGATACGCGCACTATAACAGTGGTGAGAGCAGTATATGAGCACTATGACAAGGGTTAAGATCAGTATATGAGCACTACGACATAGTTGAGCGCAGGATATGAGCACTATGACAAGGGTGAGAGCAGGATATGAGCACTACGACAAGGGTGAGAGCAGGATATGAGCAATATGACAGGGGTGAGACCAGGATATGAACACTACAACGGGGGGAGAGCAGGGTTATGAGCACTATGACAAGGGTGAGAGCAGGATATCAGCAATATGACAGGCGTGAGACCAGGAAATGAGCACTACAACGGGGTGTGAGCAGGATATTAGCAGTATGACAAGGGTTAAACCCAAGATATGAGCACTATGACATGGGTTAAGAGCAGGATATGAGCACTATGACACGGGTAAGAGCAGTATATGAGTACTACGACATGGGTAAGCACAGGATATGAGCATTATGACAGGGGTGAGACCAGGATATGAGCACTATAACAGGGGTGAGATAACAGTATATGAGCACTATTACAAGGGTGAAAAAGCAGGATATGAGCACTATGACAGGGGTGAGAAAGCAAGATATGAGCACTATTACAAGGGTGAAAAAGCAGGATATGAGCACTATTACAGGGGTGAGAAAGCAGGATATGAGCACTATGACAGGGGTGAGATAACAGTATATGAGCATTATTACAAGGGTGAAAAAGCAGGATATGAGCACTATGACATGGGTATGAGCAGTATATGAGCACTACGACAAGGGTGAGAGCAGGATATGAGCACTATGACAAGGGTGAGAGCAGGATATGAGCACTATGACAAGGGTGAGAGCAGGATATGAGCATTATGACAAGGGTGAGAGCAGGATATGAGCATTATGACAAGGGTGAGAGCAGGATATGAGTAATATGACATGGGAGAGAGAGCAGGATATTGACACTATGACAAGGGGGAAAACAGGATATGAGCACTACGAAAAGGGTGAGAACAAGGTATGAGCATTACGACATGGGTGAGAGAACAGGATATGAGCACTGCGACAAGGGTGAGAACAAGGTATGAACACTATGACAAGGGTGAGAGAGCAGGATATAAGCACTACAACAAGGGTGAGAGCAAGGTATTAGCACTATGACAAGGGTGAAAACAAGGTATGAGCATTACGACATGGGTGAGAGAATAGGATATGAGCACTACGACAAGGGTGAGAACAAGGTATGAACACTGTGACAAGGGTGAGAGAGCAGGATATGAGCACTTTGATATGGGTGAGAGAGCAAGATATTAACACTATGACAAGGAGGAAAACAGGATATGAGCACTACGACAAGGGTGAGAACAAGGTATGAGCACTATGACATGGGTGAGAGAACAGGATATTAGCACTATGACAAGGGTTAAGAGCAGAATATAAGCACTATGACATGGGTAAGAGCAGTATATGAGCACTACAACAAGGGTGAGCGCAGGATATGAGCAATATGACAGGGGTGAGACCAGGATATGAGCACCACAACGGGGTTAGAGCAGGATATGAGATATGACAAGAGTGAAAGCAGGATAAGAGAACTATCAAAGGGGTGAAAGCAGGATATGAGCACTATGACAGGGGTCATAGAAGTATATGAGCATTACGACAGGGGTGAGAGCAGGATATGAGCACTATGACAGGGGTGAGAGTAGGATATGAGCACTACGACAAGGGTGAGAAAGCAGGATATGAGCACTACGACAGGGGTGAGATAACAGTATATGAGCACTATTACAAGGGTGAAAAAGCAGGATATGAGCACTATGACAGGGGTGAGAAAGCAGGATATGAGCACTATGACAGGGGTGAGATAACAGTATATGAGCACTATTACAAGGGTGAAAAAGCAGGATATGAGCACTATGACAGGGGTGTGAAAGCAGGATATGAGCACTATGACAGGGGTGAGAAAGCAGGATATGAGCACTATGACAGGGGTGAGAAAACACGATATTAACACTATGACAAGGGTGAAAACAGGATATGAGCACTACAACAAGGGTGAGAACAAGGTATGAGCACTACGACATGGGTGATAGAACAGGATATGAGCACTACGACAAGGGTGAGAACAAGGTATGAGCACTACGACATGGGTGAGAGAACAGGATATGAGCACTATGACAAGGGTGAGAACAAGGTATGAGCACTACGACATGGGTGAGAGAACAGGATATGAGCACTATGACAAGGGTGAGAACAAGGTATGAGCACTACGATATGGGTGAGAGAACAGGATATGAGCACTACGACAAGGGTGAGAACAAGATATGAGCACTATGACAAGGGTGATAGCAGGATACGCGCACTATAACAGTGGTGAGAGCAGTATATGAGCACTATGACAAGGGTTAAGAGCAGTATATGAGCACTACGACATAGTTGAGCGCAGGATATGAGCACTATGACAAGGGTGAGAGCAGGATATGAGCACTACGACAAGGGTGAGAGCAGGATATGAGCAATATGACAGGGGTGAGACCAGGATATGAACACTACAACGGGGGGAGAGCAGGGTTATGAGCACTATGACAAGGGTGAGAGCAGGATATGAGCAATATGACAGGCGTGAGACCAGGAAATGAGCACTACAACGGGGTGTGAGCAGGATATTAGCAGTATGACAAGGGTTAAACCCAAGATATGAGCACTATGACATGGGTTAAGAGCAGGATATGAGCACTATGACACGGGTAAGAGCAGTATATGAGTACTACGACATGGGTAAGCACAGGATATGAGCATTATGACAAGGGTGAGAGCAGTATATGAGCAATATGACAGGGGTGAGAGCAGGATATGAGCACTATAACAGGGGTGAGATAACAGTATATGAGCACTATTACAAGGGTGAAAAAGCAGGATATGAGCACTATGACAGGGGTGAGAAAGCAAGATATGAGCACTATTACAAGGGTGAAAAAGCAGGATATGAGCACTATTACAGGGGTGAGAAAGCAGGATATGAGCACTATGACAGGGGTGAGATAACAGTATATGAGCATTATTACAAGGGTGAAAAAGCAGGATATGAGCACTATGACATGGGTATGAGCAGTATATGAGCACTACGACAAGGGTGAGAGCAGGATATGAGCACTATGACAAGGGTGAGAGCAGGATATGAGCACTATGACAAGGGTGAGAGCAGGATATGAGCATTATGACAAGGGTGAGAGCAGGATATGAGCATTATGACAAGGGTGAGAGCAGGATATGAGTAATATGACATGGGAGAGAGAGCAGGATATTGACACTATGACAAGGGGGAAAACAGGATATGAGCACTACGAAAAGGGTGAGAACAAGGTATGAGCATTACGACATGGGTGAGAGAACAGGATATGAGCACTGCGACAAGGGTGAGAACAAGGTATGAACACTATGACAAGGGTGAGAGAGCAGGATATAAGCACTACAACAAGGGTGAGAGCAAGGTATTAGCACTATGACAAGGGTGAAAACAAGGTATGAGCATTACGACATGGGTGAGAGAATAGGATATGAGCACTACGACAAGGGTGAGAACAAGGTATGAACACTGTGACAAGGGTGAGAGAGCAGGATATGAGCACTTTGATATGGGTGAGAGAGCAAGATATTAACACTATGACAAGGAGGAAAACAGGATATGAGCACTACGACAAGGGTGAGAACAAGGTATGAGCACTATGACATGGGTGAGAGAACAGGATATTAGCACTATGACAAGGGTTAAGAGCAGAATATAAGCACTATGACATGGGTAAGAGCAGTATATGAGCACTACAACAAGGGTGAGCGCAGGATATGAGCAATATGACAGGGGTGAGACCAGGATATGAGCACCACAACGGGGTTAGAGCAGGATATGAGATATGACAAGAGTGAAAGCAGGATAAGAGAACTATCAAAGGGGTGAAAGCAGGATATGAGCACTATGACAGGGGTCATAGAAGTATATGAGCATTACGACAGGGGTGAGAGCAGGATATGAGCACTATGACAGGGGTGAGAGTAGGATATGAGCACTACGACAAGGGTGAGAAAGCAGGATATGAGCACTACGACAGGGGTGAGATAACAGTATATGAGCACTATTACAAGGGTGAAAAAGCAGTATATGAGCACTATGACAGGGGTGAGAAAGCAGGATATGAGCACTATGACAGGGGTGAGATAACAGTATATGAGCACTATTACAAGGGTGAAAAAGCAGGACATGAGCACTATGACAGGGGTGTGAAAGCAGGATATGAGCACTATGACAGGGGTGAGAAAGCAGGATATGAGCACTATGACATGGGGTGAGACTGGATATGAGCACTATGACACGGGTGAGAGCAGGATATGAGCACTATGACACGGTAAGAGCAGTATATAAGCACTACAACAAGGGTGAGAGCAGGATATGAGCAATATTACAGGGGTGAAACCAGGATATGAACACTACGACGGGGTGAGAGCAGGATATGAGCACTATGACAAGAGTGAAAGCAGGATATGAGCACTATGACAAGAGTGAAAGCAGGATATGAGCACTACGACAGGCGTGAGATAGCAGGATATGAGCACTTTTACAAGGGTGAAAAAAGCAGGATATGAGCACTATGACAGGGTGAGAAAGTAGGATATGAGCACTATGACAGGGGTGATAAAGCAGGATATGAGCACTACGACAGGGGTGAGAGCAGGATGTGAGCACTACAACAGGGGTGAGAGCAGGATATGGGCACTATGACATGGGTGAGAGAGCAGGATGTTAACACTATGTCAACGGGGAAAACAGGATATGACCACTACGACAAGGGTGAGAACAAGGTATGAGCACTACGACATGGGTGAGAGAACAGCATATAAGCACTACAACAAGGGTGAGAACAAGGTATGAGCACTATGACAAGGGTGAAAGATCAGGATATAAGCACTACAACAAGGGTGAGAGCAAGGTATTAGCACTTTTTTTTTTTAATAATAATTTATTCAGTTCCAGCATATAATACAACCATAGAATGTTAGTCTAAATCGCACCACGCAGGGTGTGCCATAATCATATAATGTTAATAAAAAAGAGTAGAACAGAACCCATAGTATAAACAAACAATACATTCATGTATATACCATTTAGTAAATATTAAAACAATTACACTAGATTCTATTCTAAATTACCCGGGTTCCGATTCATGATTATGCTGTTTTTCTTTTTGAAACTAAGATGAGGGAAAAGGGAGGAAAAAAGAGAGAAAAGAGGGGGAGAAAAAAAAGGGTAATAGATCCCGCCCTCCTCCTCTCCTCCATAACTTAAGTAGCTTACAACTAAACCTTTACATAAACTAAATATGGTCATCTAAGATTAATTCACCTCTTAGAACTGCATTTTGAATCCATTCTGAGTTTTTGAAGGGATATATCAATCTATACTGGATCTCAGGTGGATTTGAAAAAATAAAATTGCCCCATTTTCCAAAAAAATCATCTATTTCTGATTCAGATATTATTAAGGTTTCATGCTATTCCATTATTAATTTAGAATTCACAGCGTTAAGGAATAGAGAAAAGTTAGGCCGTTTTTCGATTTCCATTAGGAAAAAATAATATTTCTTGCACATATTATTGTAAAATTAATAAATTTTGTATTTTCTTCCCGATTCCTATGCACCTTTAAAAATATAATTTCCTCCTTACCCAACGAAATCTATTTTTTCAGGATTTTAGATAACCAATAAAAGACCTTTTCCCAAAATTGCCTCACTTTCGGGCATTCCCATATACAATGTATCAGATCTGCATTAAGCCAACTACAACGAGCACATTCATATGATTGGGCCTTATTCCACCTCCCAAGATCTCTTGGAGTAATATAAACTCTATTAATTAATTTAACATGCGACTCACGCCGCCCATACCCTATCAATACTCTTTCCAATTGTTGTTCATCTATTGAGGGAATATCTGCAATCCATTTTTCTCTTAAGTATTCCAATGCATGCTGCCCTTCTTTATATAATAACATGTTATACCAACCTGCAATAGCTGTTTTACCTTTTAAGAAAATGTTTATTCCCGCATAGACTCTTTCCCAATTTTTGTCAAAGGAACTAAGATCAACTGTGTTGAGAAAATGTCTTGTCTGAAAATAACCAAACATATCTCTATTGGAGAGATTATATTTTTCTTTAAAGGGACATTAAACCCAATTTTTTTCTTTCATGATTCACAAAGAGAACAGTTAAGAAAGAACTATCTGTTAGCCAATCTGGGACTATTTTCATAAAGCAGACAAGATTATATTTCTGAATTGAAGAGAAACTGAGTCCAGCATATTCTTTACTTTGGTTAAGTCTTTTTAATGATAGTTTAGGTTTAGACTTACCCCAAAAAAATAATCTACAAGCACTATTTAATTGATTTATGTCGCACTTTCTTAAGAAGAGCGGTACATTTTGCATTACATATAATAATTTGGGTAGGGCTACCATTTTAATTAGATTTATTTTACCAGCTAAAGAAAGAGGAAAAGAAGACCATTTTTGAATTTCATCCACTATTTTCCTAACTACCCCTGAAAAATTTCCATTGTACCATTCTTCCGGGCATCTAGATACATTAACTCCTAAGTATTTTAAACAATTGACTTCTTTAAATGGCAGTTGCAATAATAATAACTCAGATTTTTGGGAGTTTATTGCATATCCTATGCAAGGTATTAGCACTATGACAAGGGTGAGAACAAGGTATGAGCACTACGACATGGGTGGGAGAACAGGATATGAGCACTACGACAAAGGTGAGAACAAGGTATAAACACTGAGACAAGGGTGAGAGAGCAGGATATGAGCACTATGACATGGGTGAGAGAGCAGGGTATTAACACTATGACAAGGGGGAAAACAGGATATGAGCACTATGACAAGGGTGAGAGCAAGGTATTAGCACTATGACAAGGGTGAGAACAAGGTATGCGCACTACGACATTGGTGAGAGAACAGGATATGAGCACTACGACATGGGTGAGAGAGCAGGATATGAGCACTACGAAAAGGGTGAGAACAAGGTATGAACACTATGACAAGTGTGAGAGAGCAGGATATGAGCACTACGACAAGGGTGAGAACAAGGTATGAGCACTATGACAAGAGTGAGAACAAGGTATGAGCACTACAACAAGGGTGAGAGCAAGGTATAAACACTACAACAAGGGTGAAAACAGGATATAAGCACTATGACAGGGTTAAAAAGCAGGATCTGAGCCCACCGCAACTAAATAAAGTTATTAACCACTAAACCACCGCTCCCGGACATCGCCGCAACTATAATAAATGTATTAACCCCTAAACCGCCGCTCCCAGAGCCCACCGCCACCTACATTATACCTAGTAACCCCTATCCTGCCCCCCCTATACCGCCGCCACCTATAATAAATTTATTAACCCCTATCCTGCCGATCCTGGACCCCGCCGCAACTAAATAAATTGTTTAACCCCTAAACCGAAGCTCCCGGACTCCGCCGCCACCTATATTAAACTTATTAACCCCTAATCTGCCCCCCTTACACCATCGCCACCTATAATAAATGTATTAACCCCTATCCTGCCCCCCTATACCGCCGCCACTATAATAAAATTATTAACCCCTAAACCTAAGTCTAACCCTAAAACCCTAACACCCCCCTAACTTAAATATTAATTAAATACATCTAAATATTATAACTCTTATTAACTAAATTAATCCTATTTAAAACTAAATACTTACCTTTAAAATAAACCATAATATAGCTACAATATAAATAATAATTATATTGTAGCTATTTTAGGATTTATTTTTATTTTACAGGCAACTTTCAATTTATTTTAACTAGGTACAATAGCTATTAAATAGTTATTAACTATTTAATAGCTACCTAGTTAAAATAAAGAGAAATTTACCTGTAAAATAAAAACTAACCTAAGTTACAATTACACCTAACACTACACTATACTTAAATAAATTATTCCTATTTAAAACTAAATACTTACCTGTAAAATAAACCCTAAGATAGCTACAATGTAATTAATAATTACATTGTAGCTATTTTAGGCTTTATATTTATTTTACAGGTAACTTTGTATTTATTTTAGCTAGTTAGAATAGTTATTAAATAGTTATTAACTATTTAATAACTACCAAGATAAAAGAAATACAAAATTACCTGTAAAATAAATCCTAACCTAAGTTACAATTAAACCTAACACTACACTATCATTAAATTAATTAAATAAATTAGCTACAAATAACTACAATTAAATACAATTAAATAAACTAACTAAAGTACAAAAAATAAAAAAAAATAAATTACAAAAAATAAAAAAAAATAAGTTACAAACATTTGAAAAATATTACAACAATTTTAAGCTACTTACACCTAATCTAAGCCCCCTAATAAAATAACAAAGCCCCCCAAAATAAAAAAAATGCCCTACCCTATTCTACATTAAAAAGTTAACAGCTCTATTACCTTACCAGCCCTTAAAAGGGCCTTTTGCGGGGCATGCCCCAAAGAAAACAGCTCTTTTGCCTGTAAAATAAAAATACAACCCCCCCAACATTAAAACCCACCACCCACACACCCCTACTCTAACCCAAACCCCCCTTAAATAAACCTAACACTACCCCCCTGAAGATCATCCTACCTTTAGCCGTCTTCAGCCAACCGACCACCGATGGAACAGAAGAGGACATCCGCAGCGGCCAAAGTCTTCATCCAAGGGGCGCTGAAGAAGTCTTCCATCCGATTGAAGTCATCAACCAAGGGGCGCTGAAGAAGTCTTCCATCCGATTGAAGTCATCATCCAGGCGGCGTCTTCAATCTTCATCCATCCGGAGCGGAGCCATCTTCAGACGAGCCGACGCGGAGCCATCCTCTTCTACCGACAGACTAACAACGAATGACGGTTCCTTTAAGTGACGTCATCCAAGATGGCGTCCCTCGAATTCCGATTGGCTGATAGGATTCTATCAGCCAATTGGAATTAAGGTAGGAAAAATCTGATTGGCTGATTTAATCAGCCAATCAGATTGAAGTTCAATCCAAATGGCTGATCCAATCAGCCAATCAGATTGAGCTTGCATTGTATTGGCTGTTCCGATCAGCCAATAGAATGCAAGCTCAATCTGATAGGCTGATTGGATCAGCCTATTTAATTGTATTGTATTTAATTGTATTTAATTGTAGTTATTTGTAGCTAATTTATTTAATTAATTTAATGATAGTGTAGTGTTAGGTTTAATTGTAACTTAGGTTAGGATTTATTTTACAGGTCATTTTGTATTTCTTTTAGCTAGGTAGTTATTAAATAGTTAATAACTATTTAATAACTATTCTAACTAGCTAAAATAAAAACAAAGTTACCTGTAAAATAAATATAAATCCTAAAATAGCTACAATGTAATTATTAATTACATTGTAGCTATCTTAGGGTTTATTTTACAGGTAAGTATTTAGTTTTAAATAGGAATAATTTATTTAAGTATAGTGTAGTGTTAGGTGTAATTGTAACTTAGGTTAGTTTTTATTTTACAGGTAAAAATTCTCTTTATTTTAACTAGGTAGTTATTAAATAGTTAATAACTATTTAATAGCTATTGTACCTAGTTAAAATAAATTGAAAGTTGCCTGTAAAATAAAAATACAATATAATTTTTATTTATATTGTAGCTATATTAGGGTTTATTTTAAAGGTAAGTACTTAGTTTTAAATAGGATTAATTTAGTTAATAAGAGTTATAATATTTAGATGTATTTAATTAATATTTAAGTTAGGGGGGTGTCAGGGTTAGGGTTAGACTTAGGTTTAGTGGTTAAAAATTTTATTATAGTGGCAGCGGTATGGGGGGGCAGGATAGGGGTCAATAAATTTATTATAGGTGGCGACGGTGTGGGGGGGCAGATTAGGGGTTAATAAGTTTAATATAGGTGGCGACGGGGTCCGGGAGTGGCGGTTTAGGGGTTAAACAATTTATTTAGTTGCGGCGGGGTCCGGGATCGGCAGGATAGGGGGTTAATAAATTTATTATAGGTGGCGGCGGTATAGGGGGGGCAGGATAGGGGTTACTAGGTATAATGTAGGTGGCGGTGGGCTCTGGGAGTGGCGGTTTAGGGGTTAATACATTTATTATAGTTGCGGCGGTGTCCAGGAGCGGCGGTTTAGTGGTTAATAACTTTATTTAGTTGCGGGGGGCTCCGGGGGCGCCAGTATAGGGGGTAGAACAGTGTAGTTTAGTGTGGGTGCTTAGTGACAGCTTGTCAATAAAGCTGTCAAAAAGCCGAAGAGCAGCGAGATCGGATGAGCGATAACTATCACAGTCCGCTGCTCATCACCCCGTACTTGGTGCGCGGCTTTTTGACAGATTTATTGATAACTTTGGAGAGCGTATTCAGGTCCGCGGTGGCGATGGTAGGCGAGCTTAGGCGGGCGTATTGGGGCCGGCGATGGCAGGTAAGTAGACACGTTGATAACTAGAGGCCAATGTATCAGATCTGCATTAAGCCAACTACAACGAGCACATTCATATGATTGGGCCTTATTCCACCTCCCAAGATCTCTTGGAGTAATATAAACTCTATTAATTAATTTAACATGCGACTCACGCCGCCCATACCCTATCAATACTCTTTCCAATTGTTGTTTCATCTATTGAGGGAATATCTGCAATCCATTTTTCCAATGCATGCTGCCCTTCTTTATATAATAACATGTTATACCAACCTGCAATAGCTGTTTTACCTTTTAAGAAAATGTTTATTCCCGCATAGACTCTTTCCCAATTTTTGTCAAAGGAACTAAGATCAACTGTGTTGAGAAAATGTCTTGTCTGAAAATAACCAAGCATATCTCTATTGGAGAGATTATATTTTTCTTTAAAGGGACATTAAACCCAATTTTTTTCTTTCATGATTCACAAAGAGAACAGTTAAGAAAGAACTATCTGTTAGCCAATCTGGGACTATTTTCATAAAGCAGACAAGATTATATTTCTGAATTGAAGAGAAACTGAGTCCAGCATATTCTTTACTTTGGTTAAGTCTTTTTAATGATAGTTTAGGTTTAGACTTACCCCATAAAAATAATCTACAAGCACTATTTAATTGATTTATGTCGCACTTTCTTAAGAAGAGCGGTACATTTTGCATTACATATAATAATTTGGGTAGGGCTACCATTTTAATTAGATTTATTTTACCAGCTAAAAAAAGAGGAAAAGAAGACCATTTTTGAATTTCATCCACTATTTTCCTAACTACCCCTGAAAAATTTCAATTGTACCATTCTTCCGGGCATCTAGATACATTAATTCCTAAGTATTTTAAACAATTGACTTCTTTAAATGGCAGTTGCAAATAAGGATCTTTATTCCTTTTTAGCTATAATAACTCAGATTTTTGGGAGTTTATTGCATATCCTATGCAAGGTATTAGCACTATGACAAGGGTGAGAACAAGGTATGAGCACTACGACATGGGTGGGAGAAAAGGATATGAGCACTACAACAAGGGTGAGAACAAGGTATAAACACTGAGACAAGGGTGAGAGAGCAGGATATGAGCACTATGACATGGGTGAGAGAGCAAGATAGTAACACTATGACAAGGGGGAAAACAGGATATGGGCACTATGACAAGGGTGAGAACAAGGTATGAGCTAACGACATGGGTGAGAGAGCAGGATATAAGCACTACAACAAGGGTGAGAGCAAGGTATTAGCACTATGACAAGGGTGAGAACAAGGTATGCGCACTACGACATTGGTGAGAGAACAGGATATGAGCACTACGACATGGGTGAGAGAGCAGGATATGAGCACTACGAAAAGGGTAAGAACAAGGTATGAACACTATGACAAGTGTGAAAGAGCAGGATATGAGCACTACGACAAGGGTGAGAACAAGGTATGAGCACTATGACAAGAGTGAGAACAAGGTATGAGCACTACAACAAGGGTGAGAACAAGGTATAAACACTACGACAAGGGTGAAAACAGGATATGAGCACTATGACAGGGTTAAAAAGCAGGATATGAGCACTATGATAGGGGTGAGAGCAGGATATGAGCACTACAACAGGGATGAGAGCAGGATATGAGCACTACAACAGGGGTGAGAGCAGGATATGGGCACTATGACATGGGTCAGAGAGCAGGATATGAGCACTATGACATGGGTGAGAGAGCAGGATATTAACACTATGACAAGGGGGAAAACAGGATATGAGCACTACAACAAGGGTGAGAACAAGGTATGAGCACTATGACAAGGGTGAGAGAGCAGGATATGAGCACTACGACAAGGGTGAGAACAAGCTATGAACACTATGACAAGGGTGAGAGAGCAGGATATGAGCACTACGACAAGGGTGAGAACAAGGTATGAGAACTATGACAAGGGTGAGAGAGCAGGATATAAGCACTACAACAAGGGTGAGAGCAAGGTATTAGCACTATGACAAGGGTGAGAACAAGGTATAAGCACTACGACATGGGTGAGAGAACAGAATATGAACACTACGACAAGGGTGAGAACATGGTATGAACACTATGACAAGGGTGAGAGAGCAGGATATAAACACTAGAACAAGGGTGAGAGCAAGGTATTAGCACTATGACAAGAGTGAGAACAAGGTATGAGCACTACGACATGAGTGAGAGAACAGGATATGAACACTACGACAAGGGTGAGAACAAGGTATGAACACTGTGACAAGGGTGAGAGAGCAGGATGTGAGTACTACGACAAGGGTGAGAGAGCAGGATATGAGCATTACGACAAGGGTGAGAACAAGGTATGAGCACTATGACAAGGGTGAGAGAGCAGGATATAAGCACTACAACAAGGGTGAGAGCAAGGTATTAGCACTATGACAAGGGTGAGAACAAGGTATGAGCACTACGACATGGGTGAGAGAACAGGATATGAGCACTACGACAAGGGTGAGAACAAGGTATGAACACTATGACAAGGGTGAGAGAGCAGGATATGAGCACTAGAACAAGGGTGAGAGCAAGGTATTAGCACTATGACAAGAGTGAGAACAAGGTATGAGCACTACGACATGGGTGAGAGAACAGGATATGAGCACTACGACAAGGGTGAGAACAAGGTATGAACACTGTGACAAGGGTGAGAGAGCAGGATATGAGCACTACGACAAGGGTGAGAACAAGGTATGAGCACTATGATAAGGGTGAGAACAAGGTATGAGCACTACGACAAGGGTGAGAACAGGATATGAGCACTATGACAAAGGTGAGTGCAGGATATGAGCACTATAACAGGGGTGAGAACAGGATATGAGCATTTTGACAAGGGTTAGAGCAAGGTATGAGCACTATGACAAGGTTGAGAGAGCAGGATATGAGCACTGTGACTGCAGCTAATCTTAAACCGTAGTGCTCATATCCTGCTCTCACCCATATCTGATGACAAGCAGCACTCTTGTTATAACAGCAAACATGAGCAAAATCTATCCACAGAGGGAAGCTGTGCGCCTGCTTCTGTGACAATTACACTTGTTAGTTCTGTCAAATAAGACAATGCAAGCAAATGAGTCTCTAACAAAACCACAGATTACCCTCATGACCACTCTTTTTCTGTGTCAGTTACTATCACATTGTGTTCAGCATCAGATAACAGGACATGAGCACTGTGGTATAAAACTAGATGTAATCACAGTGTTGAAAAAGAAAGAGGAGGCAAGTCTGTAGCGATCACTACTGCAATTCTGTGTAGTGACATTGTTAATTGCACTGTCAACGACAGAGATTTACTGAAAAGCTAAGGTGCAGAATGTTACATGCATACCATTAATTAATTACATAGAGAGTGGAACGGAAGAGAGATGCTAAAAAGCTATATATTTTAAAATTTAAATGGACATTTTTTTACATGATTGTATGGGCACAATTAAAAGGGTATTTAGATACTCACCTTTAATAAAGCCAATTTGAAATAGATAAGGTAACCAAAACAGCCCAGGGTCCCCCTTCATTACTGTTTTTAATATGCTGCTTTTTTTCTCTTCTTATAAACTGTATCACAGGGTGCACTAAAGTAGAACAGGGTTATCAATCAGATTTTGATTCGCAAGAAACCTACTGATGCGGTTTAAAAAAACCCTCAGTGGCTGACAAGTGGACTATGAAAGGGAATGAAAGGGATACCAGAGCGATTTTGGTTGACATTTAAATTGGCTTTATAACACGTACGTCTCTGAATACCCTTTTAAATTGTGCACATACTGCACAATAAAGTAACAAAAATCTTTACTGTCACTTTAACTTGAACAATGTTAAATACATACATTTTTAACATTAGCCATAAACATGCTTGTATTAGAGACTGTTAAATATGATGATAGGCAGAGCTAAAATATAGCCCTTTGAAACAAAGATTTTCTTTCCACTTTATACATATCTATGCTTTGCTAACATTTCTTTTTATGAAGACTATTGTCCTTAGTCTCATTCTCAAAACAAATTGTAATTAATTCTTTATTGAACCACACAACTTTATTTTCAGGCTGTTAAAGAATGTATCTATTAAAAAGAAAATAGAGTGGAATTGCTATGTTAGACCAATAATACAAATGCCAAAATAAAGTAGTGATACCTTTAAAAAGCACTAAAATGCAAAAGGAATTATAGGCACAGTATTATCAATTAGGTTAGTAGAGGTAATAAAAACCTCGATGCTACCCCTTTAAATGACTGTTAGTAGAAGGAAGGGAGAGGGGAGGACTAAAGAGGGGTTTGTTAAGCACTCTTGAACCTAAGGTGTAAATGTTGCTGCATGAAAGCAGCATAAATTCATAGCTGGTCTGTATAGGTATATATTAAAATTAAACTCTTTATTAAATAAATCACATAAAAGGTGACAATTTTCACCAAATTACCCCACACCAAATAAAACTCTCATATATAACCGATCAAGCTTTAGGCAAAAGGAAAGCTACCTCCCTGTATTCCTGGCCGATAACCGGAAACATCGGCATCAGGTGTTAGAGGTAGCTAGTGAAGACAACAGCCTGCAGCATATAAGGTTAGTGAGAGTGAGATATTTTAAGTTAAAAATAGCACAAATGCATTTTGGCGGCTGTACGGCCTTTCTCAATATGGTAAAAGTTAGTGAGACTGACAAGCCGAACCTCCGTTATGCGAGTCTATTTATACCCTAAACATGAGCAGTGAGAGGCCAATCAACACGGCCAAACCGGACACGCCTGTCAGGCAGCCAATCCCAATCAGCTATTGTGTCTCTACCCATTCAGACCGCAAATTCAGTCACGTCATTGGTCCAAACAGCTGAAGGCACAAGAGAATAATACTGACAGGGATCGCATGTCCTTTAACATCTATCGGCATAAATATATAAGATCACAAATGAGATCACATTACGCTTGTGTCATTTTCATAGTCTGAAAGCGGGGGAGAGCTATATATGAATCGGGGACCGAAGTTTGTTGCGATTCTACTTGTGTATGCTTCTCCGTAACCAAATAGTATGACTAAACAGCTGACCCACTAAAAACACTGTTCATATCCTATGACATATACTAATGTTCACTAGCGAGTCCTAACTCACACATTATGTAATCTTACGTCATAGAGTTCAGTCCTAATACATATATATCCGAAATCCAGTGACACTGAAGTGGTATGTTGCCGTGTTAGGGCACCCTTACGGTATATAGCACGCAATATACACATATTGGTTACTACATATTAGACATATAAGTGCAGTCTAGTTTCATGTGATACTACGAGAGTTCTGAGACTTATTAATATAAGGCCAATGAATTACGCTCTTAATGATAGGGTAAGAAATCGTACAAAGAAAACAATTATATGTGTTGGACATGCACATTTCCAAATTTTACCAAACAGATGTATAATAGTCTTTATGATTATAATAATCTAGGTAATACAACCCAGGTAGACCTTAAAGGCATATTATAAGAAAGAGACTATTTTATATATTACGTCTGGTGGGGGCATTCATTTATCTTTGTTAAATCAGAAAGTAGGCAGAGTCATAGAAACTTAGTTTATCACTGTTATACTGTCTCTTAATGATTATGTTATATTTGATACCCCATTCTGGGTGCACATCCCACATAATTGGGTTTATTATTATAGCTGACAATTAAATATTAGGTAATGATTTCTAGATCTTACTGTATGTTTACACACCAATTTTAATCATACCATTAGTATATTAACGTATGTATATTAATGAGTATGGAATAACTCTAGTGGACTCTTATTAGTGGTCAAATATTAACCATAATGCAGGCGATCATTTCAGATGTTATCAACATTAGGAATATTCTGTAATGTTCCACTATACATACATTGACATTTCAGCAACATTTACAAATAAACCCAAAAATTATTATTTATTATTATAGAATCGCAACAAACTTCGGTCCCCGATTCATATATAGCTCTCCCCCGCTTTCAGACTATGAAAATGACACAAGCGTAATGTGATCTCATTTTTGATCTTATATATTTATGCCGATAGATGTTAAAGGACATGCGATCCCTGTCAGTATTATTCTCTTGTGCCCTCAGCTGTTTGGACCAATGACGTGACTGAATTTGCGGTCTGAATGGGTAGAGACACAATAGCTGATTGGGATTGGCTGCCTGACAGGCGTGTCCGGTTTGGCCGTGTTGATTGGCCTCTCACTGCTCATGTTTAGGGTATAAATAGACTCGCATAATGGAGGTTCGGCTTGTCAGTCTCACTAACTTTTACCACATTGAGAAAGGCCGTACAGCCGCCGAAATGCATTTGTGCTATTTTTAACTTAAAATATCTCACTCTCACTAACCTTATATGCTGCAGGCTGTTGTCTTCACTAGCTACCTCTGACACCTGATGCCGATGTTTCCGGTTATCGGCCAGGAATACAGGGAGGTAGCTTTCCTTTTGCCTAAAGCTTGATCGGTTATATATGAGAGTTTTATTTGGTGTGGGGTAATTTGGTGAAAAGTATAACCTTTTATGTGATTTATTTAATAAAGAGTTTAATTTTAATATATACCTATACAGACCAGCTATGAATTTATGCTGCTTTGATGCAGCAACATTTACACCTTAGGTTCAAGAGTGCTTAACAACCCCCTCTTTAGTCCTCCCATCTCCCTTCCTTCTACTAAAAACCTTTAAAAATCACTCATTTCCCATTTAAAGGGATATTATACACTCATTTTTTTCTTTGCATAAATGTTTTGTAGATGATCTATTTATATAGCCCATTAAGTTTTTTTTTTTTTTTTTAATGTATAGTTTTGCTTATTTTTAAATAACATTGCTCTAATTTTCAGATTCCAAAGCCCCAAAGTTTTAGGAGAATACCGTCAGATACCTACTCCAGCTTGCTACTGTTTGTGTAAAGGGTCTTTCTTTCATGTAATTGGCAAGAGTCCATGAGCTAGTGACGTATGGGATATACAATCCTACCAGGAGGGGCAAAGTTTCCCAAACCTCAAAATGCTTATAAATACACCCCCCACCACACCCACAATTCAGTTTTACAAACTTTGCCTCCTATGGAGGTGGTGAAGTAAGTTTGTGCTAGATTTCTATGTTGATATTCGCTTCTCAGCTTTTTTGAAGCCCGGTTCCTCTCAGAGTGCAGTGAATGACAGAGGGATGTGAAGGGAGTATTACCTATCGAATACAATGGTCATCCTAACGGGGATCTATTTCATAGGTTCTCTGTTATCAGTCATAGATATTCATCTCCTACCTCCCTTTTAAGTTCGACGATATACTCTTATATACCATTACCTCTGCTGATTCTCATTTCAGTACTGGTTTGGCTATCTACTTTATGTAGATGAGTGTCTTCTGGTAAGTATGTTTCCTTTATTTAAGACACTCTCAGCTATGGTTTGGCACTTTATATTTAAAGTTCTAAATATATGTTTGTACTTATATTTGCCATGATTCAGGTTTATCAGTATATTTCCTTTTTGCAGACTGTCAGTTTCATATTTGGGAAATGCATATAAAAAAAAAAAAATTCTTACCTGAAGTTTTCAAATTGACTCTCTTTTCTAAATTGCGGGCTGTTAGGCTCGCCGGAGCGCAAAATGCTATAATTTATTGCGTCATTCTTGGCACAAGACTTTTTTGGCGCGAGAATTACGTTTGTTGACGTAATTTCGTCATTTCCGGTGTCATGAGATGCAGGACATATGCAGGACACAGCAATGATGGTACAACTCTATTTTATTGCAGAGCATAACAATACACATCTAGTCAGGTTGATTGTACTAAACTAACTGCGCCACAGACACCGGACCTAAGCCCCGCCCACATACTAGTGACATCACATCCTGCTCTCATCACATCTTCCCCTTTTTCAAAGGCAAAGCATACATTTGCATATAATAAATAACAAGGTACACCAACAGGGTATACAACAACATTTTTGTTTTTGAACATTATAAAAACAGATAGATTAGAAAACATGAACAAATAAATTACATCCTGACTTGGACATCGGGGTAGACTACCCTAGTCCACAGTGACCATGGGATTATTCTGCCCATACTTCCGGTCACTGTTCTAGCTAAAGTCAGTCCCTGTATCGGGCCGGAAGTTTCACCACTCTTCCGCTTGATGTAACTTTGCATGAACTGTCCTCTGATACAGAAGATGGTGAACAAGAGTCTGCTGGAGGCAAAGATATATCCCCGCTGTGATCTTGCTGAGGGGAAGGCACTTCTCTTAGAACAGGGGATCCCACCGGCGGTGGTACTGAGGTATCTGGTTCCAGACTCTCAGGTACAGGCTGAAGATGTCTTCGGTTACGGCGTGTAACCGTCCCTCCCTCTGTAAGGACTGTGTAAGACCTTGGTTCTGGAGAGCGGCCCACTACCGTAGCAGACGTCTTCCATTTCTTCTCATCATCCAGTTTAATTCTGACACTTTGGCCCGCTTTCAGTTCCTGTAAAGGCCTGACAGAATGTCTCCTGTCGTTGAAGAAACGATAACCCTTTTTGGCCTCTTCATCCCTCCTAAGGACTTCGTCCCGAAGAACAGGGCCAGGCGGCTTGAAGACACCCACTGAGGGTAAAGTGGTGCGAATCTGGCGTCCTAGCATCAGCTGTGCCGGGCTAAACCCAGTGGCTTGAATGGGCGTCGCCCTGTATGACAAGAGGGCTAGGTACGGCTCAGATTGCTTTAGAATGAATTTTGTTGTTTGAACTGCCCTTTCAGCCATTCCGTTGGCCTGCGGATAATGTGGACTTGACGTGGAATGTACAAAATCATATTCCCTGCTGAAAGCACTGAACTCTGTAGAAGCGAACTGCATACCATTATCACTCACCAGCTCCATTGGAATGCCCCAGCGGGCGAACAAGCTCTTCAGGCGAATGATAACGGCCTGACTTGTGATATCATTCAGGGGTGCAATTTCCAAATACCTGGAATAGTAGTCGATCACAACAAGAAACTTTTTCCCGTGCAGTTCACACAAATCAGCAGCTATTTTCTGCCACGGCCCCGCAGGCAGCGGAGTAGACATTAAGGGCTCCCTTCTCTGAGTAGGCCGGCGTTCCCGGCAAAAGGCACATTTAGACACATGATTTGCAATGTCGGAGCTGATCCCAGGCCACCACACAGCTGTAGCTGCCCTTTCTCTGCACTTTGTAATGCCTAAGTGGCCATCGTGAATCCTGTTTAACATCTCCTTCCTCATGCTGACAGGAATTACAATGCGGTCTTGGAACAGCACCAACCCCTCCAGCTCCGTGAGCTGCGACCTCTCTTGCTGGTAAGCATTTAAAGACATCCAGGCTGCCCGGCTCTCGGGCCAGCCATCTTTTATGTACCTTATAACTTCTTGCAGATCTGTGTCCAAATATGTCTCTTTCTTTATCTCTTCCAGTTTCCTTGAAGAAATGGACTTAGAGGCCAGAACTGAATCAACATACACTTTCACATCCGATTCCGTGGAGGATTCTTCAGCAGCAGCCAGCGGGAGCCTGGATAGTGTATCTGCCACAACCAGTTGTTTCCCCGGCACATGCACTGCCTGAACATTGAACCTGAGCAGTCTCATTAAAAGTCTCTGGCATCTCAAGGGTGTTTTGTCAATGTCATAAGAATTGATTAGAGGGACTAGCGGTTTGTGGTCAGTTTCCAGACTAAATTTCTCCAAACCCACTAGATAACGCTGAAAGCGCTCACAGGCCAAAACTGCAGCCAGGCACTCTTTCTCAATTTGAGCGTATTTTGACTCCGCAGCCGTCAGTGTGCGGGAACAGTAGGCGATGGGCTGTAGTTTGTTGTCATTCAGCTGCAGGAGTGCAGCCCCCAACCCATAACTGCTTGCATCAGCACTAACCACAGTCTTTTTTGAAGGGTCGTAGAACCCCAGCACTGGGGCAGACCCCAGCAGTGACTTGGCATGCAGGAACGCTTTTTCCTGTGAGGGTCCCCGGACCCAGGCAACATCTTTCTTAAGCAACTCTGTGATAGGGTGTAAAACTGTAGATAAATCTGGAAGAAACTTGCCCACGTAATTTACAAGGCCCAATATCTGTCTCAGCTCATGTACATCAGAAGGGCTTTTCATCTGTTCAATAGCCCGAATTTTCTCAGGGTCCGGCTTGATGCCATCCCCGTTGATGATATGCCCAAAGTAGCATAATTCAGTTTTCCTAAAATGACATTTTTCTTTATTCAGCTTCAGCCCAGACTCTTTGATAGCCTGCAGCACACAACTCAAACGCTGATCATGCTCCTCCACTGTAGACCCATACACTAGAATGTCGTCCATGACGACCGCTGTGCCCACGTGGCCACTCAGGAGAGAACTCATTTCCCTTTGAAAGATTTCAGGAGCGGAGGATATCCCAAAGGGGAGTCTGCAGAAGCAGAACAGACCTATCGGTGTGATAAAGGTAGTCAGTTTGCGGCACTTTGGATCCAGGGGGATCTGCCAAAAGCCGCTAGAAGCGTCTAATGTGGAAAAGAACTTCACCCCAGCCAACTTCGGGGCTATATATTCCAATGTCGGCAACACAAATCTCTCCCTCTTCACTGCCTCATTCAACCTTTTCAGGTCCACACAGATGCGCACCTTTCCGTTTTTCTTTGCAACTGGAACAATGGGGGCACACCAATCAGTTGCTTCAACAACCTCTTCAATAACCCCCATAGACTTCATGCGCATGAGCTCTTTCTCCACTTGAGGCATGAGCGGGAACGGAATTCTACGAGGAGTAGAAATACTGTATGGGACTGCATCACTTTTAAGTGCTATACGGACAGGTTTGCAGTTCAGTAGGCCCAACTCGCCAAACATATCTTCAGAGATCTCATTCACTCTGGCCACGAGGCCCAAGTCACAGGCTGCTTTTCTGCTCAATAAACTGTTAACACACTGACCTCGGATCACATGCACCCACATGGTGAACTTCCTCTGTTTGTACTCACAGCTGGCAAGAAATTTCCCCACACAATCAATGCGGCCACCAGGACTATGGACATTTGTAGTAACCTTCGCCAGCTGGGGCTGTCGAGGCAGTTTCATAAATTCAGCAAAAGACATTACAGTGATATCTGCTTCTGTGTCAATCTTAAAATCAACTTTGGCTCCCATTACAGTAAAAGTAACTTTCCAATCTTCCTCTGAGCTTGTCCGTTCCACAACAGACCCCACAAAAGACACTTCCTGACCCTCCTGGTCACTGTCCACCTGCATCTCCTTAATGTATTCAGTTTTACACACCACTTCAAAATGGCCTATTCTGTTACATTTTCTGCATCTTTTATCTCTGGCCGGGCATATAGCACTCTGATCATGAGCCCGGTAGCACCGTGTGCATCGGCCATGTTGCGCCCATCCACTTCTAGGCCTTTCCAGTACTTTAGATCTACCGCTCACACTGTGCCTTTCACTAGTAATTTTCCTAGACTGTTGCACTTCATCCACAATACTCTCAGACCTCAGATCAGCACTTTGCTTTTTCACCAGTTCACTCTGGCGGGCCATCCTAATAGTCTAATGTTAAATCAGGCTCTAACTGCAGCTTCAGGGAGACTTCAGCATCTGCAATTCCAATAACTGTTCTGTCTCTGATTTGCTCTTCTTTAGCAACACCAAACTCACAGAATTCAGCTAATTCATACAGGCTGCGCACAAATGACTCCACAGATTCTCCCACACGCTGATTACGTTTGTGAAAACAAGCTCTCTCATGAATCACATTTCTTTTGGGCACAAAGTGGGCACTGAGTTTATCCATAACTATATCAAAGTTAACTTCTTCCCCTTCTTGTAAAGTAAAAGCATTGAACACTGGCTCTACATCTTTCCCCATGGAGTATAAAAGAGAATTAACTTGTACTTCACCACTCTCCTTGTTCAGTTTGGATGCAATCCTGAAGCGCTGAAACCGCTGACGCCATGTGGGCCAAGCTGCAGGCTGAGAAAAGTCAAAAGGCTCAGGTGGGGTAAACTTTGACATTGCAATTGATCAGGAACAGAAGCACAGTCCAGAACTTCTGACACCATGTCATGAGATGCAGGACATATGCAGGACACAGCAATGATGGTACAACTCTATTTTATTGCAGAGCATAACAATACACATCTAGTCAGGTTGATTGTACTAAACTAATCTATGACGCTCGTGTTTGTTGCAGACGTTTTTGGCACCAAAAAATATTTTGTCAGTTGTGGGCGTCATAATTGGCGCCAAACTTTTGACATTATTTAAGAATTCATTTCTTTTTGCTTCTGGTTTCCAGAGGCTTATTTTGCTTTGCATTTCTTTCCCATTCCTGAAACTGTTATATAAGGAAATTGATATTTTGCTTTATATGTTGTTTTTTCTCTTACATTTGCAAGATATCTCAAAACTGTTCCTGTATCAGAAAACACTGTTGGATTCTTCTGACTGATATCAGTCCTACCAAAGCTAAGTTCATTTATTTTAATGTTATGAATTTTTAGCTTTAGCTATGGTTTGTAATAAGTTATCATGATAAACTTTTACATGCAGAGAAAATGTCCATCAGTATTAATGCATTGTCTATTGCTATTCTTTTAACATCTAATGTACAATATATACCTGGGAATTTATAAGAATATTTTTCTGATTCTATTCAGAAGGCTTTGTCTGCCATCCCGCCTTCTAATAAAATGTAAAGGTCTTTTTTTAAACTTCTCATTTAGTTGATGAATTTTCAAATGACCGACAACATACTGAATTATCCTTCTCTAATGAGGATTTAGCTGATTCAGAGTATCCTTCATCAGATATTGACACTAACAAATCTACTTTTTTATTTTTAAATGGAGTACATTCGTTCTTTGTTGAAAAAGTGTTGAAATTTTGGTGCCCCTGACTTAACCATTGATTAGGCCCCACTTTGACATGTGCAATTTTTGACCAAGTGACTAAAACGTATATGCACTTTATTCTTAAGTGTAGTCAAACTTGGAAATGTTGTAAAGGTAGTGACACACAAACACACAAAAACACTGACACAGTCATACACTGAAACACACACTCACACATAAGGATTCACTTATAGACACTCTAACAGACACGCAAAGAAACACACAAACACACTCAGACACAGACACCCAAACATACACTCAGCACTTGTTTACATTGACCTGACAAGTAATGAGGTAGACTACAGTTTTGTCAAAAAAAGAAATTTACAAAACAAAATATGGAGTTCTGATTATCTTTTTGTCAAGGAAGATGCCAACTAAATGATGACAACCCACATGCAGTGGCTGAAAGGAAGGGCCCTGAACTGCCTAAACAATAATTTAAATGTTAAATGGTGGATTGGTGACTTCCGGAAAGGTCTCATTAGTCTCAAAGTCTGTAGAAAGATGTGAATAATCAGTTGTAAGTTCAAAATGTCCTAAAAAGGAACAGACAATGGACACACACACACAAACTCAAACACAAACTTGCACATACACCCAAGGAAACACTGACAGAGACTGCCTCAGAAAACACACAAAGACATACACACACACACAGACACCCACAGAAAACACATAAAGACATACACACACAGAGAGACAACAACATAAAACACACTAAGACATACATACACACACACCCTCACTGAGACATCCACAGAAAACACACAAAGACATACACACACTCTCACAGAGACACCCACAGAAAATGCACAGACATACACACACCCTTACAGAGACACCCACAGAAAACACACAGACATACGCACACACCTTTACAGAGACATCCACAGAAAATACACAAAGACATACACACCCACCCTCACAGAGAGACCCACAGAAAAAAATTCATACACACTCATAGAGACACAGACAAAAGCACAAAGACATAAACACAGACACCCACAGAAACACTCACAGGAGGTCAAATTTCTGCACATTGCACCCCCTAAATCAACAGTGTGTGACATGCATGATAAAAAAAATGCAGAAATTAAGAGATCATTTTTTAAAGAATCATATTTGTAAATGTGCAAAAATAATTATGTGAATTCAAAATTATACATTAATGATCTGGGTAGATGGCTAGATGAAGAAAAGTACTTTTGAAAGGTTGACATATGTCGTCGTCCCCCATTTTCCCCAACCAAGAGCACCACTTCAAATATGGTGTACAAATGTTCCCATCTGTCAGCTGTACTTATGGATTTTGAAAATGCTGTACTCTATATGGTCTTGGTGGAACCATAAGCTGGTTAAATGCAGGATTTAGGCTTGTTTGTATGTTTTCAAAATTTAGTCAGCTGTATTGTAAACTGAACAGTGTTAAGTTAACCTGTCTCATTTCACACACTGAGCAATCTTACGGCTAGATTTAGAGTTTTGTCGGTAACGACCCGAATAGCTAACGCTGGCTTTTTTCTGGCCGCACCTTTTAAATAACTCTGGTATTGAGAGTCCACAGAATGGCTGCGTTAGGCTCCAAAAAAGGAGCGTAGAGCACATTTAACGCAACTTCAACTCTCGATACCAGAGTTGCTTACGGACGCGGCCAGCTTCAAAAACGTGCTCGTGCACGATTCCCCCATAGGAAACAATGGGGCTGTTTGAGCTGAAAAAAACCTAACACCTGCAAAAAAGCCGCGTTCAGCTCCTAACGCAGCCCCATTGTTTGCTATGGGGAAACACTTCCTACGTCTGCACCTAACACTCTAACATGTACCCCGAGTCTAAACACCCCTAACCTTACACTTATTAACCCCTAATCTGCCGCCCCCGCTATCGCTGACCCCTGCATATTATTATTAACCCCTAATCTGCCGCTCCGTAAACCGCCGCTACTTACATTATCGATATGTACCCCTAATCTGCTGTCCCTAACACCGCCGACCCCTATATTATATTTATTAACCCCTAATCTGCCCCCCACAACGTCGCCTCCACCTGTCTACACTTATTAACCCCTAATCTGCCGAGCGGACCGCACCGCTATTATAATAAAGTTATTAACCCCTAATCCGCCTCACTAACCCTATAATAAATAGTATTAACCACTAATCTGCCCTCCCTAACATCGCCGACACCTAACTTCAAACATTAACCCCTAATCTGCCGACTGGAGCTCACCGCTATTCTAATAAATGTATTAACCCCTAAAGCTAAGTCTAACCCTAACACTAACACCCCCCTAAATTAAATATAATTTAAATCTAACAAAATGAATTAACTCTTATTAAATAAATTATTCATATTTAAAGCTAAATACTTACCTGTAAAATAAATCCTAATATAGCTACAATATAAATTATATTTATATTATAGCTATTTTAGGATTTATATTTATTTTACAGGTAACTTTGTATTTATTTTAACCAGGTACAATAGCTAAAATAGTTAAAATAATTACAAAATTACCTGTAAAATAAATCCTAACCTAAGTTACAATTAAACCTAACACTACACTATCAATAAATTATTTAAATAAAATACCTACAATTACCTACAATTAAACCTAACACTACACTATCAATACATTAATTAAATACAATATCTACAAATAAATACAATGAAATTAACTAACTAAAGTACAAAAAATAAAAAAGAACTAAGTTACAAAAAATAAAAAAATATTTACAAACATCATAAAAATATTACAACAATTTTAAACTAATTACACCTACTCTAAGACCCCTAATAAAATAACAAAGACCCCCAAAATAAAAAAATGTCCTACCCTATTCTAAATTACTAAACTTCAAAGCTCTTTTACCTTACCAGCCCTGAACAGGGCCCTTTACGGGGCATGCCCCAAAGAATTCAGCTCTTTTGCCTGTAAAAAAACCCACATACAATACCCCCCCCCCAACATTACAACCCACCACCCACATACCCCTAATCTAACCCAAATCCCCCTTAAATAAACCTAACACTAAGCCCCCGAAGATCTTCCTACCTTATCTTCACCATACCAGGTTCACCGATCGATCCAGAAGAGCTCCTCCAATGTCCTGATCCAAGCCCAAGCAGGGGGCTGAAGATGTCCATGATCCGGCTGAAGTCATCATCCAAGCGGGAGCTGAAGAGGTCCATGATCCGGCTGAAGTCATCATCCAAGCGGGAGCTAAAGAGGTCCATGATCCAGCTGAAGTCATCATCCAAGCGGGAGCTAAAGAGGTCCATGATCCGGCTGAAGTCATCATCCAAGCGGGAGCTGAAGAGGTCCATGATCCGGCTGAAGTCTTCTATCAACGCATTCTATTGGCTGTTCTGATCAGCCAATAGAATGCGAGCTCAATCTGATTGGCTGATCGGATCGGCCAATCGGATTGAACTTGATTCTGATTGGCTGATTCCATCAGCCAATCAGAATTTTCCTACCTTAATTCCGATTGGCTGATGGAATCCTATCAGCCAATCGGAATTTGAGGGACGCCATCTTGGATGACGTCCCTTAAAGGAGCCTTCATTCGTCGGTAGTCCGTCGGGCCAGCAGGATGTTCCGCGTCGGAGGTCTGCAAGATGGATCCGGAAGAAAGAAGATTGAAGATGCCGTTGATAGAAGACTTCAGCCGGATCATGGACCTCTTCAGCTCCCGCTTGGATGATGACTTCAGCCGGATCATGGACCTCTTCAGCTCCCGCTTGGATGATGACTTCAGCCGGATCATGGACATCTTCAGCCCCCTGCTTGGGCTTGGATCAGGACATGGGAGGAGCTCTTCTGGATTGATCGGTGAACCTGGTATGGTGAAGATAAGGTAGGAAGATCTTCAGGGGCTTAGTGTTAGGTTTATTTAAGGGGGGTTTGGGTTAGATTAGGGGTATGTGGGTGGTGGGTTGTAATGTTGGGGGGGGTATTGTATGTGTTTTTTTACAGGCAAAAGAGCTGAATTCTTTGGGGCATGCCCCGCAAAGGGCCCTGTTCAGGGCTGGTAAGGTAAAAGAGCTTTGAACTTTAGTAATTTAGAATAGGGTAGGGCATTTTTTTATTTTGGCGGTCTTTGTTATTTTATTAGGGGGCTTAGAGTAGGTGTAATTAGTTTAAAATTGTTGTAATATTTTTATGATGTTTGTAAATATTTTTTTATTTTTTGTAACTTAGTTCTTTTTTATTTTTTGTACTTTAGCTAGTTTATTTCATTGTATTTATTTGTAGATATTGTATTTAATTAATGTATTGATAGTGTAGTGTTAGGTTTAATTGTAGGTAATTGTAGGTATTTTATTTAATTAATTTATTGATAGTGTAGTGTTAGGTTTAATTGTAACTTAGGTTAGGATTTATTTTACAGGTAATTTTGTAATTATTTCAACTATTTTAGCTATTAAATAGTTCTTAACTATTTAATAGCTATTGTACCTGGTTAAAATAAATACAAAGTTACCTGTAAAATAAATATAAATCCTAAAATAGCTATAATATAATTATAATTTATATTGTAGCTATATTAGTATTTATTTTACAGGTAAGTATTTAGCTTTAAATAGGAATAATTTATTTAATAAGAGTTAATTAATTTCGTTAGATTTAAATTATATTTAATTTAGGGGGTGTTAGTGTTAGGGTTAGACTTAGCTTTAGGGGTTAATACATTTATTAGAATAGCGGTGAGCTCCAGTCGGCAGATTAGGGGTTAATGTTTGAAGTTAGGTGTCGGCGATGTTAGGGAGGGCAGATTAGGGGTTAATACTATTTATTATATGGTTAGTGAGGCGGATTAGGGGTTAATAACTTTATTATAGTAGCGGTGCGGTCCGCTTGGCAGATTAGGGGTTAATAAGTGTAGGCAGGTGGAGGCGACGTTGAGGGGGGCAGATTAGGGGTTAATAAATATAATATAGGGGTCGGCGGTGTTAGGGGCAGCAGATTAGGGGTACATAAGTATAACGTAGGTGGCGGTCGGCAGATTAGGGGTTAATTATTGTAGGTAGCTGGCGGCGATGTTGTGGGGGGCAGGTTAGGGGTTAATAAATATAATATAGGGGTCGGCGGTGTTAGGGGCAACAGATTAGGGGTACATAAGTATAACGTAGGTGGCGGTCGGCAGATTAGGGGTTAAAAAAATTTAATCGAGTGGCGGCGATGTGGGGGGACCTCGGTTTAGGGGTACATAGGTAGTTTATGGGTGTTAGTGTACTTTAGAGCACAGTAGTTAAGAGCTTTATAAACCGGCGTTAGCCCAGAAAGCTCTTAACTACTGACTTTTTTCTGCGGCTGGAGTTTTGTCGTTAGATTTCTAACGCTCACTTCAGACACGACTCTAAATACCGGAGTTAGAAAGTTCCCATTGAAAGATAGGATACGCAATTGACGTAAGGGGATCTGCGGTATGGAAAAGTCGCGGCTGAAAAGTGAGCGTTAGACCCTTTCCTGACTGACTCCAAATACCGGCGGTAGCCTAAAACCAGCGTTAGGAGCCTCTAACGCTGGTTTTCACGGCTACCGCCAAACTCCAAATCTAGGCCCAGGTCTGAGAGTATAACATTTTATGCAGATGTAAAAATCTTAGATAAAATGCCTCCTTGCATCTGGAAAGTCCTTGCATAAAGGGGCAGTAAATTGGAATGTAATTAAAATCTATATATTATAACCACCGTATAAAGAGGCTGCATGTCTGGGGAGCTCCGGAGCATTGATGGTTATTTACCCTGAAAAACTCAAATTAAGAGTTCTAACTCTGAGGGCAAAGAATACACAAGTCGTCTCTTAACCACCCACAATCAACTTTGCTAACTAAGTACCAGATTGCTCTCCAGAAGCGGCCTTAGAGCCCAGAGGTGAAGTTCAAGTAGAGGGGAGTGCTGAGGTAGGTGAGTAAAAATATGCACATTTAATCAGTACATATAATATCTAATACATATAATGTCTAATATAATAAAATACATGGATCCATGCTAGCTAAAAGCAATAAAAATACAGATTTGAGTGAACAGTTGATCTTAGTAAAGTGGACAATTACACAATGGTAGCATAAAAATAAAAATAAACAGTTGCACAAAAATGAACAGACTGGCAACATGTGATAGAGCTCAAAGACAATCCTGGAATAGGTGATAAATAAGCACATTTAAATATTCCAAAGTTCCATGTATAGGTGTTAAAACAAGTCCATCCAAAATCCAATGTGTCAGTGTTAATATAATTCCAAAGTCCCACGTGAAAAAAATGAAAAATGAATAAATGAAAAAATCAAAAATCAAAAATACAAATGGTCTTAGTGTTCTAATGGGAATCTCAGTGTTCAAAAGGACATCAAATGAAATAGTGAGGTAAATTCCAGGTCCCTTTCAGATGACCATAATTGTGTCAGTAAATAGATGGGAGTACCCAGTATTTTACCCAGTAAAATTAATATATTTATCAAAATTTGTGTGTGTGTGTACTATATATATATCGTTTCGAATCGTTGACATGATAATCGTAATCGAATCGAATCGTGAGACCAGTGAAGATGCACACCCCTAGGAGATACCCACTCAGATAACCCCTGCTCACCCCCTTGGTAGCTTGGCACGAGCAGCAGGCTTATCTCAGAAGCAACGTGTAAAGCATTTGCACATAACACACAGTAACACAGTGAAAACACTACAAAAGGGCACCACACCAGTTTTAGAAAAAAATAGCCAATATTTAACTATTTAAAACAAGACCAAATACAATAAAAATCCAGCATACAGTAATAAAAATATGAATGCTGCAAGATGTATTCAAAAACACAGTTCCTTGCAGTCGATAGCTCCACCTGGGGCTATCGTGGCATCGTGATACACAAAACCAACAGTTCAGGCCGGCCGCAGCATCGCGGGCCAGCTACGGTGTCGGGAAGACCCGCAAACAGTACCTTGGATTTACAGGGCGTCGTGATCCTTGCGGTGAGCTCTGGAGAGGGGCGTTGCTTCCGGAGTCGGTGCAGGAGTCATCGGGCCCTTGGTGTTCACACGCGTTGTGGATCGAACTGTGGTCAGATGCGCCAGCGTCGGGGCTGCGGTGCGAAGCGGGACAATGTGACGTGCGGTGCCCACAGGTTACGGTGCAGGCAGCGGCTCGGTGACGGCATCCAGTGGCGTCGGTGAGACCAGGGCTGCGGTGTGAAGCGGGGCGGTGCGACGTGCGGTGTCCACAGGTCACGGTGCAGGCAGGGATGCCTGGTGACGACACTGGAGTCGATGGTGCTGGCGTCGGGGGGCCGGGGCTGCGGTGCGGGACGGTGCTTCGTGTACCTCACGAGCGGTGTCCACAGGCCACGGTTCAGGCAGCGGCGCCGGTGTCAGCAGGAGCAGCGTCGTTGGGGATGCCAAGGCTGCGGTGTGAGCAGGCAATGCCGGAGTGCGGGGCCCACAGGTCGCGGTGCAAGCAGCGGCTCGGTGAAGTCGTCCGATGACAGCGTCGGTAAGACCAGGGTCGCTGTGCGAAATGGGGCAATGCGGCTCCGTGCAGCATCAACAAGTCACAGTGCAGGCCAGCGGCGTCGGTGGCGGCGTTGCAGTGATTTCTCCTCTTGAACAGCACAAAACACACAGTTCCCAGTGCTGCAGGTTGAGGAAACTGAAGTCTTTGGTGTCCCTGAGACTTCCAACAGGAGGCAAGCTCTACTCCAAGCCCTTGGAGAACTTTCTCAAGCAGGACACACCGCAAAGTTTACCCTTTGCACTCTTTTCAGGCAGAAGCAGCAACTACCGGTCAGTCCAGCAAAGCAACACAGCAAAGGAATAGTACTCCTCCTCCAGCTCTTCAGCTCTTCTCCTTGCAGAGGTTCCTCGTGAATCCAGCAAGATACTAGAAAGATTCCAGAAAGATTCTAAAGTCTTTAGTTTTGAGTGCTCTTCTTGTACCCATTTTGGCCTTTGAAGTAGGTTTACTTCAAAGAAGATTCTCACTTGCTTGTGAAATCCTGCCTTGCCCAGGCAAGGCCTCAGGCACACACCAGGGGGTTGAAGTCTGCATTGTGTGAGGCAGGCACAGTCCTTTCAGGTGTGAATGACCACTCCTCCCCTCCCTCCTAGCGAAGATGCATCATCAGGCAATACGGGCTACACCCCAGCTCCCTTTGTGTCACTGTCTAGTGAGAGGTGCAAACAGCCAAACTGTCAAACTGACCCAGACAGGGAATCCACAAACAAGGCAGAGTCACAGAATGGTTTAAGCAAGAAAATGCTCACTTTCTAAAAGTGGCATTTTCGAACACACAATCTCAAAAGCAACTTTACTAAAAGATGTATTTTTAAATTGTGAGCTCAGGGACCCCAAACTCCACCTGTCCATCTGCTCTCAAAGGGAATATACGCTTTAATCATTTATAAAGGTTAAGTTAACCTATGAGAGAGATAGGTCTTGCAACAGTGAAAACCGAATTTGGCAGTATTTCACTGTTAGGACATATAAACCATATTACTATATGTCCTACCTTAACCGTACACTGCACCCTGCCCATGGGGCTACCTAGGGGTGTCTTACATGTAAGAAAATGGAAGGTTTAGGCCTGCCAAGTCGAATTGGCAGTTGAAAACTGCACACACAGACACTGCGGTGGCAGATCTGAGACATGATTACAGGGCTACTTATGTGGGTGGCACAACCAGTGCTGCAGGCCCACTAGTAGCATTTGATTTACAGGCCCTGGGCACCTCTAGTGCACTTTACTAGGGACTTACCAGTAAATCAAATATGCCAATCATGGATTAACCAATCAACAGTACAATTTACCTAGGGGGCACTTGCACTTTAGCACTGATTAGCAGTGGTAAAGTGCGCAGAGACAATAAACCAGCAAAAACAAAACCAGGAGGTCAGAAGGCAAAAAGACAGGGGAGACACGCCAAAAAGCTGCCAGGTCTAACAGACATTATATGTATTAGATATTATATGTACTGATTAAAGTGTATATTTTTACTCACCTACCTCAGCCTTTTTGACGCTCCCCTCTATTTTTCTATTTTTTGGGGTTCACTAGGGAACCCACTGAGGAGAGCTAGAGGCATTCTCATTAGCACAGGGTACACTCCATTTTTATTGAAGTTCAAGTAGAGTAGCTCAGGAGGCTGCCGGTGTACATAGCACAAGTGTTTATCTATACTACCTCCGGAGGGTCAGGGACCCGCTCCGAAAGCACCCCAACCGAGGCACTTACATAAGGAGAGGTGAATAGCCCAGGGGCAATCTGACCTGACCGGAGACTGGAACTCGATAGTGGTGGGGCCCTGGTGGTGAGCGGATCCAATCCAGCAACTGAGTCAAGCTAGTCAAGCACCTTGGGGGTCAGTGTGCCATCGGGCAGGAACAAAGTGATCTACTTTGGAGCACAGCTTTCTTTAGGTTCCAGAGACTTAGGCCACGCAGTTGCAGCCCACAGCTCCACGCACACATTCGACTATGTGTGCAAGAAGAGGCCCCAGGTTACAATTAAGCAGGGATATCGGAACGCAGAGTCCTACAACATAGGGTTAACTGTAAGTTAATATACAGAAGGGGCTGCTGTGTGGGGGTCTTGCTTGTTTGCTGCAGAGGATAACTTTATTTCATTAAGGACTTTTTTGTGCACGAAAATCCGCCATTTTAGAAGGCCCACTGCATAGCCACAAGTCAATTTATGCAGGGCAAAATTCAGGAGTACAGATTGAGGGGTATATAGCTTCCATAACGACTAGGAGACATTAAGCACTCCAAATTAAGCTGACTGTAAACCACTGTACCCCATCCTAAAGCCCCAGTACAGATCGCAGCTGTCTACACGGGAGAGAACAGATAGGGCAGCTGGGTCGCTCTCTCGGGCCTTCCAGAACCTGATGGCCCAATATCAGCTCTATGACGTGTGGAGAGCTTTGAATTCAGTAGAGAGAGAGTTTACTTTTTACTCGAATCCCCACAAGTCTTACTCTAGACTCGATACCTTTTTTGCTTCTCCTAGGCTTTTAGATAAGATCATGTGTTCTAGGGTTCTTCCATCTTACTGGTCTGAACACCAGGCGGTCCTGGCAGTAGTGGGTACTCGCCCAAATAATGGTGGTTTCTCATGGAAACTAGCTGACTGGCATTTAAGTACCCCTAAGCAGAAAGTGGAAATTGATTGGGTAATCAAGGACTTTTTCAATATAAATGACAATGGGGAGACCTCCTCACAGACACTATGGGCAGCCTTTAAAGCTTTCATAAGGGGTTATTTCCTTAAGCAGGAAGCCATAGCTAGGAACAGAAGGGGAGGGTCTTTGGCGGAAATAACATGTCGTCTGCGTGGTCTGCAAATACAATTTATTGACAAATTTTCACACCAGATTAACGACCAGATTCAAGCAACCAGATCCCAGATTAGAAATGTAGAGCTATTGGTGGTGCAAAGAACACTGGAGAAGTATATTACCATAGTAATAATAAGGCATCCACCCAGTTGGCCAACAAGCTTCAGAATAGGACAGCGCAACATAGAGTATTAGCACTAAAAGAGGGATCAAATATTTGGACCTCTCCTGGGGATATAGGTACAACTTTTCATAGATACTATAGATCTCTTTATAATTTAAACCCCCCCAGATAGAGAAAATTATCTAAATAGGACACAAATAAAGAAATACTTGGAGACTATTAAACTCCCTGTTCTAACATCAGAAAACATAGATCAGCTGAAAAGACCGGTTTCTTTTGAGGAGGTAACTTTAGTTCTGAAGGATTTAAAACTGGGAAAAGCCCCGAGACCAGATGGTTTCTCTGGTAGATTTTATAAAAATTTTAGCGAGCAATTGACCCCTATCCTCCTTAGATTCTTTAATGACACAATCGCATCAGGCAGGTTCCAGGCTGAGTTCCTAGAGGCATCTATCATCACATTACTGAAACCTGATAAGGACCCCCAAAATTGTAGTAGCTACAGGCCAATCTCCCTAATCAACATTGATACTAAAATTTACTCTAAAATCCTGGCCAACAGATTAGCTACAGTGATCCCTTCCCTGATTCATGGTGACCAGGTGGGCTTTATCCCTGGTAGGGAGGGCCTGAATAATACAAGACAGATAATGCACATACTTACAGAGGCCAGGAGAAGAGAGGTCCCCCTCCTTGTCCTGTTGCTAGACGCCGAGAAGGCCTTTGACAGGGTGAGGTGGGATTACCTGTGGGAGGTGTTGGAGGTATTTGCGATTCCCAGAGAGTTCAGAGGGGCGATACAGGTGCTATACTCGGCTCCTTCAGCAAGAGTTAGGGGGTTGGACTTTGTGTCCCATAAACTGGATATTACAAATGGCACTCGTCAGGGGTGTCCTCTGTCGCCGCTTTTGTTTGGGCCGGCGGTGGAGCCTCTGGCGCAGGCGATTAGACAGGATAAAGACATAAGGGGTATAGAGATGGGAGACTCCCAACATAAAATCGCTCTATTTGCAGACGATGTTACTTTACTTTTAACCTCCCCCCGTACATCTCTGCCAGGGGTTATGTACATTTTAAAACTCTTTGGTAACCTCAGTTATTATAAGCTAAATGAAACAAAAACAGAAGTGTTACATATAAACATTGATAAAGAGGATTTGATTTACCTCCAGAATAGATATGAATTCTATTGGTCAGCGGACTTCATCAAGCATTTGGGGGTCTTTCTGGGGCCGGATATTACGGCTGTCATTGCTAGAAACTATGCGGACAGGTTGCCTGAGTTTAAGAGACTGTTGAGCTCCTGGGAGTTCGTGGAAATATCATGGACAGGCAGAATGGCAGCCATAAAAATGTCTTTCCTCCCCAAAATCATCTACTTATTTAGGTGTATCCCACTGCAGGTACCTAGGTCCATATTGAATAAGCTACAAGGTATGGTGACCAAGTATGTTTGGAAAGGGAAAAGTCTGCAAACTTCTAGGGCCATACTGCAAGGGCCCATAGATAAAGGTGGGCTGGCACTACTGAATTTGATTCATTATCATGATGCGGCGCGCCTATCCCATGTCTTAACTTCGGGGCAATCAACAAGCTCCTATAGGTGACAGGGTGTAGAGCAAGCACTCTTACCTTGCCCTCTTGGACTTTCGGATTTGATATGGATCCCAACTCACTATAGGCGGCAGATGGAAATTGATCACCCCATACTGCTTGATAATTTGAATTTTTGGGATAGAGTTAAACATCAGGGAGATATAGCTCCCCATCCTTCGCCAATATATCCTCTCAGGAGCATAACCAGGTGCATGTTGGAGACACTTGGGATAGTTTTAGCATCAGGGATTTATATGTGAATAACAGATGGATGAATTTGCAAGACTTCATTGGAAAATGTAACCTGCCTCAGAAGTATCATTTTGAAGTAATTAGACTGTTTAGTCTGATGAGAGCATGGTGTTTCATGAAAGAGGGCCTGAGGGAGCTAACCAGATGGGAACATTTCTTACTGTTAGGTAGATGGTCAGGGGGAACTCTGTCATTTCACTATTCCATTTTATCTGAGGTGCATATAGAACGCATCTCAAATCCCCAGAGAGCATGGGAGGTAGACCTAGGCTTTGAGGTGGACACCCGCATCTCGAAGAGGGAATTGGAATTCGTTAGGAGATTATTACACAGTGGCCCTTAGAGAACTTCACTATAAAGTCGCGGTTAGGTGGCATCTAGTACCCATGAGATTGCATAAGATATACCCGGATTCCTCCCCGCTATGTTGGAGAAATTGTGGTCAAATGGGGTTGTGGACTCATATATGGTGGGACTGCCCTTAGGTTAGGCCTCTTTGGAGGAGTTGTTTTATAATTTTGAGAGATTTTAGCCACAACGTCTCATACACACCTATAATTGGTTTACTACATCTATCCCTCCCAAAAATGGTGTTGCCCAGGAAACAGTTTCTTATTTACTTTTTCACATCAGTAAAGCTACTAATAGCAAGAGCTTGGAAACAGCCCTCACCACCTACAGTTCAGGAGGTCATATATCAAATGACATACACCCAAAGAATGGAAGAATATGTCTTTAGGATGCAGGATAGGCTACAATTACATTATGAAATATGGCGCCAATGGAATGAAATGTTTCAGGGTTAGCCTTAACTTGTTAGAAGAGTAGTTATCACTTAACGTCAGGATCCAGCTGGTGTCTGGAATATGACAGGAATGAAATGCTGGCTGTGCACTTACCCCTCTTACACCCCTACACATCCCCACCATTTAGCCTTCCCTCCTCTGACCCCCCCCCCCCTTATTACTTTTTATTTTTCTCCCCGCATTATATTGACGATTTATGTTATTTGGTGAGATGAGAATGTCTTCAACAGAGATTTAGGCTTACATATTGAAAGAGACAAACGGGCGATATAAACTTCAATGTATATACTGTATTACTTCAGTTTATCACTTTAATACGTTCAAAGGGCTAAAAAATTATAATATTGTGTACAATCATACTGTTATGATTATGTGATGTTAGCCATACATACTAATGATGTGTATTTGAGTTATAAAAAAGGTATAGTTATGTGCATTAATACACTGTAACGTTATTACCCAAGAAAGGGTTGCTAGTGCTACAAGTGACACATTGTTCATTATACGCTAAATGTCAAACTGATTTACACCAACATATTTTTACTTCACTGTTTTGTTTTTGACATTTGTTGTATGTGTATGATACCTTAATAAAAAAAAATATAATAAAAAAAAAATAAAAAAATATATATATTAATAAAAAACTCATATCTGCCAAAAGGGCACCTACCATTTGTGTATAGAGGAGGAAACATTTCTGCATGGCTTTAAATATAGAATTTCAACAGAATTGTCAAATAATCATAAATACACTGCTGCATATTGCTAAAAAAATGTGTTTTTATGGACCCCTGGCCCCACAATACAACTACTGCCACACTGAAGTTACAATCCGAAATTTCACAATGAAATAAAAAACATTTACTAAGTAAGTCCCACCTCCTCTGCAAATAAAAGTGATCTGCCATCTGACTCAGGCACACACTGTACAAACTTAAGTGCCAAGTCTGTCTCACACTGTGCATAGTGGTTTAGTGCACACTCAGAAATCCTCTCAAATGCTAATGCTTTACTCCTTGTAATAACATTTCCCACGCTCAATAGCATTCTGCTGTAGTACCCTCTGGTGGCTGCCATTTTTTTTAAAATAAAATAATAGCTTTTCTTGCCTCATGGGCCCCCCTGGCCCATTGGGCCCCTGACAGGAGTCACCCCTGTCACCCCCTGATGGCGGCCCTGGTGTCTATTACATGCAGTTATATGAAAATGGGTGTATACTGTCCCTTTAAGGGGTCATGGAAGTCAAAACTTAGCTTTTATGAAACATTGCAATGCAATAATAAAAAAAAAACTAGCCTACTTGGTTGAAAACTTTCCATGTGGGCATACTGAAGTAGTCTCAGGTGGGTACAAGTGACTTGAGCACTAAATAGCAACAAATTGTGCCATTATTATACAGGAAACCTATAGAGGAACCTTGGCTGAAGCAAAAAGTGACATCAGGGAACACTGACAGCTCTGCCTTCACACACTGTTTGGCTGTCTCCTATCTAAAGATAGATGCACTCCCTGTGTTCAGCTTTCTTTATTAACCCCTTAATGACCAGCAACGTACCCTGTACATCACTGGTCTTTCTATGGGAGTGACGTTTTCTATAGCTATTTTAGCAAGCCTTCCGGAGGGAGGGAGGGTCTAATAGCATGGTCTTGCGGCCCGCACCAAACCCTCTGCTATTATTCCCAGACAAACCCTTAACGACCATCGACATACTCATGTTTATGAGCTTAATTTACCATAGAGTTTTATCATAAAGTGGCTAAAACTACTGCTAGCTAATGCTGCTAAAGCGCCCTCTACAGGTTGTTTTTTTTATACATTGTTACACTCACTACATAGATTTTGGTATAGATTACAAGTGGAGCACAATCGATAAAGATAGAAGCGCAAAGGATTGCTAGGCACTTACTGCTAGAACCTGCAAACTTGCAGTAACTAACACTTCCTATGCTTTCAATGACAAGCACAAAGTGAAAACTCATGCTCGTATTACAAGTCTATGTTAAATCATTGTACTGGAGCAAAAATCAGATTAACTCTGAAGATATTAACCAAAGGGAAAAGATCTGGTAAAGTAATTGTGACTTCTCATACAGAACTTCATAAACCACAAGGTTTTATTTTCACACTTTTTCCAAACAATATGTTAAATCAGATTAAATGTAAAAAAACAGATTGTGTTAAAACAGCAAACAACTATCTTGTTTTCTTGCAAAATGAGCACTTGGAAATTCTCAGTGTAGCCACTGTCTACAGCTAGATAAGAGAGCAGACCTGCTAAAGGATAGGAAAGTCACAATTAAACTTGCATGATTTAGATAGAGCAGGTAGTTTTAAGACACTTTTATTTTCACTTATATTTTCAAATATTCTTTGTTCACTTAGTATCCCTTGTTAAAAAAGAATACGCACATATCCTACACTAGTGGGAGCTAGCAGCTAATTGGTGCCTGCACACAGTTGTCTCTTGTGATTAGCAAACTAGTTGTGTTCAGCTAGGTGCCAATGTTCCTTCAGCAAAGGATAACAAGAGAATGAAACACATTTGATAAAAAAAGTAAATTGAAAAGTTGATTAAAATAATATGTTCTATGCAAATCCCAAAATCAAATATGTGACATCATTGGCAAGAAGTGACATCCTTCAGCTCTCATCAACAGTGGGGTTCATTAAAAGGTAAGTGATATCATACTTTTTATTAGTATTTGTGAAGCGTATTATAGCTGGGAAGGTTTATTGTCAAGCTTAATAACTCAACCCTATTACATAAAATTAAGATGGAAAATTATCACTTTTCAAAATTTCATTTTAATCCATAAATATATAAAATATACTTATTTAATTGCTGCCATGTTGTTTACTCTCCTTCACCACATGGGGAGCAAAGGCCATTTTGAGCAAAAAAACACACCCCATCACACTCAATCCAGTCACGTATGTCATTCTTTTGGGGTTGAGTTATTTACTTAATTTACTAATTTTAATTAAAAAACTTTGTAAATATATTATTATCATGACATTTATATTTGTTTTATATATAGAATATTTGATGTAATGTGTACACTTAGAGGCATATTTAACAAATGTCTGTTGGACCTGATCCGACAGTGCGGATCAGGTCCGACAGACATCGCTGAATGCGGAGAGCAATACGCTCTCCGTATTCAGCATTGCACCAACAGCTCACAGGCTCGCCAGAAACCCGGGGCATCAAGCTCCATTCGAAGCTTGATAGATAGGCCCCTTAAACTTTGACAAGCAGGAAAGAAAAAAAAATGAGTGACCTAAGTGAAAGAGAGCAACGTCAGAAGCATAAGTGGAGAGCAACATACAAAAGAATAAGGAGAAGAGACAAGCACTAAGAAACATTAACACTCCACCTGAACATGTCCCAGAGCTGCCACGACAGCCACTGTTAAGGTGAAGGGCAACAGGTATTTAAGGGTTAAGAAATATATTTTTATAGAGCATGTGTAATTGTTTAATCCAGGGTTTCCCAAACTGGGGTTCCATTGGAGACCCTTACAGAATTGCTCCACAGCAACATTCACAAGTTTAAGAAGCACCTGTTCAATGTCAAGCAGCAATACACCTACTGTGTGGCCTCACACAAGCAAGCCACTCTACACACTGGGGCAATGCATGTAGGGCAACAGAATCTCATATGCTTCACCACAATCTCCCCTTCCAGACACAAAGAGGCCCGAATTATCAAGCTCAGAATGGAGCTTGATGCCCCTGTTTCTGCGCAAGCCTTCAGGCTCACTGGAAACAGCAGTTATGAAGCAGCGGTCTAAAAACCGCTGCTCCATAACTTGTCCGCCTGCTCTGAGACAGCGGACAGAAATCAACCCGATCAAATACAATCGTGTTGATTGACACCCCCTGCTAGCTATATGCAGGGGGCGGCATTGCACAAACAGTTCACAAGAACTGCTGGTGCAATGATAAATGCCAACAGTGTATGCTGTCAGCATTTATCGATGTGCGGCGGACATGACACGCTACATCGTATCATGTCTGCTCAAACTATGATAAATTGGCCCCAAAAGGCTCTACTGCTATGTGGAAATATCCTAATCCAGCTCTAGGCTACCTTAAGGCCACTAAGCAACAAATGTCTGTCCTGCATTTTTTTAGTGATGGACTTTGCACACAGTATACACAGAAAGGACAATTTTCTGCTTTTTACTACAGAAATCCACAAACTTTGGCCTGGATTTAGAGTTGGGCGGTAGCCGTGAAAACCAACGTTAGAGGCTCCTAACGCTGGTTTTGGGCTACCGCTGGTATTTGGAGTCAGTCAGGAAAGGGTCTAACGCTCACTTTCCAGCCGCGACTTTTCCATACCGCAGATCCCCTTACGTCATTTGCGTATCCTATCTTTTCAATGGGATCTTTCTAACGCTGGTATTTAGAGTCGTGGCTGAAGTGAGCGTTAGAAATCTGACGACAAAACTCCAGCCGCAGAAAAAAGTCAGTAGTTACGAGCTTTCTGGGCTAACGCCGGTTTATAAAGCTCTTAACTACTGTGCTCTAAAGTACACTAACACCCATAAACTACCTATGTACCCCTAAACCGAGGTCCCCCCCACATCGCCGCCACTCAATTAAAATTTTTTAACCCCTAATCTGCCGACCGCCACCTAAGTTATACTTATGTACCCCTAATCTGCTGCCCCTAACACCGCCGACCCCTATATTATATTTATTAACTCCTATCCTGCCCCCCACAACGTCGCCGCCAGCTACCTACAACAATTAACCCCTAATCTGCCGACCGCAAAGCGCCGCCACCTACGTTATCCTTATGTACCCCTAATCTGCTGCCCCTAACACCGCCGACCCCTATATTATATTTATTAACCCCTAATCTGCCCCCCTCAACGTCGCCTCCACCTGCCTACACTTATTAACCCCTAATCTGCTGAGCGGACCGCACCGCTACTATAATAAAGTTATTAACCCCTAATCCGCATCACTCCCGCCTCAATAACCCTATAATAAATAGTATTAACCCCTAATCTGCCCTCCCTAACATCGCCGACACCTAACTTCAATTATTAACCCCTAATCTGCTGACCGAATCTCGCCGCTACTGTAATAAATGGATTAACCCCTAAAGCTAAGTCTAACCCTAACACTAACACCCCCCTAAGTTAAATATAATTTAAATCTAACGAAATAAATTAACTCTTATTAAATAAATTATTCCTATTTAAAGCTAAATACTTACCTGTAAAATAAACCCTAATATAGCTACAATATAAATTATAATTATATTATAGCTATTTTAGGATTTATATTTATTTTACAGGTAACTTTGTATTTATTTTAACCAGGTACAATAGCTATTAAATAGTTAAGAACTATTTAATAGCTAAAATAGTTAAAATAATTACAAAATTACCTGTAAAATAAATCCTAACCTAAGTTACAATTAAACCTAACACTACACTATCAATAAATAAATTAAATAAACTACCTACAATTATCTACAATTAAACCTAACACTACACTATCAATAAATAAATTAAATACAATTCCTACAAATAAATACAATTAAATAAACTAACTAAAGTACAAAAAATAAAAAAGAACTAAGTTACAAAAAATAAAAAAATATTTACAAACATTAGAAAAAAATTACAACAATTTTAAACTAATTACACCTACTCTAAGCCCCCTAATAAAATAACAAAGACCCCCAAAATAAAAAAATGCCCTACCCTATTCTAAATTACAAAAGTTCAAAGCTCTTTTACCTTACCAGCCCTTAAAAGGACCTTTTGTGGGGCATGCCCCAAAGAATTCAGATCTTTTGCCTGTAAAAATAAACATACAATACCCCCCCCCAACATTACAACCCACCACCCACATACCCCTAATCTAACCCAAACCCCCCTTAAATAAACCTAACACTAAGCCCCTGAAGATCTTCCTACCTTGTCTTCACCATGCCAGGTATCACCGATCGTTCCAGGCTCCGAAATCTTCATCCAAGCCCAAGCAGGGGCTAGACATCCATCGTCCAGAAGAGGCTCCGAAATCTTCATCCTATCCGGGAAGAAGAGGCGATCCGGACCGGCAACCATCTTGATCCAAGCGGCATCTTCTATATTCATCCGATGACGACCGGCTCCATCTTGAAGACCTCCACCACGGACCCATCTTCTTCATCCGACGACTTCCCGGCGAATGACGCTTCCTTTAAGGGACGTCATCCAAGATGGCGTCCCTCGAATTCCGATTGGCTGATAGGATTCTATCAGCCAATCGGAATTAAGGTAGGAAAATTCTGATTGGCTGATGGAATCAGCCAATCAGAATCAAGTTCAATCCGATTGGCTGATCCGATCAGCCAATCAGATTGAGCTTGCATTCTATTGGCTGATCGGAACAGCCAATAGAATGCGAGCTCAATCTGATTGGCTGATTGAATCAGCCAATCGGATTGAACTTGATTCTGATTGGCTGATTCCATCAGCCAATCAGAATTTTCCTACCTTAATTCCGATTGGCTGATAGAATCCTATCAGCCAATCGGAATTCGAGGGACGCCATCTTGGATGACGTCCCTTAAAGGAACCGTCATTCGTCGGGAAGTCGTCGGAAGAAGAAGATGGGTCAGCGGTGGAGGTCTTCAAGATGGAGCCGGTCGTCATCGGATGAAGATAGAAGATGCCGCTTGGATCAAGATGGTTGCCGGTCCGGATCGCCTCTTCTTCCCGGATAGGATGAAGATTTCGGAGCCTCTTCTGGACCTCTTCAGCCGCCGGATGATGGATGTCTAGCCCCTGCTTGGGCTTGGATGAAGATTTCGGAGCCTGGAACGATCGGTGATACCTGGCATGGTGAAGACAAGGTAGGAAGATCTTCAGGGGCTTAGTGTTAGGTTTATTTAAGGGGGGTTTGGGTTAGATTAGGGGTATGTGGGTGGTGGGTTGTAATGTTGGGGGGGTATTGTATGTTTTTTTTTACAGGCAAAAGAGCTGAATTCTTTGGGGCATGCCCCACAAAAGGTCCTTTTAAGGGCTGGTAAGGTAAAAGAGCTTTGAACTTTTGTAATTTAGAATAGGGTAGGGCATTTTTTTATTTTGGGGGTCTTTGTTATTTTATTAGGGGGCTTAGAGTAGTTGTAATTAGTTTAAAATTGTTGTAATTTTTTTCTAATGTTTGTAAATATTTTTTTATTTTTTGTAACTTAGTTCTTTTTTATTTTTTGTACTTTAGTTAGTTTATTTAATTGTATTTATTTGTAGGAATTGTATTTAATTTATTTATTGATAGTGTAGTGTTAGATTTAATTGTAGATAATTGTAGGTAGTTTATTTAATTAATTTATTGATAGTGTAGTGTTAGGTTTAATTGTAACTTAGGTTAGGATTTATTTTGCAGGTAATTTTGTAATTATTTTAACTAGGTAGCTATTAAATAGTTATTAACTATTTAATAGCTATTGTACCTGGTTAAAATAATTACAAAGTTGCCTGTAAAATAAATATTAATCCTAAAATAGCTACAATATAATTATAATTTATATTGTAGCTATATTAGGGTTTATTTTACAGGTAAGTATTTAGCTTTAAATAGGAATAATTTATTTAATAAGAGTTAATTTATTTCGTTATATTTAAATTATATTTAATTTAGGGGGGTGTTAGGGTTAAAGTTAGACTTAGCTTTAGGGGTTAATAAATTTATTAGAGTAGCGGTGAGCTCCTGTCGGCAGATTAGGGGTTAATACTTGAAGTTAGGTGTCGGCAATGTTAGGGAGGGCAGATTAGGGGTTAATACTATTTATTATAGGGTTATTGAGGCGGGAGTGAGGCGGATTAGGGGTTAATACATTTATTATAGTAGCGCTCAGGTCCGGTCGGCAGATTAGGGGTTAATAAGTGTAGTTAGGTGGAGGCGACGTTGGGGGCGGCAGATTAGGGGTTAATAAATATAATATAGGGGTCGGCGATGTTAGGGCAGCAGATTAGGGGTACATAGGGATAATGTAGGTGGCGGGGGTGTACGGAGCGGCAGATTAGGGGTTAAAAATAATATGCAGGGGTCAGTGATAGCGGGGGAGGCAGATTAGGGGTTAATAAGTGTAAGGTTAGGGGTGTTTAGACTCGGGGTACATGTTAGAGTGTTAGGTGCAGACGTAGGAAGTGTTTCCCCATAGAAAACAATGGGGCTGCGTTAGGAGGTGAACGCGGCTTTTTTGCAGGTGTTAGGTTTTTTTTCAGCTCAAACAGCCCCATTGTTTTCTATGGGGGAATCGTGCACGAGCACGTTTTTGAAGCTGGTCGCATCCGTAAGCACCGCTGGTATCGAGAGTTGAAGTTGCGGTAAATATGCTCTACGCTCCTTTTTTGGAGCCTAACGCAGCCATTCTGTGAACTCTAAATACCAGCGGTATTTAAAAGGTGCGGCCAGAAAAAAACATGCGTAGCTAACGCACCCCTTTGGCCGCAAAACTCTAAATCTAGGCGATTGATTTAAAGCTGGCACATGGAAATATTTTGAGTCAAGCAATGGGAAAGGGCCCCAAATGGTGAAGGAGGAGCACTAAAGATAATAGCAGACTATTTGATGGCAAAGGACCATGACATCCAAGATGCACAGCAGCTGTATGTAGTCCTCAGATAAACAAACACATCAGTGGCAGTATTTTTTATTCAATGAGAATAAACCATGGCATCAACCCTAGCTAGGTGAGCAGATATGTTATGATGTAAGCTGCTTTTATTGAATAAAGAAAGACCTAAACTGTACATGCTTTAGCACACAGCACTTCACTTTTAATCAGAACATCTCAATGCCCACACAACCAGCAGACAATCAGGAAAACCCACAAACCCTTGGAAGTGGAGAAATGAAGAAATCCAGATGTTTTTGGACAGTACCCAGGCATCATTCTTGACACAGATGAAAAAAGTGATGAAGTCCTTGAGATGATTCCAGCTCCATAGAATGTGACATCTCACAGTGGGCCAGACTCTCAAAATAAAAGCCTGACTAAAGAGCTGCATACACACACACCTGGTAGCTCAGCACTGTAGTGCTTCTGTGAATGAAAATGTATTAGACACAGTTATTTTTATAGTTCTGGCATTTTTTTTAAATTGTTCATAAAGGTAACTATTTTAATATTATGGAATTGTTGAGTGCAAGGTTCTGTTAAGTTATGTTTGTGTTAACATGGCATGTTTTTTTGTAATGACCCACTACTTGTTACTATTGTGAACTTTTATCTGCTGCAGTTTTGTTTGGTGTTCCTGCAAAGAGGAATGTTTTAGACACTAGTGAATTTACCTGTTGCTCCTATTGAGGTTCTGTTTCACTAATGTATGTGGTAACAGGTGTTTTTTTTCTTACTATTCTAAAATTATTTGAACATTATTAATGAACCATATATTTGCAGTAGTTTTCTTTGTTTAAATACTCACTGCAATTTGGTTAATAAAGTTCAAATTATTCTAAAAATGACTAATGTCTTTATTACATGGTTGTTTAAAATGGAATAAAGTGAGTATTGGAGGGAATTTCATAATAATCAAAACCAATCAAAATTGAATGTAATGTGTCCCTTCAACCTTGTTACAGAGTTCAACCGTGTCACACTATTCTCAACCTTGTCACATTAATATTTTTGGAAAATAAAATAGGGAAGACAATAAAAGCAAAAGCATTTCTTGCTGAGTACCACCTGACATGAAAATAATAAAAGGACTTTATAGCCTGAGATGGGAAAATATTTGTTGGATGTTTGATATGTGCGTAGCTACCAATAGTGTATTGCTGCTTATGAGCATACAAAGTTTAAATGTGACTTTATTGTCACTTTAACAAAAGTTAAAGTGCTGGCAATAGGCATGGGTGGGATGAGCAGTCGCTTTCTGATTGGTTGTGCCGCCCACAGCAGGATATTAGAAAAAATCTATGTGAGCATAGGTGCAGCTGGTGGGAGCCTTCTAGGAGTACACTTGAAAGGTACATTTTTCATTTAAAACAAAGCCAGTCCACAATTAAAGGCAAGTATTAACTATATATCAGATTAGTTCACATTCACTGCCCTTTTAAGAAACAAACCAGCAAACACAAATACTTACAAATATTAATTTTATTTAGAATTTCACAAAATGTAATTTATTTTTACTCTTACCAAGTTACCCCTTTTTTGGATATGGATAACTGGCAACATTTGATTACCTTTGAGAAACAATGATACAGTAGTATGCTCAGGTTTGGTGATAAATGGGTTGCAAATATAAACGGCCTAGTAATATGTAGTATGTACTAGAACTGTTCTTACTGCGTGACGGCTCCTACATGATCCTTAGCTGTGACATGAGAGTGTCTGTGTCTTTGTGTTTGTCAGTGTCTGTGTGTGTGTGAGTTTGTGTTTGAAAGAGTGAGGGCGAGACTGAATATGTGGCATATTTTTCAGTGCAACTGCTGAAACCCACGTCGCCCGTAAGTTCACTACACACATCGGGTGAATCACATAACCTTCGCCGCCAGATGATATACTGCCGTAAGTTGGAAAAATTGACAAGTTTCAGAAATGTGCGCAACTACACATTTCTGGCATCGCCAGTAACTTACGACAGTATATCATATTGCATGCGTAATTAAAATATAAATAAAATGTTGAATTCACACGTAAAAATTGAAAACGGAAAAAATAAATAAAACGACACGTCAAAACGCCATTTAAAACCCCTAAACCACTATCCCCCCACATAGCAACTACTAAATAAAAATATTAACCCTTAAACTGCAATCCCCTACATCACAATCAATAATAAAAGGTATTAACTCCTAAACGCCACCCCCCCATATCACAAACACCTAATTAAACTATTAACACCTAAACAACCTAACACCCCTTAACTTAACACCAATTAAAATACAGTTAAATAAAATAAGAAAGATACTAACTACCTTAAAGATAAAAAATAAAATACAAAAATAAAAAACCTAAATTACAAAAAAACAACTAACAATACACAAAAAAATTACTAACATTACAAATAAAATACAAAATCTACCATTACTAAACAAAAAACACTAAAATTAAAAAAACCTAACATTACAAAAAATAACAAACAAAATTATCCAAAATAAAAAATTATTCTAATACCCCCATTAAAAAAAACACCCCAAAATAACCCCCCCATCTATAAATAAACTACAAATGGCCATTAAAAGGGCCTTTTGTATGCCATTTCCCTAAAGTTAACAGTTCTTTTGCTAAAAAAATAAACAAATTACCCTTAACATTATAACCTCCCACCCCCACAAACCTCCAAAATATAAAAAAACCTAATTAAAAAAGCCCTAATCTACCCATTGCCCTGAAAAGGGCATTTGTATGGGCATTGCCCTTAAAAGGGCATATTCAGCTATTTTTCAGCCCATAAAAATAATAAAGACATCATCTTAAAAAAAACCCACCCCAAAAATGAAAAAAACCTAACACTAACCCCAAAATTGGTACTCACCATTAATGAAGATCTTCATCCCAGCGGCGAAAGATCTTCATCCAGACGGCTCCATCTTCATCCATCAAGGGACCATCTTCTTCAATCTTCATCCCGGCTGCAGGTACATCTTCTATCTTCATCCCGGTGGCGAAGGCAGATTCACAGAGGTGGAGGTCATCTGCGACGTCCAGGCATCAGGGATGACCTCTTCATCCTATCTCCCACCGCACATTGAAGATTAAATACAAGGTACCCTTTTTATAAAGGGGTACCCTTGCATTCCTATTTGCTGACAAATTCAATTCAGCCAATAGGATAAAAGCTGCTTACATCCTATTGGCTGATTTAAATTTGAAGAAAAAATGCGTGAAACGTGTAAAATATACGCCCGTAATTTATCTGCTGCGCCGATTATGTGATCACTCGATTAGACAAAAAATTGGCAACGCTCGTTTTTGCACATGTCGCCAAATATGTGATCGAGTCCTGAGTGTCTTTGTGTATGTGAGAGAGAGTGAGAGAAAATGTGTCTGAGAGCCAGTTTGTGTGAAAGTATGTTTGTGAGAATGGGAGCATGAGTGTGTGTGAGTATGTGTGTGAGTGTGAATATCTATCAGAGTGTTTGCTATTATACGTAGTGTAAAAGAAAAAGTGGCAACCCTACCAAGGATTGGGACATGTCTGTTTTGTCAAAATGGCTTGTAAAATGTATTTATTATTTTTATAGCTAGATATTTTATTTCTACTAATTTTTAACAAAAACTGCAAAATAAACAGATAATACATTTTGGGCTAGATTACAAGTGAGACACAAACAGTTTTGTGCAAGGGATATCGTGTTTGGAGCAAAATCGTTATTGCGCTAGCACAATCGCCATCTACGTTTCAATCCTTACTGCGATCTCAGAGCTGTGGTTAACGGTTTTTTGAAACAAAGAAGTTGCACAAAACACTTAAAAAATACATTAGAAAGTAGAGTTAAACTCATATTAACACTGTCTAATAAACCTTTAAAAAAAAAAATATTGCACAAAATAGTTATAAGGGCTCAAAGATGTGAGATCTAGGCAGGCAAATGGCTTTAACATTGAGACACATACATATACATTGCTAAATATGTATATGTGTGTGTGTGTATATACAGTAGATAGTGTGTGTGTAAATATATATAAAAAATGTGTGTGTATATACAGTCATGGCCCAAAATATTGGCACCCCTGCATTTCTGTCAGAAAATGCACCACTTCGCACAGAAAATTGTTAGGCATTCTCATGTCTATTTATTTTGTTTGTATTGGTATGACATAAAAAAGTGGAGAAAGAAAAGCCAAATCTGACACATTCAATGCAAAACTCCAAAAATGGACTGGACAAAATTATTGGCACCCCCAATTTAATATTTGATAGCACACCCCTTGGAAAAAATAACTGAAATCAATTGCTTCCTGTAACCATCAATGAGTTTCTTATACCTCTCTACTGGCATTTTGGACCACTCTTCTTTAGCCAACTGTTCCAGGTCTCTCAGATTGGAAGGGTTCCTTTTTCCAACTGCTGTTTTGAGATCTCTCCACAGGTGCTCTAGGGGATGGAGATCTGGACTCATTGCTGGCCAGTTCAATACTCTCCAGCGCTTTGTCTTAAACCATTTCTGGGTGTTTTTTGACGTGTGATTGGGTCATTGTCCTCATGTTAGACCCATAACCTCTGACAGAGACCCAACTTTCTGACACTGGGTCCTACAATGCACCACATAATTCTTTGTTAGTCTTCAGATTTTATAATTTCATGCACACAGTCAAGACATCCAGTGCCTGAAGCAGCAAAGCAACCCCAAAACATCAGTGAACCTCCAACATGTTTGATTGTAGGGACTGTATTATTTTCTTTAAAAGCCTCATTTCTTTTTCTGCAAACAGTAGAATGATGGGCTTTACCAAAAAGCTGTAATTTTGTTTCTTCTGTCCAAAGCACATTCTCCCAAACAGATTTTGGCGTACTCGGGTAAGTTTTGGCATATTCCAATCTGGCTTGTTTATGTTTCTGTATCAGCAGTGGGGTCCTCCTGGGTCTCCTACCATAGTGTCCATTTTCATTCAGATGGCGATGTATAGTGCGAGCTGACACATTTGTACCTTATGCCTGAAGGTCAGCTTGAATTTTTCTGGAAGTTCATTGAGGTTCTTTATCCACCATTCAAACAATCCTTCATTGCAATCTTTGATAAATTTTTCTCTTTCGTCCACGTCCAGGGAGATTAGCTACAGTGCCATGGGCTGTAAACTTCTTGACAATGTTTTGAACAGTGGACACAGGAACATAAAGATCTCTGGAGATGAACTTGTAACCATGATATTGTCCATGCTTTTCCACAATTTTTGTTCTCAAATCCTCAAACAATTCTTTGCTGCTCTCTTTGTGGCACACAGACACACAACAGAAAGGTTGAGTAAATGTTTCACCATTTTAACTGGTTGCCGGTGCGATTTCTACATTGTCAGCACCTGTTAATTGATACAGGTGAGTTTAATTACAAATTACAGGAGCATCACAAACTTGGAAAGCAATTATTTCTTACAATTTTGAGAAGGTGCCAATAATTTTGTCCAGCCCATTTTTGGAGTTTTGTGTGGAATGTGTAAGATTCGGCTTTTTTTCGTCCACTTTCTTGCATCATACCAATACAAACGGCTAGATTACGAGTTTTGTGTTATGAGCTGTGCGGTACTAACTTGCACGTTATTGTCACCGCTCAATTAACTACAGCGCTGGTATTACAGGTTTTTACAAACCCGGCATTAAAAGACAAGAAGTGAGCGTAGAGCGAAATTGAGCTCCATACCACACGCCAATACCAGCGCTGCTTAAGTCAGTGGTGAGCTGGTTGTACGTGCTCTTGCACGATTTCCCCATAGACATCAATGGGGAGAGCCGACTGAAAAAAAGCCTAACACCTGCAATAAAGCAGCGTAAAGCTCCGTAACGCAGCCCCATTGATTTCTATGGGGAAACACATTTTATATTTACACCTAACAACCTAACATGAATCTAGAGTCTAAACACCCATAATCTTACACTTATTAACCCCTAATCTGCCGCCCCCAACATCGCTGACACCTGCATTATACTTATTAACCCATAATCTCCCACCCCCAATGTCGCCACAACCTACCTACACTTATTAACCCCTAATCTGCCGCCCCCAACGTCGCCGTCACTATATTAAATTTATTAACCCCTAAATCTAAGTCTAACCCTAACCCTAACACCCCCTAACTTAAATGTAATTAAAAAAAATCTAAATAAAACTTACTATCATTACCTAAATAATTCATATTTAAAACTAAATACGTATCTATAAAATAAACCCTAAGCTAGCTACAATATAACTAATAGTTACATTGTATCTAGCTTACGGTTTATTTTTATTTTACAGGCAAGTTTGTATTTATTTTAACTAGGTAGAATAGTTACTAAATAGTTATTAACTATTTAATAACTACCTAGCTAAAATAAATACAAATTTACCTGTAAAATAAAACCTAACCTAAGCAACACTAACACCTAACACTACACTACATTTAAATAAATTCCCTAAATTAAATACAATTAGCTAAATTACAAAAAAAACACTAAATTACAGAAAATAAAAAACAAATTACAAGATCTTTAAACTAATTACACCTAATCTAATAGCACTATCAAAATAAAAAGCCCACCCAAAAGAAAAAAAACCCCTAGCCTAAACTAAACTACCAATAGCCCTTAAAAGGGCCTTTTGTGGGGCATTGCCCCAAAGAAATCAGCTCTTTTACCTGTAAAAAAAAATACAAACAACCCCCCCAACATTAAAACCCACCACCCACACAACCAACCCCCCAAATAAAAGCCTAACTAAAAAAACCTAAGCTCCCCATTGCCCTGAAAAGGGCATTTGGATGGGCATTGCCCTTAAAAGGGCATTTAGCTCTATTGCAGCTCAAACCCCTAATCTAAAAATAAAACCCACCCAATACAGCCTTAAAAAATCCTAACACTAACCCCCGAAGATCCACTTAAAGTTTTGAAGAGCCGACATCCATCCTCAACGAAGCCAGGAGAAGTCTTCATCCAAGCGGCAAGATGTCCTCAATGAAGCCGGCAGAAATGGTCCACCAGACGGGCAGAAGTCTTCACCCAGACGGCATCTTCTATCTTCATCCTTCCGACGCGGAGTGGCTCCATCTTCAAGACATCCGGCGTGGAGCATCCTCTTCCAACGACAACTACCCGACAAATGAAGGTACCTTTAAGTGACATCATCCAAGATAGAATTCTATCAGCCAATTGGAATTAAGGTTGAAAAAATCCTATTGGCTGATGCAATCATCCAATAGGATTGAACTTCAATCCTATTGGCTGATCCAATCAGCCAATAGGATTGAGCTTGCATTCTATTGGCTGTTCCAATTAGCCAATAGAATGCAAGCTTAATCCTATTGGCTGATAGCCAATCGGAATCTAAGGGACGCCATCTTGGATGATGTCACTTAAAGGTACCTTCATACCTTCGTCGGGTAGTCGTTGTTGGAAGAGGATGCTCCGCGCCGGATGTCTTGAAGATGGAGCCACTCCACGTCGGAAGGATGAAGATAGAAGATGCCGTCTGGGTGAAGACTTCTGCCTGTCTGGAGGACCACTTCTGCCGGCTTCGATGAGGACATCTTGCCGCTTGGATGAAGACATATATATGTGTGTGTGTGTATGTACAGGGAGTGCAGAATTATTAGGCAAATGAGTATTTTGACCACATCATCCTCTTTATGCATGTTGTCTTACTCCAAGCTGTATAGGCTCGAAAGCCTACTACCAATTAAGCATATTAGGTGATGTGCATCTCTGTAATGAGAAGGGGTGTGGTCTAATGACATCAACACCCTATATCAGGTGTGCATAATTATTAGGCAAATGAGTATTTTGACCACATCATCCTCTTTATGCATGTTGTCTTAATCCAAGCTGTATAGGCTCGAAAGCCTACTACCAATTAAGCATATTAGGTGATGTGCATCTCTGTAATGAGAAGGGGTGTGGTCTAATGATATCAACACCCTATATCAGGTGTGCATAATTATTAGGCAACTTCCTTTTCTTTGGCAAAATGGGTCAAAAGAAGGACTTGACAGGCTCAGAAAAGTCAAAAATAGTGAGATATCTTGCAGAGGGATGCAGCACTCTTAAAATTGCAAAGCTTCTGAAGCATGATCATCGAACAATCAAGCGTTTCATTCAAAATAGTCAACAGGGTCGCAAGAAGCGTGTGGAAAAACCAAGGCGCAAAATAACTGCCCATGAACTGAGAAAAGTCAAGCATGCAGCTGCCAAGATGCCACTTGCCACCAGTTTGGCCATATTTCAGAGCTGCAACATCACTGGAGTGCCCAAAAGCACAAGGTGTGCAATACTTAGAGACATGGCCAAGGTAAGAAAGGCTGAAAGACGACCACCATTGAACAAGACACACAAGCTGAAACGTCAAGACTGGGCCAAGAAATATCTCAAGACTGATTTTTCTAAGGTTTTATGGACTGATGAAATGAGAGTGAGTCTTGATGGGCCAGATGGATGGGCCCGTGGCTGGATTGGTAAAGGGCAGAGAGCTCCAGTCCGACTCAGACTCCAGCAAGGTGGAGGTGGAGTACTGGTTTGGGCTGGTATCATCAAAGATGAGCTTGTGGGGCCTTTTCGGGTTGAGGATGGAGTCAAGCTCAACTCCCAGTCCTACTGCCAGTTTCTGGAAGACACCTTCTTCAAGCAGTGGTACAGGAAGAAGTCTGCATCCTTCAAGAAAAACATGATTTTCATGCAGGACAATGCTCCATCACACGCGTCCAAGTACTCCACAGCGTGGCTGGCAAGAAAGGGTATAAAAGAAGAAAATCTAATGACATGGCCTCCTTGTTCACCTGATCTGAACCCCATTGAGAACCTGTGGTCCATCATCAAATGTGAGATTTACAAGGAGGGAAAACAGTACACCTCTCTGAACAGTGTCTGGGAGGCTGTGGTTGCTGCTGCACGCAATGTTGATGGTGAACAGATCAAAACACTGACAGAATCCATGAATGGCAGGCTTTTGAGTGTCCTTGCAAAGAAAGGTGGCTATATTGGTCACTGATTTGTTTTTGTTTTGTTTTTGAATGTCAGAAATGTATATTTGTGAATGTTGAGATGTTATATTGGTTTCACTGGTAAAAATAAATAATTGAAATGGGTATATATTTGTTTTTTGTTAAGTTGCCTAATAATTATGCACAGTAATAGTCACCTGCACACACAGATATCCCCCTAAAATAGCTATAACTAAAAACAAACTAAAAACTACTTCCAAAACTATTCAGCTTTGATATTAATGAGTTTTTTGGGTTTATTGAGAACATGGTTGTTGTTCAATAATAAAATTAATCCTCAAAAATACAACTTGCCTAATAATTCTGCACTCCCTATATATATATATATATATATATATATATATATATATATATATACTACTACTTAGTCCCAGCCCCATGTATGCTCCCCTTTCCCCACTCTTTCAAAAGTGTCCGAAATAGCAGTAAAAGCTTGCTGGAGATACAGCATTCGTTACTGACAATGCAGTAAAGAAAGAAGACCAGCAGCAAAAAAAGAGACAGCATTTTTTAAGGTAATAAACATACTTCCCTTGTGGGCTGTCTTCTCCATACTGTGACAGCTTAACCACTGCTGCTGCTGCCATCACTCACCACTGCTATGTTCCTTGCGAAAGCAGACAACCTCCAGCTGTCATCCCTGCACTTCTCCACTCCACAGCCTGATTTTACCTCATGAGTCAGCACACATGTTTAGGAACTTACTCGCTATGTTGAATACAGTAACGCTCCTCTGTGTACACTGTACAGCAATATGAGTATGTAAGTCTCAGCCGGGTGCGCTAATTTTAATGCGCATACCCGCTAATTTCAAAAACAGTTATTTTGCTTCTTAATGTGGCTGGGCAGTGGGGCAGTATATTAGGTGTGCAAACGGAGCTTATTAAAAAGGCAGTATTTTTTTTCTTTTCATTATAGAGCATGCCAAAATTTACTGTCTGCACTTTATTTCCCCTGCCTTTTTAATAAGCTCTGTTTGCACGCCTAATATACTGCCCCACTGCCCAGCCGCATTAAGAAGAAAAAACTGCTTTTAAAATGAGCGGGTATGCGCATTTAAATTATATAGTTCAAGACTTCGTTCTTAATCTAATGCCGCCCTCCTCCTCTGCTATTTTATTGCCTACAGGCTACATAGTATGCACACGCACACACTGTGTGTAACTGTAGGCAATAAAATAGCAGAGGAGGAGGGCGGCATTAGATTAAGCCACACTGACTGTACAGAGCTACAGAAAGTACACTGAGTCCTCTGACTCTGTCAGCGTGCAATATTTTGGCTGTGGCTGCACTGCCATTCCCTTCCCTGCCTGAGTTAAGTGAGACAGCCTGGTCAGCCCCCTCCAGTCCTCAACTCCACTGATCACACTCGACTCCACTTCTCTAAGTTTTTCTTGCGGCTTGCTAAGAGACAGGAAGGCGGGCGGCTGGTCAAAAACGTCACGTGACATGGCAAAAAGCCGGCCACGTGACCGCCGCTCTGTCAAATTTTTATATATTTTTTAAAATCCTGGGTACATATTCAGTGCAACAGAGAAGTGCCGCCCCCAAAATATGACGCTCTAGGCACTGGCCTTGTTGGCCTATGCATTAATGCACCCCTGTTATTTGCGCGATCTTGGATGTTTTTTCCCCCAATTTTTTTTTATTCACTGATTTCTATCAGGGAATGCATACACGGGCACACAGAAAATAAGGTTAGATTTTCACTCTATTCGGGTTTAAAATAGTAATACGAATGCAACCTGACTAGTGCAAAAAGCTTAACTTAAAAAAATACTGCGCCACTAGGGTTGCCAGTTGTCCAGTATTTTACTGGATAGTCTGGTATTTCTGTTAACTGTCCGGTATTATTTATAGACAAAAAGCAGACAAGCAAATGTTCTGGCCCTTAAAGGGATAGTCTAGTCAAAATTAAACTTTCCTGATATAGATAGAGCGTGCAATTTTAAGCAACTTTCTAATTTACTCCTATAATCAATTTTTCTTTGTTCTCTTGGTATCTTTATTTGAATGTAAGCTTAGTAGCTGGCCCATTTTTGGTTCAGCACCCAGGTAGCGCTTGCTGATTGGTGTCTACATTGAGACACCAATCAAAAAGCGGTACCCAGGTACTGAACCAAAAATTGTCCGGCTACTATGCTTACATACCTGCTTTTTCAAATAAAGATACAAAATGGGACAGCTACTAAGCTTACTTTTAAATAAAGAAACCAAGAGAATGAAGAAAAATAGGAGCAAATTAGAAAATTAGAAAGTTGCTTAAAATTGCATGCTCTATCTGAATCATGAAAGTTTAATTTTGACTAGACTATTCCTTTAACTTGTTTCTGTTGTGTCCATGTGCTATCCAGACTATAAAGACTGATCCAATCAGCCCGCCTGACTTGCACTGCGTTATAGTGCATTCCCCTTGCGAGTATAACCCTATGGTGGAATTACAGGGTCTGTGACATCCTCACGTTTGTGGGATAACCTGCACCATTGGAGTGTCTTTTTTCCTTTTTGTAGTTTAGTTTAAAGACTGAATGCCTAGCAATCTGGGTTCGTTCTTGGTTGAGCTGCCTGTGCATGTGTAATAAATCTCTAAAAGTTTACAGTGGAAATGGAAATCCTAGTAGCGGATCAGTCCGATTCTAAGCCTCCCTCTAACATGTCAGCCATGTGATGCTTCAGTAAGCAGTCATGTGGTTTCACCCAGTGCAGCGCGGGTGCTGTGCTTTGAAATTCTGCAAGGGAGTGAGTCAGGCAGTCCGGCTGTCAGTGAGGGGCTTGATTTAAAACTTTCAACCCGACAGACTTTGGGAGCAAGCCATGGAAATCAACAGTTGATACTTCACAGATTGTTAAGGTATGATAGAGAGAGTGACATATATATATATATATATATACAGGGAGTGCAGAATTATTAGGCAAATAAGTATTATGACCACATCATCCTCTTTATGCATGTTGTCTTACTCCAAGCTGTATAGGCTCGAAAGCCTACTACCAATTAAGCATATTAGGTCATGTGCATCTCTGTAATGAGAAGGGGTGTGGTCTAATGACATCAACACCCTATATCAGGTGTGCATAATTATTAGGCAACTTCCTTTCCTTTGGCAAAATGGGTCAAAAGAAGGACTTGACAGGCTCAGAAAAGTCAAAAATAGTGAGATATCTTGCAGAGGGATGCAGCACTCTTAAAATTGCAAAGCTTCTGAAGCGTGATCATCGAACAATCAAGCGTTTCATTCAAAATAGTCAACAGGGTCGCAAGAAGCGTGTGGAAAAACCAAGGTGCAAAATAACTGCCCATGAACTGAGAAAAGTCAAGCGTGCAGCTGCCAAGATGCCACTTGCCACCAGTTTGGCCATATTTCAGAGCTTCAACATCACTGGAGTGCCCAAAAGCACAAGGTGTGCAATACTCAGAGACATGGCCAAGGTAAGAAAGGCTGAAAGACGACCACCACTGAACAAGACACACAAGCTGAAACGTCAAGACTGGGCCAAGAAATATCTCAAGACTGATTTTTCTAAAGTTTTATGGACTGATGAAATGAGAGTGAGTCTTGATGGGCCAGATGGATGGGCCCGTGGCTGGATTGGTAAAGGGCAGAGAGCTCCAGTCCGACTCAGATGCCAGCAAGGTGGAGGTGGAGTACTGGTTTGGGCTGGTATCATCAAAGATGAGCTTGTGGGGCCTTTTCGGGTTGAGGATGGAGTCAAGCTCAACTCCCAGTCCTACTGCCAGTTTCTGGAAGACACCTTCTTCAAGCAGTGGTACAGGAAGAAGTCTGCATCCTTCAAGAAAAACATGATTTTCCTGCAGGACAATGCTCCATCACACGCGTCCAAGTACTCCACAGCGTGGCTGGCAAGAAAGGGTATAAAAGAAGAAAATCTAATGACATGGCCTCCTTGTTCACCTGATCTGAACCCCATTGAGAACCTGTGGTCCATCATCAAATGTGAGATTTACAAGGAGGGAAAACAGTACACCTCTCTGAACAGTGTCTGGGAGGCTGTGGTTGCTGCTGCATGCAATGTTGATGGTGAACAGATCAAAACACTGACAGAATCCATGGATGGCAGGCTTTTGAGTGTCCTTGCAAAGAAAGGTGGCTATATTGGTCACTGATTTGTTTTTGTTTTGTTTTTGAATGTCAGAAATGTATATTTGTGAATGTTGAGATGTTATATTGGTTTCACTGGTAAAAATAAATAATTGAAATGGGTATATATTTGTTTTTTGTTAAGTTGCCTAATAATTATGCACAGTAATAGTCACCTGCACACACAGATATCCCCTTAAAATAGCTATAATTAAAAACAAGCTAAAAACTACTTCCAAAACTATTCAGCTTTGATATTAATGAGTTTTTTGGGTTCATTGAGAACATGGTTGTTGTTCAATAATAAAATTAATCCTCAAAAATACAACTTGCCTAATAATTCTGCACTCCCTGTACATACACACTGTATATGTGTATATATTCTATATATGTATATATGAGTGTGTGTATGTGCATATAAATATATATATATTTATATATATATATGATATACGTGTATCTGTTCATTAGTGTATATATTTTTTTACATATATGTATTATATATCAATATAACCCTATATCCATATATATATATATATACATATATATATACATACAGTATCTCACAAAAGTGAGTACACCCCTCACATTTTTTTAAATATTTTATTATATATTTTCATGTGACAACACTGAAGAAATGACACTTTGCTACAATGTAAAGTAGTGAGTGTACCGCCTATATAACAGTGTAAATTTGCAGTCCCCTTAAAATAACTCAACACACACACCTATTAATGTCTAAACCGTTGGCAACAAAGTGAGTACACCCCTAAGTGGAAATGTCCAAATTGGGTCCAATTAGTCATTTTCCCTCCCTGGTGTCATGTCACTCGTTAGTGTTACAAGGTCTCAGGTGTGAATGGGGAGCAGGTGTGTTAAATTTGGTGTTATCACTCTCACACTCAATCATACTGGTCACTGGAAGTTCAACATGGCACCTCATGGCAAAGAACTCTCTGAGGATCTGAAAAAAAGAATTGTTGCTCTACATAAAGATGGCCTAGGCTATAAGAAGTTTGCAAAGACCCTGAAACTGAGCTGCAGCACGGTCGGCAAGACCATACAGCGGTTTCACAGGACAGGTTCCACTCAAAACAGGTCTCACCATGGTCAACCAAAGAAGTTGAGTGCACGTGCTCAGCGTCATATCCAGAGGTTGTCTTTGGGAAATAGATGTATGAGTGCTGCCAATATTGCTGCAGAGTTTGAAGGGGTTGGGGGTCAGCCTGTCAGTGCTCAAACCATATGCCACACACTGCATCAAATTGGTCTGCATGGCTGTCGTCCCAGAAGGAAGCCTCTTCTAAAGATGATGCTCAAGAAAGCCTGCAAACAGTTTACTGAAGACAAGCAGACTAAGAACATGGATTACTGGAACCATGTCCTGTGGTCCGATAAGACCAAGATAAACTTATTTGGTTCAGATGGTGTCAAGCGTGTGGCGGCAACCAGGTGAGGAGTAAAAGACAAGTGTGTCTTGCCTACAGTCAAGCATGGTGGTGGGAGTGTCATGGTCTGGGCCTGCATGAGTGCTGCCGGCACTGCGGAGTTACAGTTCAATGAGGGAACCATGAATGCCAACATGTACTGTGACATACTGAAGCAGAGCATAATCCCTTCCCTTCGGAGACTGGGCTGCAGGGCAGTATTCCAAAATGATAATGACCCCAAACACACCTCCAAGATGACCACTGCCTTGATAAAGAAGCTGAGGGTAAAGGTGATGGACTGACCAAGCATGTCTCCAGACCTAAACCCTATTGAGCATCTGTGGGGCATCCTCAAATGGAAGATGGGGGAGCGCAAGGTCTCTAACATCCACCAGCTCCATGATGTCGTAATGGAGGAGTGGAAGAGAACTCCAGTAGCAACCTGTGAAGCTCTGGTGAACTCCATGCCCAAGAGGGTTAAGGCAGTGCTGGAAAATAATGGTGGCCACACAACATATTGACACTTTGGGCCCAATTTGGACATTTTCACTTAGGGGTCTACTCACTTTTGTTGCCAATGATTTAGACATTAATGGCTGTGTGTTGAGTTATTTTGAGAGGACAGCAAATTTACATTGTTATACAGGCTGTACAGTCACCACTTTACATTGTAGCAAAGTGGCATTTCTTCTGTGTTGTCACATGCAAAGATATAATAAAATATTTACAAAAATATCAGAGATGTACTCACTTTTGTGAGATACTGTATATAGATAGATAGATAGATAGATAGATAGATAGATTATCTGCATATGTCTATAAATTTTGTTTATAGAATTAAAAAATAATTTGTGTGTGTTGTTTTTTCTCTCCACTACAAGAACCCCCCCCCCGGATATCTGCTGGCTGTCCAGTATTTTTTTGAAGGACAGCTGCCAACCCTATGTGTCACTTGTAATCTAGTTCTTTATCTTGTAATTTTCAGTTAGTCCTTTTTGCGGAACACAGATAAGGTGATCTGATGATAAATATTGAACCATAAATATGTGTTAGAAAATAATAAATATCATATTGTTGTTGTTTACTATGTAATATATAGAAAGTGACACAAAAATGTTGCCCTTTTTGCATTTCATACAATGACTGATGAAAATATTTGGATATTTATGTAAACTGATGTTGTTTTCTAAAAGTTCCTTGTCTGCTGAAAAAAACAAAAACAAGGTGTGATATGTCTGAGTATCTCAAAGAAAAACTGAAAGTGATAGGCAATTTAAACAATTGCATGTGACTAAAGCAGCAATAGCACATATTTTAGAAATGGCTTAGCACTTACAGGGTTACATATGAAATCAATATCATAGTGTAATATCAAACAACTGTGCATTGCTAGATTGTGTTCAATAAGATTCTATGCCTCACACAATTTGGATGCCATTTCACAGCTCCTTCAGTTACATCTGGCAATATGCATTGCTTGTCTTATTCCATTTTAAGATTTCTGTAGTTTGTGCCAACAACAGAAATTGTACTCCTTCCCTTTTATGGTTGTCTGTGAAACCCTGGCTTGAAGAAAGTAGTTTGGGTAATGTGTGATAAATATGTAAGCAAGCTAATGTTCAACTGCTTACATTTCAGCTCCTAAGCAAGAGTAAATGTAATGTGTATCACTTAATCCCATCAGCAACAATAACTGAGCAGATATGAAAACCTTTATAAAAATAAAACATACCTTCAGTTGCTGTAACTGAGAAGCCAATTAATTTGTTACAATATCTAGTCTTACATTTGTTTGGAAAAGTTTCAGCTAGGTTTGTCACACAGAATACATTAGTAAGACAAGTGTATTTTCTGGCATTATTTTTTGGTTCTAATTAGTTTTAAGTATAAAACCCTGTCTACTACAGTCTGCGAAAATACAAGATCCCAAAGTAGGAGTCAAGAAGAAAGGCATAAAATCCTTCCTTAAGTGTAAGAGTAAGCTAGTGAATCACTTGCAAAACATTTTTCTTAGTTGAAATTTTATCGTAGTATCTACACTGTTGCTAACCGAGTTGACTAACCTTTTTTAAATTGCTATTTTTTCATGCATAGGACTGGTGAATACATGTTAGAAATATAAATTGAAATGAAAACATAGACATATAAAAAGGAAATTACCAATTTTTAAAGGGACATTACAGTGTAAAAATTACATGTTCTCATAATATAACGCCAAATACTCACAGAAAGAGAACCATTTTATCTGTTGTTGCCGGCACTGAGGAGACTTTGGTTCAATCTGTCGTGCCCTCCGTCAGATCTGCATCTTGTGCATCCATGGTCTGTTTGGCCAGCGTGCCAGCCACTCACCTTGAAGTTCCTCCTGTCACACTCCCCTACCTATTTTTCATCTGCTACATCTCTGTCCATTTTGCCATTAATCCAGTACCCAGGCTTGAGGCCTACTGCAAAACAGTAAACAGACAGGAACTTTAGCACCACCACTCTAATGTGGTGAAAATGAGGTACTGCGGGGGCGGAGCCTAGCCATGGAACCGGATGGATGCATCTCGATAGTGCTTTTAGGCCCAGTGGCGTTTAAAAGGCACAAATAAAACATGTTAATACAAAAAATTTGTTAAACCTACACAGTAGGACAGAGGGGTATATAACCGCATCTATAGGGTGAAATCTGTAGAATATAGCAGACGTGCATCTTAGATCCAAAACGGACCGGAGCTCACCTCCCGCAACAGCCAAATACGACAGGTTTGGACCATCACCAGAAAACTAACACCCGGACCAGCTATACATCAGGGCAGAAAGGCAATAATAGGACTCAGATTCTGCAATGCCTCGGAGTCGATCATTGAGCTAGAAAGTTTGCCTAGTTCCGCTATAACATGTGGGCGGCCATAAGCATTTCACTTAGTACGGCATGACTGCACAGACCATAGAGGCAAAGGATCTGAAGCTGAGAGGGTGAGCAACATATGGACACTAATAATAGGGAGGCTGGGGCCCTCAGACCATAAATTGAATCCATGACCCCAGAAACATCTAAACAAAATCGACTTTGGGGCAAACTAGTGGTAAAGCACCTATATAAGTCTCAACACAACAGCACAGGGGTAAATTGTGCGACCCATATCACAATAACACTAAGGGTGCTTATATATTCATATAAGCAACATTAACAGCCTGCCTAGAGATTCATATACTATATATCTGCGGCACAAGACAAGACAGGCCCTGGGTTAATAACTGAACCACTGCTCCAGCCCTACATAGCAAGGGGCATTCCCTACCCAGCCCAACCCAGCAATATCCCTAGACATGCCCAGTAAGAAACCACTAAGAATTGAGAAAGGATCAACCTCTAAAACACTAGGCCATTACCTAAAGCCTGCAGAGCCACAAACACCTTTACCAACTAGTCCTGCAGAAAATAGACAGCAATCAGTTACAGCTCAAATGCACACCTCTGACCAACTGCCCACCAATTATGTAACTAAAGCTGATCTAAGCCTCTTATCATCCAAAGAGGATATAAAAGTTGTTATGCATGAGGTTAGAACTCTATATAAAGAACTCCATAAAGATGTCTTCTCACTTAAAGACAGAGTCACCTCATAACCCAGATAAACGCCAAAGTAACCTCTCAGGAAGACATTATAAATTTTACTTAATGAAAATATTGAGAACCTGGACAATTGCAGCCGCTGCAATAACCTACGGGTTAGAGGGGTGCCAGAATCCATTGCACCAACTGCCATAGGAGGATATCTGCAATATCTTTTTAGGATAATCAGGGGCACCCCCAATGCTACTGATATCCCCATTGAAAGAGCACACAGGGCATTGCAGGCTAAAACCCCTCCTACTTACTGATAGTGGGGCTACTCTTCGGTAGACCGATCACACTACTTAACATATACGCCCCAAAAACTCAACAAAATCTCGAGAACACTTCTAGATCACACAAAAGGCATGGTGTTAAAGGGTGGAGATTTTAACGCTCCATTAAATCCCATATAAGACACATCCAATTCCACTTCTAGAGTCTCTAAACACATATTAAAATCCATCAAATCAACACTTGCGGAACTCAATCTCCACGGCGTCTGGCGAACACTGTACCCCTCGAAAAGAGATTATACATACTTCTCAAACATTTTATACAAATATTCTCGCATAGACTACTGGTTTACCGATTCCATCAGTCTTACCATCTTAAATAACTGTGAAATAGGCAACATTACATGGACAGACCACGCACCAGTGACCTGCAGCATTATCTGGCCTGAAACCCCATTAACCGAATTCATATGGAGTCTTGATGATCACTTACTACAAGACCCACTGCTGGTGACTAATAAATTACAGAATACTTTTCATTTAAGTCACAGATAGACACCTCTTATACTACCAACTGGGAAGCACACAAATATGTGATACGGGGGGAGCTAATCAAACTAAAAAAAGAAAATGATTGTAAAACGAAAACAATTTGAACATATAAACACCACTATATCCCAGTTAGAGCGCAAACAAAAAACAAACCCACACAATATTGAACTCTTACAAACTCTACAACAAGCTAGAAAAGCCCGAAGAGATCTTATAACTGCCGAGTCGCAAAGACAAGCTTTACTTTTAAAACAACTATATTATGACCAGGGAAATAAACCTGGTAAACTCCTCACCAGATAAATCCAACGCAAAAAAAATGAGTCATACTCTTTCCAACACTGACGCACCCAATTGAGGAGATAGATCAGGCAGTAAAAGATTTACCCTCAGGCAAAAGCCCTGGCCCAGATGGGCTTACTCCTAAATACTATAAAACCTATAAAGACATCCTTCTTCCCTGTCTACAAGGATTATTTAACGAACTTGCCACAACAAAGTCTCTCCTACCATGCATGCTTGAAGCACACATCTCAGTGCTGCCAACACCGGAAAAGACACCTGATAAACTTTAGGCCTATCTCGCTCTTAAATACTGATGTGAAAATCCTAGCCAAAACATTAGCAACAAGACTGAACAAATTCCTTCCAGACCTCATATCCACAGACCAAGTGGGATTTGTCCTGGGCCGAGAAGCCACGGACAATACCCTAAGAGTTCACCAAATTATTAACTACGCCAAACATCACTCAATACAACTTTCCCTATTCTCAATGGTTGCCGAAAAGGGTTGACTGCCACTTCCTCAGAGAGGTGATGATCAAAATGAACTTCGGAGCCCCTTTCCTTCATATGACTTTTTCTTCATACTCGTTCCGCATATCCAATGGCACGCGACAGGGCTGTCCACTATCCCCCTTACTATTTATTCTCCATTGAGGCACTAGCACTTAAGCTTTGATTAAATAAAAATATCACAGGCATTACGATTGGCAAAAAAGAGCATAAATTGATCATGTACGCTGACAATAGCCTCTTCGCTATCTCCGACATAGAAACTACTCTCCTAAACATATTACAAGAACTGGATAGGTATGGACAGGTCTCCAATTTCCACCTTAACCTAACAAATTCAGAGCTACTCAACATATCTTCACCCACTCACCTCATCACCCAATTGGAATCCACCTACCATATACAAATAGCAAAGGGAAATCTGAAATACTTAGGGATATATTTCACAGCTAACACCAATGATCTTTACACACTCAACTACCTAAAACTAAAAAATGGTATAGCAAGAGACCTGCAGTCCTGGAATAATAAACCAGTTTCCTGGCTAGGCAAAATTGGCATCATAAAAATGAATATTTTACCACCCATACTCTATCTCTTCAAAACTCTTCCTATACCACTACTGTCCCCTTTTCTCCCACAATTGCAAACAATCATAGACAGCTACATGTGGCATGGGAAAATAGGTAGAGTCAGAAGACAAACTATATATCTTCCTAAACATAGGGGAGGACTGGGAGTACCAAATCTAGTACTCTAGAGAAGAGCAGCATTACTACATTATATATTAGACATGAGCCAAAATTCAGCACAGAAAGCATGGGCCACTAGCATGGCTAGAATCCTTGGTTTTACTTACCTGTTTTACTTGTTTTAATGTATGCTCTTGATAAAGACGTGTAATACGTTGAAACGCGTTGAGCAAATAAAACCTTTTATCCTTTGTTGAAAGATTGTCAAGATCTTGTTTTGCTGTGCTGAGCTGGAATCTCCTTATTTATGGAGTAAGTTACTACATTTTTTCAATTATACACTGGATACTTTTGTCATTTGGGTCTCTATTCATTTATAGTCCACTTTTGGATAAACCTGAAAATTCAGTATTTGACTCCAGGAACCTGTGGACTCTTGCCATCTGACGCTACGTTCCCTTTCAGCTGTAAAGATTCATCTTATGGAGTGAGTATGCTGCACCCATATTAATTGGCTTCAATATATGCATCAAGCCTTTTTTCTCTTCACTTACTAGAGAAAATCACTCAATAGACCAGCGCCATCTACTACTACCATTATATCAATGCTGTCCTGTGATTCATTGCTGCCTAGAGGAGATTCTGCCGTCCTAATTGTGGAAACCCGATATGTGTTTAATGGTCACTTTTATTATTGATGTTCATTGCCAATCTTATTTTATTTTATATATACTTTACTTGGGCCCCGCTATAAAACCTACACTAGTTGATGACCCCTCTAACACTAAGGGACTGTTTATCCCACACAATGCTTTAACCTAATTTCCTTAAACATCTCTAGTTAATTTTTTATTTATTTTTTTAGCCCTGGTAGACTTTAGTACATTACCAACTTAAATCCTGATTAGGAATATCTATCAGGGCGATTAATGCCATTATACTCAAAAAGTTTACACAGGGATATACCCAAAGGTGGTTTTGGAGCTGGGGTTGTTGTTAATTCACTATGACGCCATAAAACCATTTTGACACACTCTAGTTGTAATAGGTCTGACTTCTTGCCTGTATTATGCACACCAGTAAAGACCCTTGTTTAACTTAGGTCTCCTGGACTTTGAAATAGTGAGATAGAAACGAGCTGGTGTAAGTTTAAGTTTAGACCAGGTGCACTTATATCATTTTTATACAATAGATATATCCCAACTATACTGTTTTATATATGCTTTTCAGCTTGAATCTATTTATATTCCAGTTCTGTTTATAAAGTACATAATTAGTAAAAAAACAAAAAAAAACAAAAAACACTATCCAATTCCACTAACATCTCAACACTCTACTCACCAGTCCTCCCTTTTAGGGAGCATCCGGGCATACCTTTAGCGTGGGCACAATTAGCCAACAGACTCCCATACAAACTAAGAGAAGGCACTCTACACTTCGCACTAGAACAGGGCAGGAATAAATATATAACTACTGACAGTCTACCCTTAGAATCGGACCATCATTTCCCGCTTCTTTAAATTATGCTCTACTCAACACTTATCATCCCCCCACCACCCTCATGTTTTTTCCCCATTCCTTACTTCCCTTTTCCCCTCCTTTTTTTTTTTACCCCTCTCATAAATCATATCACTCTATATAATTCCTAACCCAACACTGGGGCTATACCCCAATCACATACTCTTTCTATTTTCTAAACTGTGCTCTCTTAATAATAATATCATTTGGTTTAGAACAAATGCTTTGTTTACAGCATGTTATGCATTCTAGTTTAAAGAATGTTGTACAATAGTTATAAATAGTGAACATCAAGATGCAGCTATAAGAAGATAGAAGAAATAGATATTACCAAGTTACCTGTTAACTGGAATTTTTTTTCTTCTGCTCTCTTTGTATCTAAGCTTGTGCAGACTGATCTGCAGTATTTTATATAACTTGCTTATCTAGACTGTCTTCTGCTTTTCTCTGTTACTTCTGCACAGCTGGGCCATCACCCAACACCATAGGTGGCATTCACCTCAGCCTGACACGTCTTCATTTTAACACTAGTGACCTTGCAATGCTCAAGAGCCTGAGAAAATCGCTGGCCCTGAACAAATACAGCTAGTAAACCAATCGTCAGCAGCAGTCATTTGACGAGTGGGGGTTCCACAAACCTTACTGTGGGGGGGGGTTCCACAAGTGGAAATAGGGTGAATGGAGGTGTAGATACAGGTGTTAGGCAGTTGTGGGATGTGGCCTACCTAAAAGGACAGTAGCAGTTAGTAGTAATTGTTACCTTCCTCCTCCGTCCAATAAGGGTGCAACATAGAATATTGCTCCTAGTCTAGAAGTCCCACTATGCATGACCCAGAATATTGTGGCAGAAAAGAGAAATACAAAAAGTTTAGAGGAAATTTAAAGGATTTATGGCATTGAAGCCAAGTGCTGAATTGGACACTATTGTATTCAAAATATATTAAATAAAAATTAAAACTTTATTGAACATATATACTCAAACAAACAAATTATCTAAATTGGATCAAATAAAGAAATGGGTATCACCTTCCAATTCTAGATAATCATGCAAGATGACTACAAAGCAAGCCGTAGCTCCTACAGTATGGGATTTCACATGCGGGAGCTACGGCTTGCTTTGTAGTTACAATAGAGTCCTAATATAGCATTTAATACACTTTGTGTGAGATGTTTAACTTTGATACAAGTACTCACTCTGTGGAGATTTGATATTCGGACAGAGTTTGATTCAGAATGTTTAGAGTACTGCTCACGAATTACGCTATTTAGTTAACATACCTTTGTAACTTTATGTTGTGATACATAGTGACTAAGTAGGCAAACCCCAATTGAGGGCAATTGAAATAAAAAGAGTGAATGTCTGTATGTTTGTTACTCAGTAACATACATTGATAAAGTGTGCCTATATGTATCTAACATTTAATTGGCAAGCTGTTAGAGTGTAACAAGAGAACATAGTAACGCTCTCGGAGTTATTAAGAGAAGCTGATTGATATGATGAATACTATGTGTGAATGTTGTGCCAATATACAGGGATATTAGCAAGAAATCGTCTGACTGAGTTCAATCCCAGCAGTACGCATGCAGGAGGACGCCTTTGAGCGCATAGTCTGCAACGTGTGATCATCTGTATCCCATACCACACATTTCTTTCTCTTCCTGTTTTTCACTCCCTTCTTATAGTATCTTGGGACCTAACGCCGGGTCACACAGCCCTATTTTTAGATTATTGTTTTTAAACATTAGTTGGATCATATCTTGCATGATTATCTAGAATTGGAAGGTGATACCCATTTCTTTATTTGATCCAATTTAGATCATTTGTTCGTTTGAGTATATATGTTCAATAAAGTGTTAATTTTTATTTAATATATTTAGAAAAGAGAAATAGCCAGTGTTAAAAATGGGAAGAGGATGTGTGGAGCAGGGAAGTGATGGCAGGGCAAAAATTTTGGGGAGGCTGTATTGTGGCTCCCAATCCTTAGAGTGGAGAGTTTCAGAATTATAATAACAATATTTTTGTTTCAGTGGCAAATATGTACTGCTGAATATGTGTGAGACAGAAAATTTGTGATATTGTATGTGTATGAATTGTTGTATACTCGGAGCAATGCAATAATACAATGCTACCTATTATAGCATTTTCTTTTTAAGAATTTTATGTCCCTTTAAATATAGTAATAATAATAATACTAGTATCTTATGTGTCAGCTGCAATGTCCTACTAGTTTTGGTTTAGAAAATGTTTCCAAACCTGATCATATCCATCAGCTGCCAGTGCTCTTTAATATATATTGCTCATTGGTGGCTACATTTTGCCAACAATAAGCAAGTGCAACTCAGGTTCTGAATAAAAAATGGTCCGGAAGCATACATTTCTGTTTTTCAAATAAAGATACCAAGATAAGGAAGACAAATTGATAATAGGAGTAAATTAGAAAGTTGCTTAAAATTGAATGCTCTCCATTTTTCTTCTGTGTTTATGAGAATAATTTGTCCCACAATAGCAGCACTCGTGAGGCATGTTTTAGAATAAAAACAACAATTTATTAAAAAAAAGGTTAAAAATAGAGGCATAGAACAGGTAAATTAACCCTTACGCGTTTTGTGCCTCAAACGGGCACGTTGCAGCGCGAAACGTGTAAGGGTTAATTTACCTCTTCCATGCCTCTATTTTTAACCTTTTTTAAATAAATTGTTTTTATTCTAAAACGTGCCTCACGAGTGCTGCTCCTTTTTGCTATTGTGGTACTTATGCTTAGCCACGTTCGGCTAGCACCTCACGGGTCTGTGTTTGTGACTCCTCCTCAGCTAAGGCAGTATCTGGCTTCACCTCATCACGCAAGGATCTGCAGCAGCCTAGTCAGTACTGTTACAATAATTTGTCCCAATTTATGATATTTAGCGATTTCTGGACATCATTGAATTTTGCTTTCTTAAAATTAAAAGTTTTGGTTGAGCCCTTGTAATACTGCTTATGGAAGGTTATTTCAAACTCGACCATGTTATGATCACTGTTACCTATATGTTTTTTTAGTTCTATGTTTGATATACGTACTGTATAATTTGATAGCACTAAATCCATAATAGCTTTAATTCTAGCTGGCTCCTCTATTAATTGTTACATACAATTATCTTTTACCATATTTAAAAATCTATTGCACATTGGCAAAATTTATTTCAGGGTAGTTAAAGTTTTCCATAATTATAATACTGGTATTATTAGCAGCCTTCCATTTTTGCATTAGCAGTTGAGTTTTCACCATGTCACTAATGTTGGGGGGGAGGGGGTTGGAGGTACTTGTAGCATGTTCCTAATAATATATTTTTTAGATTTTTTCCCCACTCTTTATTTCTCTACATTTTTGCTTGTATCATCATAAATATCCTTTATAATTGTAGATTTAAGGTCAGGTTTAATACACATGCAAATTCTACCTTCACTTTTATTATTCCTATCCCTAAACATCCAGGGACCCTGCAGGCATGTGTATAGAACCATAAGATATGAGCACCATATTACTCAGCAGCAGTAATGCATTACCAGGAGCTAGCTGGTGACTGATGACTGCACACCTTGTAATTGGCTCACGTGTTTAGACAAATCCCAGCAGGGCATTGCTGCTTTAGCGCTCAGGGGTTCATTACATAGTTATATGCAAGAAAACAGTGCAGTAATAATATACTCTAACATTTTAGAGCATTTTTCTTTTTGCTCTTTTATCTCCCTTTCATTTTACTGCCTCTGACAATGCTGGGCAAACATTCCCTCCCTAACACTTTGCTTTGACCTTATATGATACTAAGGAGACTTTTTAGAAGCCCAGCACAGTCTATGGTCATACATAAAAAGGCAAAATGCGCACATCATCCAATCACCACATTATTTCTTTTGACGTTTGTTATATTCATCAGTACAAATATTTACAATAAAAACCTAGGAGTGTCTTTCATTTACATGTTGGATTTTATTGATTACACTTTCAAGTCATCATTGAAGCATGCAAACGATTAATGCATTCAGTTGTAATGCATTTCAACTTAAATGTTTTAATGTATTTATAAATGTGACTCTTTTTTTTTTCCAATAGTCGTTTGGATCTTAGGTGTTTTTTCCTTTTTTCATTTATGTAGTAACTCTGGATGACGTGTTATGGGCAATTAATTGAATTTTAGTGAATAATTTGCTTTTATTTTAAAAGTTGTTTGACAAGTATTAATATATATTTTAAGATTAAAAAGCCAGTTCTCTCTATAATGCCCTTAATCAGTGTATTAGCTTTGTCCGTGCAGTGATAAACTCTCTTTTTAGGAATGCGGCATTAGGTTTAATTTTTTTTAATGCTAAAATTATTTACTACAGACTGCTGTGAGCAAAAGAAAAATGGTTTATCCTTTTTATGTTTTTCTTTGTTATTACTAAATGTGGGCTTTTTAAAATGTATTAGGTTTTATTTCTCTTTAAAATAAATGTTTTAAGGCATCCCACTGACCACCAATAAATCTGAGAGAAATCTGTTTATTATCCAAATGAACATTTAGGGGTTGATTTAGCAAGGGCCGAATGGACAATTTCCCCTTGTTTCCGCAGGAGCCTTCAGGCTCGCCGGAAACAGCAGTTATGAAGCGGTGGTCTAAAGAACGCTGCTCCATAACTTGTCCACTGCCTCTGAGGCTGCGGTTTTCAATCCTCCCGATCCTATATGATCGGGCAGATTGAAACCCCCTGCTAGCGGCTAGCGATTGGCCGCGAATCTGCAGGGGGCCGTTGTGCAATGATAAATACAGACAGCGTAAGCTGTCGGCATTCAGCGATGTCTGTCAGACAGGATACGCTACAGCGTATAATGTCGGACAGACATTGGTAAATCTACCCTATAGTCTTAAAGGCCCAGTTACACTTCTTGTTAGCTTCAAACATTTAAAATAAACACCTTTAACTCTTTAAATGTGTGACAACAAATGGTGCTCATCAGCACAATGCATTTAGTGCAGATAATTATGTCATCATTCTGTGGGGGTGTGTGTGATTTATTTTTATATGGATTGTGGCCCCTGGTTACAAGGTAGACAAGCAGTCTGACATCACCAGGGATGGCTGGGGTGATGCCACCAAGACCCAGAAACCCAGAAATGCTAGGCTACTGCAGGCAGAAGAAGAGAGCTGGGTGGGGAGGTAAGTATAAAACCCCCCAATCCAGTTTTCTTAAAACCTACAGACCCCCAAGGCTCTTTGTTTTCTTAATCCCAGAAGCCCCTCTTTAAATTAAAACCCTAATATAGCCAGCTCATCACATTATGTAAATAAAGGCCCTTATTTATAGGGGGATAAACTTTTAAAAAGCACAGGCTATTATTTACAATCCTTTCTTTTTATTACAATGTTAATAAAAACATGCATTTCCCCCACTTTTTATGGTAGATTTTCACATCATGCTATAAACCTGAAAAAAAGGTATACTATAAATCTGCTAGGTCTGCTGAAAAAAATACTATATAATGAGCCAGATTACAAGTGGAGCACAAAATATCACTTTAGCTAAAGTGATATTTACGCTCACATTCGCATTGCTGGGAAGCGTGCTCACGACAGAGCTCTTCCATAGGCTACTTTTTTCTCCCCAAATGCTACTTTTTTCATAAAAAACTAAAAGACCCTTTATTTTGGGGGGCATTTGAGGCACTTTTAGAAAATTAATAAGAGATCTGATAACTGGTAAATTTTCTGAACGCCAATTGTTACCACAAGCTTGCCGCTTAAACTAAAAAACAGTGCAAGATTATTAATTTCCATAAGAATAATGTGACCGCAATTTACCTCATGTTTTTTAATGGGATTTTAACAGTACTCACACTGTAAATCGTGAAACCGCTAAGTAAGGTTTTAAATATAGCCCAAAGTTGCAGAACTCACTGTACAGACTAAGATTTAAAATACCTACTGTACAAGCTGCAATTTTAAAGACCCACTATCCAAATCATAATTTTTAAACCTCACTCACACTGTACAGAACTGGATTTCTCTTTGCTGTATTTCTATAACTGTAAGAGGATTGCAGTTTTAAACAACAAAACTAAATACCAAGAAAAACCCTGTTTTTAAATCCCAAAATTATGAATATTAAATAAAAACAAATATATTAAGAGCGCTATTATTAAACACTATGGGGCCTATTTATCAAATGTCTGTTGGACCTGATCCAACAGTGCGGATCAGGTCCGACAGACATCGCTGAATGCGGAGAGCAATACGCTCTCCGTATTCAGCATTGCACCAGCAGCTCTTGTGAGCTGCTGGTGCAACGCCGCCCCCTGCAGACTCGTGGCCAATCGGACACCAATTGTCAATCAAACCAATTGTACTCGATCGGGTTGATTTCCGGCGATTCCTGTCCGCCTCATCAGAGCAGGCAGACAGGGTTATGGAGCAGCGGTCTTTAGACCGCTGCTCCATAACTTGTGTTTCTGGCGAGTCTGAAGACTCGCCAGAAACACGGGCCCACAAGCTCCTTACGAAGCTTGATAAATGGACCCCTATTTATCGTGGTTCCAATTGGATCCTCCATATTTATATATATTTAAATATGCAAGATCCAATTGGAACCAAGAATACACAACCAATGGATGAGAAGGAACTTCTTTAAAAGGATCTAATTAAGAGCTCTGGAGTATCTTGACAAAGCCCATGAAGGGTGAAACGTGTAGATCTACTCCAGTTTTATAAGCAAAGACAAGAGTATTCATTACAGCATTACTTCAGATAAAGAAAGACCCCAGGATTCCTCCAGCTCAACTCCAGCCCCTTGTGTGGACTCTTTAGTTTTAACAACTTAGGAGAAAAAGCCTAAGACAAGGTCCAGAAAGTACTGAGCAACGATTGGAAACAATTGGAAATTGAGGGCACTTTCTGCAATTACTTTCCTCCGTGTACTGACCCCAGACACTAAACGGAGAAGTAAGAAGCATATAGCCTACATTGTGGTATAGGGCTTTATTCTACACAAAGAATCTGCATATACAGTTATAGATGCACAAAGGTTAACCGAGTTCCGTTGCAACAAAACTGACTGTTTATCCATAGTGTAATCCCTGTTACTGGATTGGCCCAGACATTCATCAAAAGACAGGTGTGTTACGCTACTACCAATAGGATTGGAGGTGTGTCACCCGAAGTTAGCCGCAAGAATTTTTCAGCCTTTGGGTGTTCCACGCCACAGCTAACAGAGACTGGCTTTGAAGATGGTTTGTTTTTAAACCCCATGGGTTAGGAGTAAGGTACCTTACGCATTTTTAACTGACAGCAATAGCGGTCTGAGTCTTTTACCAGCACTTATACTGTATACACCGTGGTTTTACATACACATAGGGAGACGTCCCTACATCCCATATTTTATGTTATATTTCATATGTGTTACACATTTCGTTTATTGTTATTGATATTTATGAGTTTGATTATGGTTTTAGACCTACCATTCTGGTTTTAGACATACCATTTTAGATATATTATCCTATTTACTGATTAAATTATTTTGGATTCACCTTTATATTGAATTTATATATAAGTGTCTTATTTGTCGCTATTTGAGATTTCAGCAATTATTCTAACTTTTAATATTTAATTGTATGCAGTATATATTCAAGCTATTTCATAGTGCCAGATCCACTTTGCTTTAATAATTTTTGAGTTTCAACCTAACTACTGGGAAGGAGTAGATCTTGGGCTTTAGTATATATTGTGAACGCCAATATCACAACTCTAATACATTATTAGCAATCTACTCATTTCTAAGCAACATGACTATTTTTATTCTTCCCACCACTATTTAGTATTAATTACTAACATTTATGCTGTTTTTCCTATATACGTGGAAACCATATGATTGTGTTGCCTATTCTTGTTGGACTATGCAAGTCTGAATATTTTGATGTTACATTATTATTATTTTTAGTACATTTGGAAATTATCATTAACAACTATTAAATCTTGATAACCAATAGTATTATTATTGTGTTTATCCTGATTTCCTAATATCATGCTAACATGTATGTACTCATTTTATTTGTTCCCAATTTATTGCCAGATTGGCCATTATATTTGTCTGGGAAATAGTTATTTAAACAAATGTGTGAGCCAGTTATATCTTTATTTTGTGTACCATATCAAGTTTGTTTTTATTTTTTAACATAAATGTTTATGAAAAAACATTATTATTATTATTACTATTATTATGTTGATTAGATCACTCTGTAATGAGCTCAACTTTAAATATCCTTGTTTTTATCTTTACAAACAATATTACATTATGTATAGATGAATATAATACTTTTTTTACTTTGAAATTTTGTGTTTTTAAATGTGTTTTAAAATGTGTTACTTATACATCATAACATGAAATTGCCAATTTGTGAGCACCTGACTTATAACCTAGATATTCACATATAAGAGATCCTTAGATTTTCTCCCACCTAAATTGTCCTCAGTTGTTTGCTATCAAAAAATTTTTTAATGTGTAATAATTTAAATTAAATTTATCACCAATTATAAAGCATGTACCTAGTTGATTGCACATTCATAATGTTTGCAGAGCATCTAAGGTATACAACATATCTGTGTTAGACATAAAAGTGAAAAAAGAAAATGTTCTTATGTTAGTGCATTTTATTATTGCTTTATTGCAATATGTGCTTTAATCCTGCAGAGGGATTAAACACTAAATTAAACTAAACTCTATAGCAGCAGTGCACCACTGGGACCTAACTGAAACCATATGGTGAGCCCATGTTAAAAATCATATGCATTTAGCAACCAATTACAAGCTTTGAGTAGTGCATTGCTGCTCTTACGGGTATCCAGATATGCCAAGAGAACTAAGTAAATTATGATAATATAAGTAAACTGAAAAGTCTCTTTAAAATGTTGTGTTGTCTCTGATCCACAAACATCATTTTGACCTTTATGTTCCTTTAAGCAGAGCCACAAAAATGAAGAACAAACGGTAATCTGACACAGTATTACCAATCACACAACTGTTAGGAATGTGGCATGTGGTTTATTACAACGGAGGCCATGAATCTAATGTTTTGTGTAAGACTTAAACTTTTCTGATTTTTGTTTATGGCTATGATCTATTTCAGGATGAGATGTTTGACTTTGCTTCTCTTTTGTTGATATTTGAAATTTGTACCATAACAAATCAAAATTGTTTTTAACTAGTCAAATGCATACTATTCAACTTTGAGTTGTTAATACCAGAAGCATGTAAAACAACAAATTCAAATCCATTTCTTTTTTTACGTAATGGTTCAAATGCTGTTTTACAGCTGAAAATTATTAGCTTAAAAAATGCATAATGTAGTGATGGGATGTAGTGAAAGTTATTTTGATTTTGGATCCTGGGAGTATTTCACATTATTATTATTATTATTATTATTATTATTATTATTATTATTATTATCAGCATGTGGTAACTGATTGTAGTTGAAACTATTGGCAATGTTTGTTCTCTCTAATTCAAATTCCAATTTTTTGCTTTGCAAAAGCATAATATCAGTTTGAATGATTTTGGCTTAGTTTTCTAGCTGTTACAATCAGAGTTTATTTGACAGAAAAAAAAGTTGTGTACAATATTTCATGGTCATTAACCATTTCTGCTGCTTAGGATTTGGTAAAGGAATGAATACACATAAGGGATTAAAGGCTTACCTTGTCGATCCCAGAAGAGGGGAGGGGAAAAATAACCTCCAATAAACATAAACATAACTAAGCTTTAACGGGCTCACGGGGCCTAACCTTAATATTGTAATAACTGTGCTTTTACTGGCCCACGGGGCCTAACCTTAAATAAAGACAGACACAAGTAATTTGGGTAAAATTCATTTCCATAGGGTTAATAACATTCATTCCCACAGGGTTAACCCCAACGTTTTGAGCAGCGGTTTCATTTCTCTGCATAACATTAGACTCATGCATGTGCGTGTTAATGCCTTGTGCCCCGCTTTCAAACACAGCTACCCCGCTCCCACGCCCAGTAGCCAGTTGTCTGTGGACCCCAAAGCCCCTCCGGCGACCGACTAGGCGGCCCCTGGCTAGAGAGCGCTTATGGTGCTCACCTGCCAGGAGTCCGCGTCTGGCCGCCATTCTACCGCGTGGCTGAATGGGTACTCCGCTGACGACACCGGAAGCGTAAGCACGCTCGGCCGGGAAGTGACGTCAGCGGTAACTCCACACGCGGCCTAGGAGGATGCCGGGGAAGGAGGCCTTCTGCAAGATTAGCTCCGCTTACTGCCGCCAGCAGAGATGTCACCGGAACATCGGATGAGTGCGGTAATCTTTGCTGGGGGGTCAGGATGTTAGGATTAGGCCCGGGGAAGAGCTGCCTGGAAACAGTTACCGGAGGGGGCGGGACCAACGCAGCAGGATGCGCGCGGCTCGCAGTGGGGGCCCTAGGAGCAGGGGCTGTATCAGAGCCCATGGGAGGAATTAAAGATGGCGATTTTGGCGCCAAAACATGCGCGGTCGCCATGGGGGCCAAAGTCAAGGAGCCAACATCAGGAGAAATGGCAGCACTAGGGGCCAGATTAAAGTTTTGTAGGGGGCTTCCAGTAGCTATCGCTTGCGCCAGAGAGGAAAGCAGGGATGCAACTGCACCTGCCGCATTTGGTGGTAGAGATGCAAACATCCCCAGAATATTTAAATCCTGATTACCAGCTGCCTTTTGGGGCCAAAGCAGGGGGGGTAGGCTGGAGGGGAGGGGGAGAGATAGTGTGTGCCCGAAGCTGGGAGCTTGGAGGGGGGCAAATTTCCACAGTGATAATATCTTGTCTAGGGGGATTTTTTTTCTGTTATTTGCCTAGTTGCTAAATTAGGCTGATTAATAGTGGCCTGTTCTGTAGGTGGTGAGGGAGGTGTTTCCTCAATAACTTGAGAAAGGGGAATAATTTGATCAGCTTCAGTAATACTTAGCTGCTGCTCTTGTAATCCACGCCTAGTAACAGGAACTTTTCCCTCCCTAAATCTCAGAGGAGGAGCGGATGATCGTCTGGAACGCCTCATGATGAAAGGATTGAAGAATGGAGAAGAAATCTGCTACTGTGAAGGAGGATCAACTTGTCAGCTTCTTGTCCAAGGTCAAAGAGGAACAGGAAATGCAGTGCATCAGTATAAGAAAGGTAAGCCACTCCCTACCCCTGCAACATTGTTGCAAACACCAGTAACTCCCTCTAACTTCACTCTCCCAGACAGCCTTAACCCTTATGTCGCTGCAAGCCTATTTGGCTCTACACTTACTTTGTATATGGATATGCTGTGGATATATTGTTAAAAATTGGGTTATTGCACAGTTTTTCTATTAGGTGTAATGGCTTTAAATTAGAAAACCCTGTGAAAATCTATGCAAATCAAAGTAATTTACAGAGCCATTCGAACAAATTGTAAAGATGGTTTGTATTTGAAGAGACATTTAAATGGCAGAATACATTTCCAATGGAACATTTATTTTACAAGCTAAAGGTCCAAATTCCAACCTTTGCATATTACAAAATGCTGTTTTTTTGATGTTTTAGCAGATTCTATGCTTTTAGATTGTACCTTTTTAAGTTTTAGATGTCCCCAGCAATGGAAAAATCATCATATAAAAATAAATGTGATTATAATGTTTAAATTAAATTTTAACAAAGTAGTTGACAATCAACAGTGTAGGAATCATTCATCAACAAAGGCTTTATAGTTAGAATTTGGAACCCATCTGAATTTCTAATAGATATCAGCTCTTGAAAAGTAAAAAAGTATATATTTTGCCAGTTTTCTCGACTATGTAATGTATGCAGGAACAGATGAGAATAAAATATGTAAAAATACAATTGATGCATTTTTTTTTAAAATTAAAGAGACACTGAAACCATTTTTTTTATTTTGTGATTCAGATAGAGCATGCAATTTTAAGCAACTTTCTAATTTACTCATATTATCAATTTTCTTCATTCTCTTGCTATCTTTATTTGAAATAGAAGGCATCTAAGCTAAGGAGCCAGACAGTTTTTTGGTTCAGACACAGGACCTCACTTGTTTATTGGAGGGTGAATTTATCCACCAATCAGCAAGAACAACGCAGGTTGTTCACCAAAAATGGGCCCGCATCTAAACTTAAATTCTTGATTTTCAAATAAAGATACCAAGAGAATGAAGAAAATGTTATAATAGGAGTAAATTAGAAAGTTGCTTAAAATTGCATGCTCTATCTGAATCACGAAAGAAAAAAATTGGGTTCAGTGTCCCTTTAATGATGACTTTAGAGAGGTATTGCACTTTTTGTGCTGTCCAAGGGCCTGATAATCAAAAATTCACCAGAGAGAAATCAAGCAAAATCATTATTTTTTGGCCATTATATTACAATGTACTGTAGGTGCCTCTTCCTTAAACCCAGCACAACTATGTAGCCACCCCTGAAGGTGAAATTTGCCTTTCTACATTTTTAAAGGGACAACTTTTTTACAGATATAATGCATCTTTTTAAAGTTTTTTTTAACAAATGGGTAACCTGGGATTGTCCACAGACTGCCTACCCAAACACCATCTAGACTCTATCTCTAGGTGCTTGACCATACCCTTTTGGATAATCATAGTCCACCCCATCACATCTGGCCCTATATTTTAAAATGCACACATTGGGCGCCATGTACTAAGGCGTCAATTTTTTCGCACAGACCGTATCGAAATAACCCGCCGGCATTCGCACCATGCGGATGGCACTTCGTTACATGAATGTACTAAAAACCAAGCCGTAAAATTTTGCGTCTATTGTGTGTCGAAGACAATCGGATTATTGATAACTTTGAAGCTTCGTTCGGCGCGAAAGAGCAAAGTTAAGAAGCAGTCTGCGACCTGATTGGTTTAGTTCTTTACCCACGTGACGATCTAGGTGTCATAATCGTCAGACAAGCAGCAACGTCTGGCTGCTGACATGTATAAGAATGTGCATTTTCCCAGAAATCTTAGAATATTGTTTATTTACTTTTCGGTATTCACTTTGACAAGATGGCTTGCTCCGGAGATTCTGCTACTTCTAAGAAGACTCGCAACCCTAACTTCTCGCATCAACAGAATGTTGTACTTGTTGATCTAGTACTCGAATATTATGACAATATTTATGGTAGTCGAGTCAAGCAAACCCCAGGCGCTCGTAAGAAGATTATTTGGGAGAAAATTAGTGACGCAGTGAGTGCTCAAGGACCCACTAAAAAAGATATCGAGTCCTGCAAAAAAAGGTTCAACGATATCAAGCGTCAAACAAAATCCAAAATTGCCAAAGAAAAGCAATATGCTCGAGGTACTGGAGGCGGACAACCTTATGTCGCAGATTTGACAGACTTTGAAAGAAAAGTTTTACAGAGGCTTGGCACGGAGGTCATTGAGGGCATAACCGATGACTGTGATAGCGATATTCGTGGTAATTATAATTTATAAATTAATATTTATATTGTTTACTTGTCTGCTCCAAAATTGTTTCTCTTACGTTCATGTTTTACAAAATTGGATTCTGTTAACGGAATCTTGATTGTACAATTTCTGGTTTACCGTTCCTTTAAAATAGATTTATGAATTACATTACTTCTCTCTGTATCTATTTTTTTAAAGTTCCAGTGAACGAAAAATAAAGCATTCATGATGGAGCATGAAAAACATTTTCAATTATCTAATATACTCCAATTTTTTTTCCTATTGCTTAATGTATTTTAAAAAATAAGGCCTACATGGCACAGTAAAATGAAACCCAAATGTTTGATTTTGAAAGGGCATGCAATTTTAACCCACCTTTTTTTTGTTTTTTTTCATTATCTAAATTGCTTTATTTTGTATATATTCTTTGTTGAATAACATATATTGATATTGAAATACTCGGTAGCTGCTATTTCTTCAACAAAGGAGAACTAACGAATGAAGCAAATTAGATAATAGTAGTAAATAGTCATTTCTTTTTTAATGTATTCTCTATTGGAATCATTTGAGAAAGATGTTTTTAGAGACCTTTTAATTTGTGTATATTAAAGCAAGATACAAATCATAGTTAGAAAATGTTATAATGGGAGTACATTTAACTTTTAATTAGCATTTCATAAATTGCACATAAACTTTTAATTTTATTGATTGTATTAATTTCAATTTTTATTTACTAACTCCTAGGTGGTTCAGTTAGAGCGTCAACCTCTGCATCTGTCCATACCCCATCTACCTCTTCATCAGAGAGACCACGTCCTTCAACTTCTCAGCCTCTGAACGTAAGACAACAACAACATGGGCAATATTTACGGTCAACTACCAATACCAGCCACAGCCTATCGTCTGCAGATACTATTCCAGATGTAAGGAGCAGTACACCAGATACAGCTGTTGGAAGAAGCTCTGGTATGTATCTTTAAACCACTTATATATACACCTTCTAAATTTTTGTTTATAAATTAGATATTAATGTTTATTTTTAATTTTTACAGCAGATGTTTGACGTCTCTTCAGAGCCATGGTGACCGAATCAGCACCACTTTTCGATGGTAAGTTACTTTTTTAAAGTAAATATAGGATGACAAGACAAATAATTTTGTTAGAAACAAAATTTAACTTTTTAAACTTTGATAGTTATTCAAACTGTAATACTGTGAGATGGATGTATTTTATATGCAAACAGTTGTAGTAAGGAAGGCATTTAATCTTATTGTAAGATTCCAACATGACAGTATAACATGACACTATACATTTCTCTTGTATAGTCACCTCTCTAACCATCAGGATTTGGATATACATGAGCCTGTTATAAACCCCCGTAGTGATGAGGAAAATACAAATTCACCACCTGATCATGGAGTTCAAGCACAGGGAATTGAACCATTGGAACAACCACAAGCTATTGTCCAAGAGCAGGCACCTTTGGAAGATGCAGGTCTTAACGAAATGTTAAATCTTGCCAGAGGATATAGAGCAGACAGTAGACAAGTCCAGGAAATTTTGTCTGGACATTTAGAAAGGTTTGACACTTATAACCAGCAACGGTTGGAACTGGACCGTGAAATCTTTAACTGGCAAAGAGAAATGGACAGGGAAAGGAACCTACATATAAACAGGGCCTTCACAATAGCTGAAAACAACATGCGAATGGCTCAAAACACTATGCAAACTTTGTTAGAATTAATTAGAGATAGACATCAGAGCCAAGAGTCGCCAGATCCAAAAAGACCACGGTTTAATTAGTGCATTGTTATGGACAATTTTAAAGTTATTATTATTGTTTTTTTGTTGATGAAGAATATATTGTTATTTGTACATAGTTTTATTAAAGTTTATCCTGTTTTTATTTAATTTTCTTTTTTATTTTTTAAATTTAGTTAAAATCATTTAAAGGTTTAAAATGTATTGTACACACAGACAAATCTAAGTGAAACAATTATAATTTTTATTACATCCAAAATATTAACAAAATTGAATCACAATGGCATTATAAAAAAAAGTGCTCACGGCCAATACAGTGTTTTTTTGGGTTTTGAATAAACTTTTTAACATACCAAAATATGACAATTTTAGAGGCCTCAAATAAAAAAAAAAAAAAAAACATTTTTTTTATTTAAAATGCAATCATTGATTATCTGTTTTCCACTACATAAGTATTGTAGAGATTCTGAACCTGTGTATTTAAATTCTTTATAGTATCCATTATTTGTTTAATATCTTCACAGACAGAGGATTGAACTTGTGATACAACTGGTACACTGGAATCTAGAGAAGGGACAAAAATTAGAAAATAAATTAAGGATTATGAGAACATGTTTAAAATAAAAACAGATTATTAATAAGCAGGTACCAAAATTGTATTACCATTTTGGTTAGAGGCGGTATTATCCATAGATGTACTTGTCTGTGTAGATTTAGAAACCATAGATATGTCCCAGTCGTTATCAATATCAGAAATATTGGTTGAGTTTTTCTCACTACTTGCATCTGAAATATATATTTAAAAATCGAGGTATATATTTTGGTATTGATTTGACTATAAGCTATAATATAGTAAATCAAAAAATTAATAAACAATTACCTAGTTGAATTGAGGGTGAAGTGAATAACATCCTTTCAGGAGCATTATTTGCTTCATTGTCACTATCTATGAAAGATTAATAAGGAATTCTATATAAAAAATTGTAAGTTGAAAAATGCTAATGGTACAAAATATAAGAAAAATACCTTCTGTAGAAGATATTTGTATTATTCTTGTGAACCTTGTTTTCTTCTTTTTCATCACTCTTTTATTGGTTTCTGTAAATAACACAACAAGCTAATCATGATTAAATTTATAAGTTGTATAATTATAGATATGTAAACCATGGTTCTATTGTACCTTGAGGTGTATGAACGACAGTTAGGCGCCTGACACCTCCTTTCTGTGGGGACAATTGTCTGTCAAGCAAAGACAGTGGCAAGGGTGGGGATCTAGCCTCACTTCTAGGTGTCAAATTTAGAATAGGCCTTACATAACATGGAGGAGGAGCACCACAAATATTTTCTTTCTTCTTATCTGAAATAGAAAATTTGTACATATGTTTGTTTAAAGTTTCTTAGTTTTAAAATGTGTTATATAATAAAGTTTTCAATTTTCGTGTGTTAGAATGTTTATAGTGTTTCAATTTGTTTTAAATTAGAATGGACATGAAAGTGATATGGTACACCTATTTATTCTTTCAGTTCTCATATTGATGATGAACTTTGCATAGAATTTATAATGTAAAAGAATAACTAAATTATATACCAGTAAGAAACAGTATGGACATGAAAGTGATCACTATGGTACACTGAAACCTAATTATAATTTCAGTTCTCATATTGATGATGAACTTTGCATAGAATTTATATTTTAAAAGAATAACTAAATTATATAACAGTAAGAAACAGTATGGACATGAAAGTGATCACTATGGTACACTGAAACCTAATTATAATTTCAGATCTCATATTGATCTTGAACTTTGCATAGAATTTATAATGTAAAAGAATAACTAAATTATAATTTCAGATCTCATATTGATCTTGAACTTTGCATAGAATTTATAATGTAAAAGAATAACTAAATTATATACCAGTAAGAAACAGTATGGACATGAAAGTGATCACTATGGTACACTGAAACCTAATTATAATTTCAGATCTCATATTGATCTTGAACTTTGCATAGAATTTATAATTTAAAAGAATAACAATTTTATAAACTTACATGTCCTTAAAAGGCTCCTAATAGATTGGTAATATAGTAGTTCTCGACGTTTAACATCACTGTATCGTCTCAAACATTGACGCCTGGTCCTTTTAATTTTTGATACGCGATACATTCTGCGTATCATTTCATAAATAGTTTTGTCCCTTTCATCTTGAATGACCCCCCGGACACCCCCTAAGCGTTTGGGAAAATATCTATCCATTACATACACTACAATTATCATTTCCCCAGATGTGAAAGTTGCAATTCTCTTCATCCTCCCTGGTCCCATAGCAACTTTCTAGATGGGTGTGTCAAATCCCAAAATGTTCTCAATATCGCGTTATTTACTGTCTCTATGCAACATTATTGTATATTTGCTAAATTGTTAGAATTCTTTGGATACAATTATAAAAAAGTTGTATTATTTATTGCCATTCTCAAATAATGATAAATGTAAATGAAGTTTGATGTATATATTTTATTGTGTAATATAGTTATTAATAGTGTAGTGTAGGTTTTTTTGTTATGTAGGACAGTCATATAATTATAGATCTTTATGATTATTTGGTTTATATAGTTATTGTGCAATATGTTGGTTTTAAGTAAAAATTAAAGTTTTATTAAAAAACAATATCCAATGTCACCGTTTATTATAATTTGTTAACTTATAAAAATAAAAACAAATAAAAAATCACACAAGTATATGATGAAAAAAAAAAAAAGATTTTATTCAGAAAGTGAAAATTTAGTTTTTTATTCAAAAGACCAAAATATAGAAGTCCTGTGATTACAATCTTTTGATGAAATCAATCCTTAAAATAGTTCTCTGCAACATAATTTTTGGCATTAATGGCCTGTCTTGTTGGAGCATCATTACAGATGACCTCAGGGAAGTTCTCAAATTATATTTCTTCTTCATCATCAATTTCAATTCCTCTTCTTATTGTAATGTTATGGAGAATGCAGCATACAAGAATAATTTTTGCAACCTTCTCGGGAGCATACTGCATGACACCACCTGAGTGGTCAAGACAACGAAAGCGCATTTTTAACAATCCAAATGCTCTCTCGATGATTCCTCGGGTGGATCTGTGTGCCTCGTTGAATTTCACCTCACATCTTCTTCGAGGATTGTTATAGGGTGTGAATAACCATTCTCTACTGAAATAACCAGCGTCCCCTATGAAAAAAATTAAACAGTATTAACATTTCAAAGATGATAAAGACGATAATTTCTATGAGAATTAACTATGTTTTTTAGTTAAATCTATCATCACAATGCATGACATAAACTACGTTTGACAATTATAATAATACTGTAACATAACATCACATAATATAATTACCTAACAGCCATCCTTCAGGCATCTCTCCCTCCTCAAACTTCCGATATAACCCAGACTGACGCAAGATATACGAATCATGGCAGGATCCAGGGAAGTTGGAACGGACACTGATTATTTTCATGTTATGGTCACACACCATCTGAACATTGAGGGAATGGTACTGTTTTCTGTTCCGGAAAACTTCCTCACGTTCTCGGGATGGTTTGACTGCAACATGGGTGCAATCGATGGCTCCAAGTACATTGGGCATTCCGGCCATTCTATAAAAATTAGACTTCACAGATTGCCACTCTTCTGGAGTCGCTGGAAGGCACACGTACCTTGGAAAGACGACCATCAAAGCATCAATAACTTTGGTTAGGTGCCTCGAAAAAGCAGACTGGCTGATGCCAATTATAACGCTAGACACAGCTTGGAATGAACCGGTGGCAAAAAAGTGTAAGGCTGCCAACAGTTTTAATAGTCCGGGTATGGCTTGTGAACGCGCTGTCATAGGTTCCAGGTATTCTGCTATTTCATAGTAAAGTTCCATAATAGCTTCTCTGTCCAAACGGAAACTCTGGATAATCTCTCGATCAGAAATGCTTTCCAAACCCATACGTGGAAGGAAAACTCTAGGGACTCTGATTCTTCTAGCTCTCCTTCTTTGCAAGTTGTCAACCGGTGCCTGTATAGCCCTTCTTCCTCGTAATTTAATTAATCGGAAAAGAAACATGTGTAAAAGTGTCTCCATCTTCATTCAGTGATCCAAAAACCAATAATGCTACAATAGTAGTCTAGTCCTTTCACTTAAGTACTTCTACCTGGCGTCAGGTTGAGACGCCCTATAGTTTTCTATTGTATTCGCTACCTAAATGGTCGCGAAGCAAATCACGCAAAGTTACAGTGAAAGTTGGAGCGGACGGATTAGTTGTAACATTCATAATTTCCGATTACAGCGAATTTACGTGCGATCAAACATGTAGTAAGTGGAAAAAGGCTTCGGAACGATCAGTTGCGTAAAATTACGATCGCTGATGAAAATAGTGGTTTTTCGACCAGATCGCAGATTGGTACATACGAGAAGCAGATCGTGAGCGAATTTTGACGCGGAAATACAGACGGACGGTCACTTCGAAGCTTAGTACATGGCTCCCATTTTTTGGCGTATGTAGTCAAATTCCCAAAATGCACGCTTCAAAAGCTTTCACAGTTCACAGCTAATGCTTCAATAATATCTCCAACAATACAATACAGTATAACACTGTCAGAATTCTGAATTAGCCAAATACTCCTTATTTTAATTAGCCAATCTCATTAAAATAATTGTACTATTCAAACATTATGTAGTTTCAAAATCCAAATAGCTAAATTGTACATGGTTCTATTCATTAAATTATATGACGCTCTTTGTAATAACATTTTTCATTACAGCAGAATCGTTTGATTTTCATAAAAAGGGCACCTATTGGACCTTAAATCTTACTTTTCAGCATGATTTCATATATTTTAAATGAAGGTCTTGCTGTTTCATTTTTTTTGTACCCCTTGAGAGTAAAATAAATGTTATTTAAAATCCTTATCACGTTTGAGTGCAGCAGCAGGTAACTGCAGAAAGAACATTTACAAAAGCTTCACAGGTCCTATTCGGCCATTAGACAGACATTTATTTTTTCATAATCAATGTATTAGGTATTAGTAAATTTAGCATCTTTTTTAACTCCTAGACATTAGTAAGTATGGAAAAGGCAAAATAAACTGATGTCGAAATAAAATAGAAATATTTATCACAGTGCAAACAAATCGACTTAGGGACTGATTTTAATTCAAAGATTTATAAAATTTATTCACAAGTGCCCTTTTCAGCATCCTAGAAAATCATCCATTTCAATAACATATCAAATAGGTTCATAATCCTACTTATTTCAGCTTTAAAATCCTCTCAAATTCAAAATATTTTCTGTTACGCTCTGGATTTACTGATGGGAGGGAGGGTTAATACCCAACTGCATTACCATGAAGATATAGCATAAATACTTTACATGATTTAACAAAAAATACACACTATCTGGTTGTTATATTTGTACATTATATATTTTTGTGGAAATTATCAATAACTTGCATTTCTAATGAAAATCAGCTCCTGAAAAGTAAAAAAATAAAACATAATTTTAATTTATGTTAAAAAAGATCAATCTGAAACTTACAACCATACAATATTTTGGGCCCCATGTATTAAATGGTGTGCGGACAGCTTCTAAACTATAGAAGCTGTCCGCATGCTGTTGCTGCATAGGGTCAGCAGATCTGTTAGCCCGCTGGCCCGTAAGTATCTTTACACACTCTGCTGAGTGTGTACTACCCACCCCTTCACTTGTGCAACCAATCACACTAGAAAAGGGACTGTGAATCACCAAGAGCGAGTGAACATTCAGTGATTTCTCTTCGCCGCCTCAGAGGTAGTAAAGAGTGTAAGAAGCAGCAGTCTAATGACTGCTGCTTCTTACATTGCAGGAAGCAGGCTCACATGTGTGAACCTGCCCCACAAGGGCTCCTTAGCAGCTTTCACTGCTTTGTACATGGAGCCCATAGTGTATAATTTTTTTAAAACAAATTGTTAATTTTAAAGAGAGATGGTAACTAATTCTTATGAGATATCCAGTAACTGGTATAGGTTACAGTTAACAATTGAACATGTGTGATTTTTGTTTTGTTTTATTGCAGTCCAACATAACCTATCATTTGATAATTATCAGAATGTTAACAGCTGCTCTGGTATATTTCCCTCATCTCTTAAACACACACTGGTCACACCTATCCTCAAAAAACCTTCTCTCAACCCAACCTCCCCATCCAATTTCCCTACTACTTCTTGCCTCAAAGCTTCTCGGAAAAATAGTATATGTACATCTATCCCATATCCTTACACTAAACTCCCTCATTGACCCACTGCAATCTGGATTTCGCCCACACCACTCCACTGAGACAGCAATTGTTAAGGTTACCAACGACCTACTTACAGCAAAATCCAAAGGCCACTTCTCTCTGCTTATCCTCCTTGATCTGTCTGCAGCCTTTGATACTGTTGACCACCCTCTTCTGCTCCAAACCCTCCAATCCTTCGGAATTTATGACACAGCTCTCTCGTGGTTCTCTTCCTATCTGTCTAACTGTACCTTTAGTGTAGCCTTCTCTGTACCTTTAAACTGCGCCTAAACTGTACCTTTAGTGTAGCCTTATCTTCTGCCCCATAACCACTTTCTGTTGGGGAATCGCAAGGCTATGTCCTCTGTCCCCTTCTCTTCTCAATCTGCACATCATCTTTAGGTTCCTTAACCCTTTGAGTGCTAAGCACTGACTCATCTTAGTGCTAAGCTGTTTTAAGTTTTTTTTTTATTTTTATTTTTTTAAATATATTATTTTTCCTTTTCCCCCAGATCCCCAAGACTTACACTTTCCAATGGTGGGTCTTGGGGGTCTGTAGCTGCTTAGATGCCTGAGATACAGGCTTCTATGCAGCATCCCCCCTTTTCCTATACTTAACATTGTCATTTTGTTAAAAAAGTTGCGCGGTGACATCATCACCACACAAAACGTGAAGCCCCGGCAATGCCTATCACTATACAGGCATGATCGCTGGGGTAGGAGCGGGTTGGAGCCCCCAGATCTTCCTCAAGGTGGGAGAGTGCTAGTGATGGCTCTGAGCCATCGTTAGCACCAGAGTGGGAAACTCTGTGACGGCTCAGAATCTGCCACTTCCACATTAAAAACATCTCTAAAATTAGACATTTCCTTTCACAAAACACAACTAAGATTCTAATCCACTCTCTCATCCTTTCCCACCTCGATTACTGCAACTTCCTCCTCTCTGGTCTCCCTAGCTGCTGCCTAGCTCCTTTACAATCCATAATGAATGCCTCTGCCAGGCTTATCTTCCTTACAGGTCACTCTTCATCTGCTACACCTCTCTGCCAATCCCTTCACTGGCTTCATCTTGCCTCCAGGCTTAAACACAAAATTCTCACTCTGACATATAAAGCCCTCAACTTCACATCTCAGACCTTGTCTCCAGATACTCTCCCTCCTGACCTCTTCACTCTGCCCACAATCTCCTACTCTCCTCCTCTCTTGTTACCTCCTCACATTCCCATTTACAAGACTTCTCCAGACTGGCTCCCATCTTGTGGAATTCTCTGCCTTGCTCCACAAGACTCTCCCATAGTTTTGAAACCTTCAAGCGCTTCCTAAGGACTGTAATATTCAGGGATGCATACACTAACCTTTCCTAACTCCACTGCTATACCCTTGAACCCCTTAGCATGTAAGCATAAAAGCAACAGTGCAACTCTCGGCAAAGAACTCTACCCATTTGACTCCCTATATATGTTACCTTGTATACCGGCGGAATCTGTTGGCGCTCAACAAATACCTGATAATAATAAAATAATAATAAGCTACAGATGAGTTTTTTTCTTTGTTGATACAAATAGAATCAACCATTTTCATTGTTTATCGGTAGCACATTTATAAATTATAATTTTGGTGAATAACGGCCCTTAAAGGGATGATCTAGTCAAAATGAACCTTTCATTATTCAGATAGAGCATGCAATTTTATGAAACTTTCTAAATTACTCCTATTATCAATTTGTCTTCGTTCTTTTGGTATCTTTATTTGAAAAAACAAGAATGTAAGCGTAGGAGCTGGCTCATTTTTGGTTCAGAACCTGGGTAGCACTTGCTGATTGGTCTCTAAATGTAGTCACCAACCAGCAAACACTACCCAGGATGCTAAACCAAAAATGGGCCACCTCCTAAGCTTACATTCCAGCTTTTTCAAATAAAGTTACCAAAAGAACAAAGAGACATTTATAATAAGAGTAAATTAGAAAGTTGCTTAAAATCACATGCTCTAACTGAATAATGATTTCATTTTGACTAGACTATCCTTTTAACATGAACAGGCCCATTTTTTCTGATCACAAGCCAAATTCTCAATATTTAACACATTTACAGGGCCTTTTGTAACTTATTGAGTTTAATAGTACAAATGACACCAGACAACACTTTTCAAATTATTACCAAGTACTCCCCCAAATTTTCAAACGTAGCATTGGTTCTAAGCAATGGGTGTACAGATTACAAATGACCTCTGCCATATTAGGTGACTTTAGGAAACAACATGACCAATACAGATACAACTGCTACTGGCAGAGGAGGCTCTAGAATTAGTGAGGCCTTGGGCAAAATGAAAATATGAGGCTCCTTGTATGCTTATTTTTTATTGCCTATTAAACATTTCCCTGTTATGCATACCTGATTGTGTACAATAATTTTTCCCTCCTTTTTTCTCGCTATTCAGATTAAAATTTATGTTTTTGAATTCTCAAGCACCAAATCTCTCCATAATAATAAGAGGAGATGGAAAATGGAAACAGAGGTGATACAGGGAAAAGAGAAAGCATGAAGAGGGAAAGAGAGACAGCAGAGAGATTTGAGGGAGAGGGCAAAGAGAGAGAGAGAATGGACAAAGAGAGAAAGGATGCTGAGAGAGGAGAGAGAAGGGGGAGATAGGTAGAAGAGAAAATTTAGAGCGTGAAGTAGAGATAATAGAGAGGAAAAGGAAAGGGGGAGTGTGAAAAGAGAAAATACAGAGTGGCTATAGAAGGGTTAACAAGATGACAGTGGATAGAGAAGGGAGACAGGAAGAGAAATGAAAAGAGAGAAGGGAGTGGAGTGGAGAGAGGGGACGGAGTGAAATATAAAAGTGTAAAGAGAGAGGGTGAGAGACAGAGTAGCAGAGAGAGAGTGAAGATAATTAGTCACAGTGCAGGTTGAGAAGAGGGGAAAAAAGAAAATAGTAAAAAGAGAGAAGAGGGGACTTCCGGTGGGCGAGCGACCCGACTAGCAGCAAGACAGAGGAACTCCGCTACACCTCTCGTCTGGAACCCTTGGCAGTTGGTAATTGACCCCGGGCATCACTCTCAGCCTTGACAGGAGACCATCGCACCCTGCCTGGCACCCCACATAGCAAGGAGCCCCAAGAATGGTTTCCCCACCGGAAAGCTTACAAGCTACAGAAGAAGAGCCGCGATTACGAGCGGCAAAGGGCAAGAAACAGAATAAGCTTCCTCGCAACCGGACAGCAAAGGTTACCTGATTTTACCCTGCCCAGCGCGTCAGGAACCACACAGGAGAGCCGGAAATCTCATGATATCACAGTAAAAGAGTTCATGACCTCAGCGCTGCTGATGCTGATTGGCTGTTGTTCATTTCTACATTTAATTTTTTTACCTTCAGCTGGGCTGCAGCTTAGTATAACTTTTTTCCCAGAACTTATTCTGCTGAGCTGAGGAAATTGTGAGGTAAAATATCTTCTTTGCCAGCAGTTAGATGTTTTGAGAAAAGATCCCAAAAGTTTATGGGGCTATTTCTACTCTTGCTAAACGTACTACTATTCCTATGGAAGATAGTACTTCTTTTAAAGACCCTTTAGATAGGAAACTTGAATCTTATCTAAGGAAAGCTTATTTATATTCTGGTCATCTCCTCAGGCCTGCCATTTCTATGGCTGATGTTGCAGCTGCATCAACTTTTTTGTTGGAAAGTTTAGCGCAACAGGAAATGGATGCAACCCGACTAGCAGCAAGACAGAGGAGCTCCGCTACACCTCTCGTCTGGAACCCTTGGCAGTCGGTTATTGACCCCAGGCATCACTCTCAGCCTTGACAGGAGACCATCGCACCCTACCTGGCACCCCACATAGCAAGGAGCCCCAAGAACGGCTTCCCCAAGAGCAAGCTTACAAGCTATAGAAGAAGAGCCGCGATTACGAGCGGCAAAGGGCAAGAAACAGAATAAGCTTCCTCGCAACCGGACAGCAGAGGTTACCTGATTTTAGGAACCACACAGGAGAGCCGGACTTCATAGTGAAAACAAGGTGGGAACATGACACACGCACTGCTTCCTAGTGCGGTCGCCATTTTACCCACATCCTACCTACGCAACTGAAATATTCTCCCCCCGCTGTGTAATCTGGAACCTGCATTAAACAACAGGGTGAAGTAAATAAGTGGAAAGTAAACAAAAGACTGCCTAACATAAGCACTGAGCCTGTTGGTTTGGAGAAGGGAAAGATAGAATAGTGCAGCTGGGGAGGATTACTTTATTTCCAGGGACAGATCTGTTTGGGGCACATCATTAGTGTGCAGACATTTCTGAGGTGGCAGGAACAGCAGCGCAGCAGAAAACCCTCTCATAGCTGCCAGTATAGAAGCCACTTTTCTTTTTTAGCATAAACCGCACACCCAACACCCAGATCCCACTAAGTGTTTCCTTTCTAACAGAAAAATCTGACATTTATTAGTTAAGCAGCACTACACTACATTACCCGCCCCACTACTACTAAAACAACAAGGCACAGGACTGGGCTAATCTACCCTCCCCCAGAGTGTCATTGCGCCTTCTGGCTGTTGACCCCCACTGAAATACTTTCCCAGAAGTGTGGGGGAGACATAGCTTCACCTGAACTCCCTACTAGGTGACAATAAACCTGATACCTAGGAGTCTTCCACTTGCTCAGCTCACTGCAGGGGGCCAACTGCAATCATATTCAGGGAGGATATAACAAGCAATATCCCTTATGAAAGTCGATTAATACTTTAAGGTATCAGCATCACAGGCTATACCCATTATGGCTGGAAAACAAAAGGCATCTGACAGGGGCAGGAAACATGCTGCAGAAATACACCCAGAGCCTATCTCCCCTACCCAGAGAGACACTAGCGCTGAACCATCTCCTGATTTACTCCGGGACCTAAAGGCTTTCTTTTTGCCCAAAATGAAAACATTACAGGCGGGAATGGACACTCTTACCACTGAGATTCAACAATACTCCACTAGACCGCAACATGCAGAGCAGTGGAAGACTCCCAACAAACATCCACCATAGCCTTACAACGCATAGAACGCCACAGCTCACTACTACAGGACAAACTAGACGACCTTGAGAAACGTTCCTGTCGCAACAATCTAAGGATTGTAGGGGTCCCGGAGTCGATCAAAAATAAAGATCTCATGGAATTTACTGCCTACACACTACCCAAATTGCTCAAGATGGACCAAGAGACAATGCCTGCTGGATGTCGAGAGGGCACACAGAATAGGCCCAGAACTATCGTCAGCTAAACCCAATCCAAGACCAAGACAAGTCATCTTCAAGCTACATAGATATCAAGAGAAGTTGGCGCTCTTAAAGGCATATAGGTCCCCACCTGATCTACTCTACGAAGGACACAAGCTCCTTATTTTTCAGGACTTTTCTGCAGAGGTGGCCAGAAGAAGAAAAGAGTTTGTCCCCCCTCTGTTCTAAGCTACATGGCTACATGCTATTGGTCAACAGGCCTCACTTCTCTATCCTGCCAAGTTGCAGCTGATGACACCTGCAGGCACCAAGTTCTTCCTGAATCCGCAAAAGCTGCAGTAGTTCCTAAATGCTGAAACCCATAATGGCGAGGGTTGAAAGGCCCACCCAATGCACACCCATCTCTTCATCCAACCTACTCTATAGAATGAGAATTAGGCTTCAAAGACTGCTACCAATGTTTAAATTAAGGACTAAGTATCTGTTCTTTTGTGTTTCTGTTCTTGTTCATGTTGTTGCTGCTACTTTGAAAGTGTTTGCATCTAAACCCCTTTTGGGCTTTTTGTCCAGATTCTTTTCACCCCATGTGTCCCACTTCACCTTTCCAGCCCTAAGTTTGTCCTTTTTGCTCTCCTCCCATTTCCCCTTCCCTTTTCCCCCCCGCCAAACATCATGTTGCTGTCTTCTTACACCTGCGCAATTTTATCTTATTAGGTTGTTGGAGCACCTGGATTCTGCCCAGATTCTTGACCATGGATACCTCGGACTGTAAGTCACTGACACCTCAGACACATACTCCTGAACCCACTTCACCTACCTGCCAACTATTGTGTGACCTAAACAAAACATCTACCATCCCTCACCTACCTGACCTGAAACAGTATGGGCTTATAACCCACACACTCACCATAGGCAACCTACCAAACGTATCCCTCACCTCTCAACATCATGGCATGCCCCCTTAAGATAGAGCCCTTGAATGTGGGAGGCATAACCTCCCCGGCCAAACGCAGTATTATACTGCAACATCTAAGACATCTCCAAACAGACATTGTCCTCTTGCAGGAGACACATCTCACGGAAGTGGAGCACGAGAAATTAAAGAGCAGATGGGTAGACCGGGCCTATTACACCCCCACTGAGGGGCGCAAGAGGGGAGTAGACATACTGGTTAGAAAGGGGCTGTCAGCCCAAATCAACCCCATCACAATAGACCCAAAAGGTAGATACATCATAGCTAGCCTGCACCTATATAACCAAACATACATCATATATAATGTCTACGGCCCCAACCAATTTAGGCCACAATTTTGGCATTCCCTACAAACCTCCCTAGCCTTATATGCTGACAGGCCGCTATTAGTGGGGGGGTGACTTCAATCTAGCCCAGGACTTACCGTTAGACCGCAGAGCTGACACACACACAAAGAGACAAGAAAAAATCTGTGCTAAAAAACGGAAAAAGGAAACAGAAACTATGGCTGCTTTCAAAACATAACTAAACCTCATTGACCTATGGCGCTTACGCCATCCGACCAGAAGAGACTTCACGTGCGCTTTTAAAACACACGGGGCACTTTCACGCATTGACTACTTCTTGTGTTCTAAACAACTGCACACACAGATTCCACAATCTGATATCTCAGACATAATAATCTCAGATCACGCGCCTATATGGCTGCAGCTTGGCCCTTGGACCAGCACTCCCACACAAGGGAACTGGAGATTCCCTACCTACCTATACCACAACATCGAGTTTAGACAACACCTAAAAACTCAGTGGGAAGAATACCACAACTTCAACGCCCAACATTTTACTAACCCGGGCATTTTTTGCGGTGCGTCCAAGGCAGTTATGAGGGGACAAATTACTAGCTTCAACACCCACTATAATGCTAAACAGAAAAAGGTGGAAACTACAACCACCGCAGAAGTAACAGCCGCATATAACCAGTACCTAGCCCATCCCTCCCCCCAAAACAGAAACAAATTCTACGAGAAAAAGAAATTAAGGGAGGATGCTCTATCCCAACAGGATCACCTCTTTCAAACACATAGATAAGGCTGATTTTACAGATTTGGTGATAAGACTGGGAGACTGTTGGCCAATGTGGTTAAACTGGCCAATCCCAAATCTATCATTCCCTCTATTCAAACACAGGGGGTACTCCACTCAGACACCAGATCAACTACAACAGAATTTTTAAACGTTTACTCCACACTCTACTCCGCACAGCCATGCACACTGAATGACAGAGATCGATTCTGGGACCAAGTTAACCCTCCCTCCCTTAGCTCAGAAAACCTAGAACACCTTAATGCTCCAATTCATGCGTCAGAAGTGCTGAAAGCTATTAAAGCAGCTAAATTAGGTAAAACTCCAGGCCCTGACAAGATACCAATTGAATATTACAAGCTTTTACAAGCAGAACTAAGCCCTTTACTGGCCCAAACATTTACAGCTTACCTAAAGGGCACAGCAACCCCCCCCAGTTGACTTCACAGATGCACTTATGTGCTTAATTCTGAAGCCAGACAGGGATCCGATGACTACTGCCTCCTATAGGCCAATAGCGCTCTTGAATAATGAATATAAACTTTTCACAGCTATATTAGCGAGCAGACTAGCTGCTGTATTAGGCACAGTTATTCATAAAGACCAAACAGGCTTCATGAAACACCGCTCCTTAGTCACTAACATACGTAAGACACTGGCACTTATAGACTACTACTGGCAAGGAAGAAATTGCAATAAAAATAAAGCTGAAGCACTCCCAGTGGCTTGCCTTCTCTCTGTCGACGCGGAAAAGGCGTTTGACAGAGTGGAGTGGGACCATCTACTGACCACTCTAGAAAAATTTGGCATCAATGGAGACTTCCACAATCTCATACAAAAACTATACCATAATCACCGCACCTCCATAATAGTAAATGGAGAAGTGTCCCAGCCTTTCTCCCTCAAAAGAGGCACCAGACAGGGATGCCCTCTATCACCCCTCCTGTTCAATCTAGCCATAGAACCCCTAGCCATATACATAAGAAACAAGAAACCAGCAATAAAAGTAGGGACTCATCCCATGCACCTGTCTTTATATGCTGATGACTTACTCCTATATGTAATTAACCCAAGCATCACTATACCCACACTTGCCTCCATATTCCAGCAGCTTGGAGTAATTTCAGGATACAAAGTAAACCTGGACACATTGGAACTGACATACCTTACAAAACCACAACCCTCCACACCCATACAAAACATGCTCAAGGTTACAGACGGTTCTTTTAAGTATCTGGGCATTCGCCTACATGTTAATCCACACCTAATCTACAAATTGAACATCCCCACAGTGATTGCACAGATCCGCTCGTTGCTGATGAACTGGGCTAAGCTACCAATGTCCTTATCAGGTTGGGTGAGCCTCATTAAAATGATGGTGATGCCCAAACGGCTATACCCCCTGAAATTGCTCCCCCTGTTACTAGCACAAAATGACCTAAAGAACATTTCTAGTGCTTTCAGTAATTTTGTGTGGAACTCGAAAAAACATTGAATCAGCAGAACGAAACTAGCCTTACCAACTAACAAAGGGGGATTGAAACTCCCGAACGTTGAGTGGCATAATTGGGCGACACTGACAAAAATAGTCTTTGACTGGCTGGCACGCACATCAGTCTTTAACAACGAAAAGCTTGAGAAATCTCTGGCCCACCCACTCCACTTGGCTTTCTTACCTCACACTCCCCTTCATACCCTTCCTACCCAAATCAAAGACAGCATCCTATTCAAAGATCCGCTCAGGGCATGGGAAAAACTGTGTAAATGGTGGAAGCTTTCTAGTAAAATCACTAAACACCTCCCGTTACAGGGCAATCCTACTTTTCTCCTGGGCATGACCACACAAATTTTTGCCCTATGGGAGGAGAAAGAGTTAAGTGCAATCTCACAACTGATAGACCCACTCACTGACAAACCATCCCCGCTAGCACACCTACAGGACAAATTTGACCTCCCCATAGTACATTCACATACCTCCAATCTACTCACTACGCCCGCAAATTGTTGTCTGACGGATTCAGTGGTAGGGCCACCTCCCCAATAGACAATATCTGTTCCCTAACTAAACAATGGTCACACTCTATTTCATACATCTATAGCTTAATCATGTAGCACAAATCTGCTGAGATCTTACAACAGCTAAGTGCCAAATGGAAGCACAACACATACGTTGACATTAGCGAGGACATCATCTCGAACAGCTTTCAACTAGTAGCTAGTAGCACATTAGCAATGAACTATAGGGAGATGCACCTCAAATTCATACACCTAAGCTACATCACCCCCCAACTGAGAGCCAAATGGGTTCCGGGCGCACTAGACACATGCCTTAAATGCTCCTCACCTAAACCAGATATTATGCATTTGTTCTGGAGCTGCCCCAAAATAGCCCAGTACTGGAGTAAGATCCAATTCTGGTTGAAAAAGAACTGTGGCGCAATGCCGGTCTTATCAATTCAGGACGCTTTCTTTCTTAGGGGACACACACAGTGCGCTCCACAGGACCGCTTCCTGAACACTGCCATTCTAATAGCTAGAAAACTGATACTAAAACATTGGATCTCTAACAAGCCACCACACATAACACAATTCACTAATCTTCTACACACGCAACTATTGATTGAGCAGGCAGATGTTAAAGGACATCTAGAGAGAAGAATCAAAGCCTTTGTACAAAGTGGGAACCCTATTTATCATCTATGCCTGCTAACATCTACACACAGATACTGTCGCCCTTCGCCAGTAGAACGTTTATTATGACGGAACAACTAAGGGGCAATTGACCTGCAAGACATCCAAGTGACCCCTAACAGGACTCGCTCCCCCCCTCCCTTTCCCTCCCCCCTTCCCTGTCCCTCCGCTATTTGGGATCCAGGCGTAAGGAAGGACATACCATATTTCACAAAGGGCGGACTGGGTGCCTCCTCCTCCTCAGTGAATTCAAGTTTCCTGGCCCTCTGAGGCTTCATGAGCTGAACCCTGCTGTCTAGAAAAATGGTTTTGATTTGACTGTTTAAACTCACTAGGAATGTAATGTGATATTACAATATCTTACCCAGCTGCTGCTAATTAAGGGCTAGATTACAAGTGAAGCGCTAATTTATTGTGTACCCGTTAATGGGCATGCTGGCACAAGAAAAAATAACAAGCTATTAAAAGTGGCAGGTTAATGCTACTGCGGATGTGGGTGTACCTTTACTTTGCAGTCTATGGGGACTGTGTAATTACTCAAAATTATATGCTTATATACATATATTTATGTGTTAATCTGTGTATATACACATAAATATATGCTTATATACATATATTTATGTGTTAATCTGTGTATATACACATAAATATTTATATACATATATATTTTAAATTTGCTGCCCATCGCTGAGCAACTCGTGAGTGCAAAGCTTCCCTGCAATGCTAACGTGAGGTTGCATTCGCTTTGCGCTCAACTAGTAATGCCAGTGCACATTTCAGTGTGCTGGTATTGGGAGTGTATCGCAAATATTGTGCTCCTCACGTAATCTGACTCTAAAATGATAAAGTACAGAAATGTAAAAATAATAACAAATTCCAAAACAGTGCTGGTGCTAGCCCCAGTAGCAGAGCATGCTTGTAACCAGGGCCACCACTAGAGATTTTGGGGGCTCTTACAAAAGCATTATCCTGCCCCCCGCCTTTTGACCTGTACAAGTTTTGGTCAAGTGACTAAAATAAATGCACACATTGTTGCGTTTGACAAGTTGGAATACACTGAAGAATAAAGGAAGTAACACACATAGAAATACAAACTCACAGACACACACATTCAGACTCGAACACACGCAGAAACACACAAACACTCAAAGGGACATAAAAACACATACACTCACAGGCACACAGAAACACACACACTGACATGCAGAAACACACAGAAACACTCACACAGGCACACAGAACAGAAACATTCACAGACATATGCCTATCATGCATCTGTACTACGCTTTATAGGTTTTCTAAACGACTGTTATAGTCTGGTTGGAGTGCTGATCCATCTGGAATATTATACCACAGGCTTTAAATTTTGTTGCTAAACATACAAATTTCTGACATAAAACAGCACTGCAGCAATATCTGTCAGTGCCCTTACGCATCTTTTTGCTCCTCATGGTTCAGAACACACAGCTGCCTAAGAAGTCAGGGGAAAAGAAAACTATGGTTATTTTTATTTATGTTTTAAAAATCTTCAGTGGAATGTCTGATTTCTGTCTGCGGAATGTGATGTTTTGATATAAGTGGACTGAATTTTTGTTAAACAAATTGATTTTTAAAGAGTGGAATTTATAAGTTGTGGAAATCATATAATAATCACTTTATTAGAATAAACTGGGTGCCTTATTTCTCTAGTAAAATTCCTTGGAATTTTATGACCTTAAATGGATATTCCACTCTTAAATAAAACTATTTTGTGTTTTTATGCTGTTGAGACATGTTCCTGATCACCATCACAGCTGTGGTAATTGTCTATATACACCTCAGTGAGCCATAAACCTTCAGGGATCAGTTGTGCACAAACCTGCAGTTCCTGTTATTTCCTATATTATTTTAAACAGCTTTACTGAAACAGTTAACTTTTTTCCATGTGAAAATGATAATTCCTGCACATGTGTATGTTTAATAGAATATCTTTTAGAGAAATCTGGACCTTTCAGAAGTTTGTTTTCTTATGTATTAACCCATTGACTTGCTATATTGTGTGTCTCAGCCCTCTCTGTTAAACAAGGATTAATACTTTGCATTCAACTAATATGATAAATGGTTTAACAAAAGATGCAGCACCAATTCATTTTTTATTTTACAAATAATACATAAGGAATGCCTTATTGCTGCACTATTTGTTAAAATAGCAAATATTGTCCCTAAATTAGGTGTTAAAATAATATCTTACCTAATGCAGACACATGTTTTTTTTTTAGCAATGCAGAAAAATAGCTCAGAGAGCTGACACATGGCCTTTTTATGTAAAATAATGCAGGCACATTGTTTTCTATGCTGTCAGTGGCAGTACACATTAGTACACTGCCACAATTTTATGCCAATAAAAAAAATAACAATATTTACTTCACTATAATACTATAACATTGTTTATTAAGGCTTTTAAACAAAACTATAAAGTTTTATAAACATAAATTACACTTTGTACATAAGAGGTTAAATGCTTATAAAATACTTTTTACCAGCAGTAAGCATGAACTAAGATTAAAGGGGCATGAAACCCAAAACATTTATATAATGATTAAGCTAGAGCATATTATTTTAAACAACTTGCCAATTTACTTCTATTATCTAATTTGCTTGGTTCCCTTGGTGTCCTTTGTTGAAAAATATACATAAGTAGGCTCAGGAATTGGAAACTAATTGCTGATTGGTAGTTGCACATAAATATCTCTTATACTTGGCTTCAAACTCTGAGTAGTGCATTGCTGCTCCTTCAATAAAGGATGACAAGAGAATTATGTCAAGTTTGTGATAGATGTGAATTGGAAAGTTGTTGAATATGTTATGCTCTGTCTGAATCATGGAAGAAAAAATTGGGGTTTCATGTCCCTTAAAGAGCAGAAGATCCCAGAAATGCACTGCTAATCTTTGTGGAGGGGGGAAGAAGTGATAGAATGACAGTTCTGCCCTCTTAAAGCCACAGCTGTTGGGTGCTTGTAGAAGTTTGTGAAAAGCACAGCTAGCAAACGAAATAAAGCAAGAACTCCCTTGCACAGCCTTTCCAGCAGCCCTCTACATTGGGACATCTAGGGCCCGATCCAATATACATCGTAGTTTGCGGCGCAAGCGAGGGAACCCCTGCCGCCCGTAGTTTCAGCTCGCAACTCAAGCTATCCAATATATCCCGCCGGCAATTGCTAAAGTGCCGTAAGTCGGATAAACTAGCGATGTCCAGAAATCTGCGTAAGTACAAATTTCTGGAGTCGCCAGTGACTTACGGCACTTTAGAAACTGCCGGCGCCTACAAAACCTGACTAAGTTATTAAATCTCCCATACTGTCCAACACGCCTCCCAAACATAGCCCGACACGTATATCCCTCTATCCGCTATCCCCCCTCACTCTCCTAATAATAAATGTATTAACCCCTAAACCGCCGCTCCCGGACCCCGCCATCACCTACATTAACTACCCCCTAATGTGAACCCCTTACACCGCCGCAACCTACATTAACTACCCCCTAATGTGAGCCCCTTACACTGCCGCCACCTACATTAACTACCCCCTAATGTGAACCCCTTACACCGCCGCCACCTACATTACCTACCCCCTAATGTGAGTTCCTACCCTGCTGCCAGCTATATTAAAATTATTAACTCCTAATCTAATCCCCCTACCCCGCCGCCAGCTATATTAAAATTATTAACCCCTAATTTAATCCCCCTACACCGCCGCCAGCTATATTAAATACATTAACCCCTAATCTAATCCCTCTAAAGTAATCAGCTCTATTACCAGCCCACAAAAGGGCCTTTTGCGTGGCATTGCCCCAAAGTAACAGCTCTATTGCCAGCCCTTAAAAGGGCTTTTTGCGGGGCTTTGCCCCAAAGTAATCAGCTCCTTTACCAGCCCTTAAAAGGGCTTTTTGCGGGGCATTGTCACAAGGTAATCAGCTCTTTTGCCTCTAATCTAAATCCCCCTACACCGCCGCCACCTATAATAAATGTATTACCCCCTAATCTAATCCCCCTACACCGCCGCCACCTATATTAACTATATTAACCCTAATTATATTAGGGTTAATATAGTTAATATAGTTATTATATTATATATATTAACTATATTAACCCTAATTATATTAGGGTTAATATAGTTAATATAGTTATTATATTATATATATTAACTATATTAACCCTAATTATATTAGGGTTAATATAGTTAATATAGTTATTATATTATATATATATATATATATATATATATATATATATATATATATATATATATATGAAGTATAATAACCCTATCTAACTCTAACACCCCTAACTAAATTCTTATTAAAATAAATCTAATTAATATTAATATTATTAATTAAAATATTCCTATTTAAATCTAAATACTTACCTATAAAATAAACCCTAAGATAGCTACAATATAATTAATAATTACATTGTAACTATTTTAGGGTTTATATTTATTTTACAGGTAACTTGGTATTTATTTTAACTAGGTACAATAGGTACAATAGCATGCCCCAAAGTAATCAGCTCTTTTGCCTGTAAAAAAAAACACAATACCACCCCCCAACATTACAACCCACCACCCACATACCCCTACTCTAAACCCACCCAAACCCCCCTTAAAAAAAACTAACACTAAGCCCCAGAAGAACTCCCTACCATGAGTCGTCTTCACCCAGCCGGGCCGAACTCTTCATCCAATCCGGGCAATGTCTTCATCCAAGCGGCAAAGATGAAGTCTTCCATCCGGGCGATGTCTTCATCCAAGCGGCAAAGAAGAAGTCTTCCATCCCGGCGATGTCTTCATCCAAGCAGCAAAGAAGAGGTCCTCCATCGGGGCGAAGTTTTCCTCCAAGCGGCATCTTCAATCTTCTTTCTTCCAACCTCCGACGCGGAACATCCAGCTGGCCTGACGACTGAATGACGAATGAAGTTTCCATTAAATGACGTCATCCAAGATGGCGTCCCTCGAATTCCGATTGGCTGATAGGATTCTATCTGCCAATCGGAATTAAGGTAAGAAAATCCGATTGGCTGATCCAATCAGCCAATCAGATTGAGCTCACATTCTATTGGCTGTTCCGATCAGCCAATAGAATGCAACTCAATCTGATTGGCTGATTGGATCAGCCAATTGGATTGACTTATCTTAATTCTGATTGGCTGATAGAATCCTATCAGCCAATCGGAATTTGAGGGAAGCCATCTTGGATGACGTCATTTAAAGGAAACCTAATTCGTCGTTCAGTCGTCAGGCCAGCTGGATGTTCCGCGTCGGAGGTCGGAAGAAAGAAGATTGAAGATGCTGCTTGGAGGAAAACTTCGCCCCGATGGAGGACCTCTTCTTTGCCACTTGGATGAAGACATCGCCAGGATGGAAGACTTCTTCTTTGCCGCTTGGATGAAGACATCGCCCGGATTGGATGAAGAGTTCGGCCCGGCTGGGTGAAGATGACTCAAGGTAGGGAGATCTTCTGGGGCTTAGTGTTAGGTTTTTTTAAGGGTGTTTGGGTGGGTTTAGAGTAGGGGTATGTGGGTGGTGGGTTGTAATGTTGGGGGATGGTATTGTGTTTTTTTTACAAGCAAAAGAGCTGATTACTTTGGGGCATGCCCCCCAAAAAAGCCCTTTTAAGGGCTGGTAATAGAGCTGTTAACTTTTGTAATTTAGATTAGGGTAGGGAATTTTTTTTATTTTGGGGGGCTTTGTTATTTTATTAGGGGGCTTAGAATAGGTGTAATTAGCTTAAAATCCTTGTAATCTTTTTTTATTTTTTTGTAATTTAGTGTTTGTTTTTTTTGTAATTTAGTTTAGTGTATTTAATTGTATTTTAGTTTAGATATTTGTAGTTTATATAATTTATTGATAGTGTAGGTATATTTGTAACGTAGGTTAGGATTTATTTTACAGGTAAATTGGTAATTATTTTAACAAGGTAGCTATTAAATAGTTATTAATAGTGATGTTGCGAATAGTTAGCCGGCGAATAGTTCCCGGCGAACATAGCATGTTCGCGTTCTCCGCGGACGGCGAACATATGCGATGTTTGGTCCGCCCCCTATTCCTCATCATTGAGTAAATTTTGACCCTGTACCTCACAGTCAGAAGACACATTTCAGCCAATCAGCAGCAGACACTCCCTCCCAGACCCTCCCACCTCCTGGACAGCATCCATTTTAGATTCATTCGGAAGCTGTATTCTTAGTGAGAGGAGGGACAGTGTAGCTGCTGCTGATTTAATATGGAAATCGATAGCTAGGCTAGTGTATTCAGTGTCCACTACAGTCCTGAAGGACTCATCTGATCTCTGCTGTAAGGACAGCACCCCAAAAAGCCCTTTTTAGGGCTAGAACATGTCTGCTTTTTTTTTTCCTGTGTAATCTAATTGCAGTTGCCTGCCTGCCAGCGTGTGTGTCAGGGTCACAGCGTATACTGTGCCCACTTGCCCAGTGCCACCACTCATATCTGGTGTAACAGTAGTGTACATTTAAAAAAAACAACACTTTTTTGACTGTAAAATAATAGCAGACAGCTGCCAGTACCCAAGATGGACGCCAATAAGGCAGATGGGGAGGGTTAGAGAGCTGTTTTGGGGGGGATCAGGGAGGTTGGGGGCTAAGGGGGGATGCTACACCACAGCATATGTAATACACGTGTGATGCGCAGCAGCGTTTAGCGGCCTTCTAATTACCAGAAAGCAACGCCAAAGTCATATATGTCTGCTATTTCTGAATAAAGGGGATCTCAGAGAAGCATTTACAACCATTTGTGCCATAATTGCACAAGCTGTTTGTAAATAATTTCAGTGAGAAACCTAAAATTGCGAAAAAAATCTAATTTTTTTTTTAAATTTGATCGCATTTGGCGGTGAAATGGTGGCATGAAATATACCAAAATGGGCCTAGATCAATACTTTGAGTTGTCTACTACACTACACTTAAGCTAAAATTAACTCTACAAGCTGCCTACATGCTCCCTAATTAACCCCTTCACTGCTGGGCATAAAACATGTGTGGTGCGCAGTGGCATTTAGCAGCCTTCTAATTACCAAAAAGCAACTCCAAAGCCATATAAGTCTGCTATTTCTGAACAAAGGGGATCCCAAAGAAGCATTTACAACCATTTATGCCATAATTGCATAAGTTGTTTGTAAATAATTTCTGTGAGAAACCTAAAGTTTGTGAAAAAGTGAACAATTTTTTTTTATTTGATCGCATTTGGCGGCGAAATGGTGGCATTAAATATACCAAAATGGGCCTAGATCAATACTTTGGGTTGTCTACTACACTACACTTAAGCTAAAATTAACTCTACAAGCTGCCTACATGCTCCCTAATTAACCCCTTCACTGCTGGGCATAAAACGTGTGTGGTGCGCAGTGGCATTTAGCAGCCTTCTAATTACCAAAAAGCAACTCCAAAGCCATATAAGTCTGCTATTTCTGAACAAAGGGGATCCCAAAGAAGCATTTACAACCATGTATGCCATAATTGCATAAGTTGTTTGTAAATAATTTCTGTGAGAAACCTAAAGTTTGTGAAAAAGTGAACAATTTTTTTTATTTGATCGCATTTGGCGGTGAAATGGTGGCATTAAATATACCAAAATGGGCCTAGATCAATACTTTGGGTTGTCTACTACACTACACTTAAGCTAAAATTAACTCTACAAGCTCCCTACATGCTCCCTAATTAACCCCTTCACTGCTGGGCATAAAACATGTGTGGTGCGCAGTGGCATTTAGCAGCCTTCTAATTACCAAAAAGCAACGCCAAAGCCATATAAGTCTGCTATAATGGCATGTCTGGCACACAGTGTTGGGGCAAGGGTCCATCTGACCACTGATACCTGGTCTGCAAAGCATGGTTAGGGCAGGTATATCACCTACACTGCGCACTGTGAAGCGGGCGTAACCCTTACACTACCTGATCGATACAACATCATACCTGATGTTTTAAAGCACGTTATTCCAAACAATTTAGGAATGTTAGGTGATTTATGCCCTTAATGGATTAAAACTAGACTCTGCATCAACTATGTAATTTTCCATGGGAGTTTTGCCATGAATCCCCCTCCGGCATGCCACAGTCCAGGTGTTAGTCCCCTTGAAACAACTTTCCATCACTATTGTGGCCAGAAAGAGTCCCTGTGGGTTTTAAAATTCGCCTGCCTATTGAAGTCTATGGCGGTTCGCCCGGTTCACCAACTTTTATGGAAGTTTGCGTTCGCCGTTCGCGAACCTAAAATTTTAGGTTTGCGACATCACTAGTTATTAACTATTTAATAGCTATTGTACCTAGTTAAAATAAATAACAAGTTACCTGTAAAATAAATATAAACCCTAAAATAGCTACAATGTAATTATTAATTATATTGTAGCTATTTTAGGGTTTATTTTATAGGTAAGTATTTAGATTTAAATAGGAATATTTTAATTAATAATATTAATATTAATTAGATTTATTTTAATAAGAATTTAGTTAGGGGTGTTAGAGTTAGATAGGGTTATTATACTTAATATATATATAATATAATAACTATATTAACTATATTAACCCTAATATAATTAGGGTTAATATAGTTAATATAGGTGGCGGCGGTGTAGGGGGATTAGATTAGGGGGTAATAAATTTATTATAGGTGGCGGCGGTGTAGGGGGATTTAGA